>NC_140753.1:66920000-67520000 GCF_051527215.1 Medicago sativa
TGAGTTTTATATTTAAATTTATTGTTCAATTCACTTTTACGTATATGTATTTAAACATAAATCATATACATTCAACTCACTTTTTAATAAAATTAATTTTACAAAATCAATTAAATCAAAATCATTCTTTTTTCACCACAAAATCAAACAAACACTACATGAATATGAATTTATGATGATTTAGTAACTTTTGATTTTGTCCACACTCTGGCATTTTTCCATATACATGGTCTTTTTCCACTCTTGCACCCCACATGTCATTGCCCAATCAAAATTTACTTTTGGACTCCAAATGCCACAAACTTGAGATTCTTTTCCGCACTATCATTTAGTGGTTTGTTGACATATTTGACTATCTCATTTACATAGGATTATGCATGTTTTATGAATATTCATTCTATACTATTAATTTGTCATAATCTAAACTAGTAACTTAACACAAACCATGAAATCATCCTACTTAATTCAAAACAGATAAATAAGTTTACACAATCCAAAACTAATACATAGTAGGATACTTGACATTAACTCTTAGTGTAGGGGCATTTGATAATGATGGCTTCTCAAGGATAATGCTAAGCATGGGAATGATGTGATGGTGTAGCTTATTCAAAGTTAGTATTACCATAACTTGTATCATTTCTCAATTCGATATAATGTTGACCTTTTCAGTTAATGAGATGATTGGGGATTTTCCTTTATCCTTTTGTGTTGTACCAGTAGAGTTTCACATGACTAAGCTTAAGGCATATTCCTTACTATAAATAACATAATAATTTGAAATTAGAGAGTAAAAAGTGGTCATTTTCAAGCTTGTTGTAATCTCCAAGTGTGTGTTTGGTTCTACAATACCAATAATTGATTTTGAGTGAATTGATTTAGCTAAAAGTGACTAGAAGGTAAAATGATTTGTGTTTGTGTGCATTCATGTAAAAATTGGTTGAACTATAAATTTATGTGTAAAAGTCAATTCTAGAATAAAAAACTTCAAATCCTAACATGAAATAAAACCAATTCTAAAAACAAAATCAATTCTACTTAAAAACATGTGAGAGACAATTTTTTTGTTTTTGTTTTTACATGTCAGAGACAATTGTAAACCACCAGAATCTATTTTAGATCCTCCAAAAAGAGAATCAACAACGCACTTAATTTGTGGTTGACGAATGGTGAGTAGCACATGGAGAGTGGTTGTTTATGATTGAATGGTTTTAGTTTGGGATTACACCTTATGTAAATTACCAAAGCTTTTCTTGGGTGCATTGCATCTAATTTATTATGCATAATTGCATATTGAAAATTGTTGATTAGAAAATTATAACATCCGTGAAAGAAAGTAGAGCTAGATATTTCAATGGATTAACATGCCGTAATCCTTCACAAAGAACTCCTGTCTTTCGCCTTTTAAAAAAAAGTACTCCTGTCTTTCATGTTAATTCGTAATTAGACTATTTAGTATTTATAATACAATTCAGCAATCTATCACATGTATAATGTGAAAATATCAAGAGTGATCTACGGTCTATCAATATGCAAATACTCTTTTTTGAGGGGAATATGCAAATACTCTTTTCCTAAATAAAAGGAAAATGCTTTTTTTTTAAAAAATAAAAAATAAAGTTCAGATATGTATGGTCAAGAGTTTTGACCCCATTGTGATCCTACTCAGCTCGAATGGTTAGTGTTTGCAGTTACGCGGTGAACGGATCTGCTTCACACACAAAAATTACCACGGGTTAACTAAGATTATGGTAACCTATCGATCAGTGGAAGGTGATTCCCCTAGGTTGGGCCTTTTTTGAATTCCGCTCCTCTTGTGCAGATGATGGTCAAATGATGTTTGGAACTTGAAACTGGGATTGCTACGACTTTCTCGTTGGTCTCCAGATTTTAACTCTTCTAGTAAAAAACAAACTCATAGTCAGGTATGTGTCTGTTTTCATTATCTTCCTCTGGAGTATTTGCAACCTATAACTTTATTTGAGATTTATAGGGCGATTTATTTGCTTATGTTTGTGTTGTTGCTTAGCCAACCATGCATTTTTTTAAAATCAGCTTCATGACCTCACGTAACAAGTGACACATATAAAAAAAGATTGCATTTTGATGCAAGAATTTTGTGAATTAATACAACTTATTTGATAAATATATATACGTTCTTTAAAATAAATATTTGTTTCGATGTATAAATAAAAATGATATAGCTTGAACGCTTGGTGTTTATTTTCAAAATAATACAAAAAAATAGCATCAAACCGCACAATGTGCGTGTCTCTAGTTAAAATTAAAACAATAATAGAACTTAATTTTCTTATTATCGGTTTTTATGTGTATGTTTCTTTGATTCTTGCTACGGAACTATATTCATTGGTCGATTCAAATTGAGAGGATGAGAAAGAGTTGAAAACATTGATTCACCACATAAACTGAACCAAAATTAACTAATATAAGAAATCTAAGGAACAGTTAAAGAAAACACTCTAATGAAATGGATCTAGTTACAAATGAATTTGCTCTTAGGACATACAACAAACATGGATGGAATCCTTTAACATCATAAATAAAATCCGTATTCCCTTCACTCTAAATCTTTAGTAGTTCTAATCCTATGTGTATCATGTTATCTTCTACTTAATTAATTCTGATAAATTTGGTTGTTAATTAATTACCGTGGGTAAGACTCATGAATGCGTTCTTGCAAGGGGAATATTTGAAGTCAGAGGAGTATTCCGAAGTCAGAGGAGTATTTGAAGAATGCGATAGTGAGCACCGGAGTAGACGTGATGCTTGTGCACGCAGACGAATTTAACAACGAATACCTGAAACAAGGAAAAATGGATACGATGAAGAACTAATGAAGGATTTTCAAATTAAAAATATATGTCTGAGCCTTGAACAAGGGGAATCCCTTGGAAGACAAAAGACTAATGAATCATGAAGCCATCAACAAACCCCTAAGCTTCAAAAGGTTTCACTTATCATTGCATAATTCCAACAAAAGAGAAAAAAATTCCACAAATAAAAAAATGAAAGACAAATTAATGAGAATAGAATGTAATACCTCTTCCTCATGAATCATTGAAGCATCATTTTTGAGAACTGTTTTCCACACCTTTGCCTTTCTTACAAAAAATAGTTGGTCCGACACATTGGTTAGACGGTATATTATAATTTGCTCTCTCTTCTTCCTCATTTCATAGTCTTGGTTGGTTACATCAAATAATTAAAATAAAAAGAAAAAGAAGTGGAATTTGTGTTTGATGAGCAAGAGTATTTATAGAGGTTAATAAGCAAAAGAAGAAAATAATAAAAAACTAACCATTTGTTAGTTGTGGTTTGTGGAAGATTTGATTTGAATTTTGATTGGTGATGATTGTGGTAGAGAAGAGATATAAGATAAACACAATGATTGCATTGCATCAGTAGTGGATCCAATCTTGACAAGGACACAACAACAACATTTTGTTAAATGTGTTAAAAGATAATTTGTAACAATTATGAACAAAGGTACATTTTTATTTCTTATGATGAGTGGATCCTCACTTTTTCTTTTTCCTTTATGTTAGTACATATAAATCATTTTCCTGTTCAAAACTGAGTTTATTACATTTGATAATTTCATTTGTATTTGGGAGAACGAGTTCAATTCTTCTTAGGTGGAACTTTACTTATCTTTTGGTCGATTTTGGATTATTAAGATACCTTCGTCTAGGAACCAGAGGATTAACAAAAAAATATATTTAGATTTCATATTTCACCTTCAAAAGCTCAAACATTGTTGATGGCTAGGACTTTAATTGTTTTTCATGACGGTTAATGCTTTAATCGGAGAATCTCTACATAACTTTACAATGTATGTAGTTTTTTTTGTGTGAAGGAATTACAATGTATGTAGTTATGCACTCCTGTCTCAATTATAAGCAAAAATATAATTTTTAAATTTATGAAGATTTCAATTGTCTTTTGTTTTCATATAATGAAAAAATTTCTTCATAAGAATATGATCAGTTTGTAAGTAATTAAGTATGTTTGACCTTTAAAATGAGGGAACAAATAGTTTATTTCCGCAAGACAAGTTTTTATCATATGTATCTTCTTTTGATCATGTGTCTTTTATCTCTTCGATCCATTTTCACTAGATGACACAATTTTTTTTATTTTTTTTATCATTCGTCAGCCAAATTTTAGTTAATTCTATTTTGAAGTTAAAATCTATATTTTTTGGGTTTAAATGTGATTTTTATTCAATTCACTTTTATTTATATGTATTTAAACATAAACTATTATACATTCAACTCACTTTTAAATAAAATTAATTCTAAAAAATTAATTTAAAGTTTAAATAAAATCAATTTTTGTCTCCACAAAATCAAACAAACACTACATGAGGATGAATTTATGATGATTAGGTAACTTTTGATTTTGTCCACATGAGAGAATGGATGAAATTCTTTTCCCCACACACCCTGGCCTTTTTCACTCTATCAACCCACATGTCATTGCCCAATCAAAATTCAATTTACACTCCACAAGACATAAGGACCCGTACAAGAACACTCATTTCTTTCTTAAAATTTAATAATGATATGTATAGATATCTCATCTACAGTAGATTTGCATGATATTGAAAAAATGATATCAACCAGTATTGTCATTATATCAACCAGTTTTTATCTCACTCATATACATTGTTTCTTTGATTCAAAGCTTACTAAAAGTAAATGATAACAAAGCTAAAACTTCTCATACTTAGTTACAAACTAAAATCTGATTCATTGATTAAGTTCAACATGCTTATGCAGAAGAAATCTCAATCTCAGCCCACCAAAATGAAGTGGAGAAAGTTTTCGAACTGTAAAATCAGGCGACATATTCGTTATCTCTCTATCTCACTGATTTCATTCATAGTCGGTCTCTTCTCCGAATTGGGATCAACAAAAACTCTAATCAATTCAGAAATGTATTCCACATGATTGATCTTCTTGTTAAGTTGCTAGAATTGGATCCACCATTTCCTTGAGAGGTTTGTCCCATTTTAGATAATGTGATGCCCAGTTTTCAACTGAGCAATTATCAACCGAACAAGGAATTCGACCAGTAACTATTTCAAATAACAAAGCACCACAGCTATAAACATTACTTGCTGGACTTGTTGATTGCATCAATGTCTTTTCTACTACCATCAGACTTTTTTTCGGCTGAATCTATTTCGTCGGAGAAACTCAAATCCGAGATTTTAGCAGCGTGGTCATCGGGTTATGTGGACAGCTGAAGAACTCATGCATATGTTGTAGGCAGTAAGCCATTCCCATTGCAAATTCTAAGTCTTGGTTCCCTGTTCGATTGGTCAGCTTCTTTTACTGGAATTTCAAACATGATCAAATTAATACATCAAACATTTCCAAACTTGTATGCAAAAATGCATGCATATTAATTCCTCTTTTTTCTTGTTCTACACGCAACACACAAAAGGGTAAACAGATAGCAAAATCAATCAGTACTTACAAGACAACGACTTTACTATCCAAGCATTCTTCTCCAACCCAATGACAGCGATCAACTGAAACTACATGATCAACCCAATTTGACAAATCATCAAAAGGATCACTAGTTATTCTCTGATTCAACTTCAAAAGAGTATTACCTGCACAAAGAAACCATATTTCAGCATCTATAGCCAAAAGGGTAACTAGCTAGGTGAACAAAATATGCATGCATTAGTGAAAGTAAATGTGGTTAGCATGGCTTTGATTTTCAATGTAAAACTCTTGTCACCTAATATGAAACAAAGTAAATGTTTAAATTATTTCTCAGTCATAGCAAGCACACCCATCAAGCATATCTATTAAATGTGTGCTTGTGTTTGGCTACATTAAATAAAAATAAAACCAAGTTATGGTAGTATTAAGATAAAAACGTTGTGAACTCACCTGATTTAATCAAGAAAATCACAATTGTTTAATAAATTATCACTGAACAATGACCAAACAAAGCACATAGTACAAATAAAAATAATAACATCAGATCTTCAACAATTGCACTCAAGCTGCATCGATCTTTTCCCTGGAAGTGGAAATTGTAGCTCTATATTTAATAGATATAAAAATAATAACACATCAAATTAAGTCAATAAAGGCAACAATGAAATGACGAGAAGTAGGTTGTGGAATCAAACCTAATGAATAAGTGAAAAATGCTTTATTAGTACCGGTCTCAGATCTTTTGAAATTAAAGAACTAAAATTAAAAAGCATATTAAAATTTAAGTACCTTTAACAAGCAAAAAAAACTCAAAACCAGCTAAAACAACTGCAAAACTCTTGAATGGTATCACAGCATGATCTACTCGTACTGCTAGCAAATTTGATATTAGTGACGTCGGAGACAATTCAATTTCAGCTTGGTAACCATCTTGGTTGTCATAAGCTGAAATAGTGCGAGTTGAGTGACCAGTGGTTTTGAATGGGGGCTAATAGAGTGCACCGTTGAATCGGCGGTCCGCACACTCGGCTTTCCTAGTTTCAGTCCACGCTTCGTTTTAACAATATTCTGCCCTTATTTTAAGGCCTTTGATGTCTGTTTATCAAATATTGTTTTTTATCCATTCTTGATCCTGTCTGCAAAAGTTTTACCAACTTTGAAATCTTAGTAACTTGCATGTATAAATGATGGTAAAAGAGAATAGTATCTTGAAAATCAAAACTTTGTAACATGACTTATCATCTTAATTAGACTAAAATAACTTCAACACAATTAAGGAGAATAGATCATGGATCATGGACAATGTGGGTGGTTCAACAATTGATGAAGGGTAAACTCTGATACCATCTTAAAATTTAGACTTATCTTCTAACTTGGTCCTACAAACCAACTAATAAGGTGAGGACTAACAACACCTTATAATAAGTGGTTCAAAACCCTGAAAACTAACATAATCACCGACCTACTAATATTTGTTTATCCAATTTTTTTTCCCTCAAAAGACATCAATCAAAGAAAAGGAATGACTCTAATCATCAAGTAATAGAAACTCACGAAACTAAAATGTGTAGTACCTGTGTAACCAGAGCATATATAACGGAAGGGTCGTGTAGCTGCAGAGGCACTGAGGCATAGCACTTGAACCCTTCAAAACATGAGTTCAGCTAGATTAATTTATGGTGGTAATGCTTCAATAGTTTCAAGCTTATAGTAGCTTTTGAAATGCATATTGAGACACTAACACGTTACACATGCGGTTATATTCAATTATTTCACTAACAAGGCAAAATGGATAAGATGAAGAACCACTTGAGGCTTGCCAAACCAAAAATATTTGTCTGAGCCTTGAACAACTGCATGGCTTTCTGTGATTTCAAAAGCCACCTTTGAATATATAAGCTATTTATATAGTTTCAACCATGGTTATCAAATTGAGATTCAAGTTGTGAATTGGAATCGACCCTTTTTATGTAAAAACAAGATAAGAGACAGTTAAAAGATTAAAGGTAATACCATTCGACCCTTTCCACCGTTGAAGGATCATTTCTTTTGGGAACTGTTTTCCTCACCTTTGCTTTTCTTGCAAGAAATACTTGGTCCGACACATTGGTTATACTATATATTATAATTTGCTCTCTCTCTTCTTCCTCATTTCATAATCTTGGTTGGTTACATCAAATAATTTTAAAAAAGAAGAAGTGGAATTTGTGCTTGATGTGCAAGAATATATATATATATATATATATATATATATATATATATATATATATATATATATATATATATATATATATATATATATAGAGGTTAATAAGCAAATGAAGAAAAGAATAAAAAAAAACTAACCATTTGTTAGTTGTGGTTTGTGGAAGATTTGATTTTCATTTTGATTGGGATTGATGGTAAGAGAGTCAGAAGATATACATATATACAGAGGGCATATCTAGCGAGAATGAGTTTGTTATGTGAGAATGTGAGAATGCTTTATCAACCATTAAATTAAAATATATGTTTGAGATTAAAAGTTCTATTTTAATCGACACATGTGTCTTTCCACACTCTATCACCTAAATATATTTAAACATAAACGACTATGCATTCAACTCACTTTTAAATAAAATTAATTTTACAAAATCAATTTAATCAAAATCAATATATTTAAACAAATATTTTCATTTCATGAGTACGAATTTATGATGATTTGGTAAAACATTACATGAGTATGAGTTTATGATGATTTGATAACTTTTGATTTTGTCCACACACTCTGGCTTTTTTCACTCTTGCACTCCACATGCATTGCCCAATCAAAATTCAATTTGCACTCCACATGACACAACTCATGAGATGATAATGGATTTTCCTCAAAGTGTATCATTTCTCAATTTGATACAATGCGGACCCTTTCAGTTAATGAGATGATAATGGATTTTCCTTTATCCTTTTGTGTTGTAACAGTATAGTTTCACATGCCTAAGCTTAAGGCAAATTCCTTACTATAAATAACATAATAATTTAAAAATAGATAGTTGTTCCTATCACTAAAGTTGTAGATGAAGTCAAGTCTAAGATTAATCATCGTTGTGCTCCGATTCAACTTCCATTAGGTAGGGGAGATTGTTTCCATTGACTTGTTGATCTTGTCAAGTTAGAGTCACATGATTTTAATCATTTCAATGAGGATCCATATGACGGACGAGGGCATCCTAGATATGAAGAAGTATCTGAAGATATGAAATCACTTGTGCTAGAAAAAAGACCTGAGCTCATTGAAACTGTGTCAGAGGTTGATGTTGAACTTGCTGAAGCTTTTTGTAGTGGCAACGATATATCCGCTTCTGATCTTGATGGTGCAATTCGTAGGGCTACAATAGCAAGGAAATTTGTACCAATTTTCATGTGTGGCGCTAGGGATCCCACGGGGCTTAGACTACTTATTTATGGTGTAAGACGTTATTTGCCGAGTCCAATTGATGTGAGTAATTATGCTCTTGATCAGGCTAGGAATGGAGAGAAATTTGAATTGTCTGGAAGTATTGATGGGCCGTTTGTCGCATTGGCTTTCAAAATGGAGCATAGAATGCTTTGTAAATTAACATATCTAAGAATCTATCAGGGTGTGATTAGAAAAGGGGATTTTATTACTAATGTTAACACTGGCGAGAAGCGTAAGGTTACTCATTTGTTTAAGAGAAGTTGTGATTGTATTGATGAAGTTAATGAGGCTTATGCTGGACAAATTGTTGCTGTATATGATGTTGATTGTGCACCAGGAGAAACATTTACTGATGGGTCTGTTAGATGGGCTATGACTTCTGCCAATGTTCCTGATTATTCGGTCTCAAAAGATTCTAGAGAGCAATCTTCAAATGTTGTGAATGGATTCCAGAGAAATGATCCTAATTACCCAGTTGGTTTGGTTTGATTTTGGATTAGTTTTCTAACTTATTTTTTTACGGGGAATTTTTTGCTTAATTATTGATCACTGATGATTAGTTTGTTATTATTTTTTTTTTTTGTGTTCTGCACTTTACGATTGATCCTATCTCTGTTGTCAAGAATATCAATGCGACTCTACGTTTAACCTTTAGTAGAAATGCCAGATTAAGCCCCCATACTAAAGAAGCAAACTGGGATTAAGATAATTTCGAGGCAAATGAAGATCTGTTCTTTCTTATTTTCTTTGTTACTTTGCCATATGGACAAGATTCTGATTTTCTCCGTGTATCTGTTTCATTTGAACTATAGTTTTCAGTGTCAATAAGTTATTTTGAACTTTTTGTTTTTAATATCATTTACCTACTTGAAATGTAAATGGCAATTGAACAATGATCTGTTGTATGATTTGCAATTGGTTTATCTGCAGTGTTTCTTTGCTGCCTTTCTGTTCTACGTTTCTATTATCTTAATGGTCTATCTATAGTTGTAAGTTGCATTGGATGATGTCTTCATGAAGAGAATTTAAATGCATCCTGCTTGATTATTTGAGTTTCTATCGCCCAACACAAGGATACGAAAATAGTTATGCCTTTATTGAGATATTGATGTAGTTTTTATTCGGTTGGCAATGGGTGGGTTAGAGACGGATTGAAGCCATTTATTTGTATTTGATTTTTTATTTGAGTTTAGAGATCATTTCTTGATTGGAATTTGCTACTGACTTGATCTAACACATTCATACTTTTCATTTAGTTCTTAGTGATACTCAGGTCCTGAAACAACATTTTCAAATGCTCCAATTAAAATATCCAAATCACTCATAACTTACATGCAGTTGTATACATCCCATCTGGACCTTTCTTTACTTTCTTCAAAGCATTCTCAACTGCAATCTTCCTAGCTTTGGTTTCCTGGCAACAACTCCTCCAGTTCTTGTTTGGCTTTCAAAAGCTCAGAGATGGTTTTGCATTTCAGCATTTCATCAAACTCGAAAACCTTATCTATGTACCTATTGCTTCTTTCGTTGTAGGAATATCCTCATCACTATCCATTTCATCACCGGTCCACAGTATCTTTTCCTCGTCACTGCCAGACCAAACACTTAACTTATTCCTGTCATTAGCATCAATTAGGTCTGGATGTTCCTTAGCTTGCTGTCTTGCTTTTCTAATATCTTTATGCAAACGGCTCTTTGAAACCTTATCTTTATCGTTTTCGTCCTCCCTTCCTGTCCATAGATTGCTATCTTCATCAATCTCCTTTGCCAAGGTTTTCTTGAACTCTTCATCCCTGGTCTTCTACTTCCAAAGAGATCATAGGGCTTGTGTACACCATTAGCTCGGAGGAACTTGCGCTAGAAAACACATCATTGTATGTATGAAGATTACAAAAGAAGCGTGAATTGGATCTTTGTTTTAATAAAACCAATTGCCATAAGATCAAAGCGATGAAAATTAGAATCTTGAATAAAACATGAATTTGGTTAAGTTTAAAAATTCTAACTGATAACCTTGAAAATTCAGCAGAGGCACTATTACAAGAATTTTGCAGTACAACCGACCTGAATCACAAAATTAATTTTGACTGAAAGAGAAACAAAGATGAGGCATTTCACTCTCATGGAAATTAATCTTACACCAACATTTAACCTTTGTGAGAGTGGTAGCAAATGTGGTTTTGCAACCATTGTAAGAGAATGACCTCCATCACATTAGAAGAACTATACATGTAGGCACTGTTTGGTAAGGCCACATAACTAGCTTATAGCTTATAGCTTATAAGCTCGTTTGACAAAATAAGTTCTGTTTGGTAACATTTTTTACAACGAGCTTATAGCTTATTTCACGAATTTCCATGAGCTTATAAGCTATTTTTCAGAAGCTACTTCAAGTAGCGTTTGAGCTTATAGCTTATAGCTTCTCATTTTTTCTTCCATATTTACCCTTATCATTTTAATTAAAACCCAGCTTTAACCTTTAAATATTAAAACACCTTTATTACTGCTTTGCCTCTATCTTCACGAGACGTTACAAGTTCTTATGTTACAAGTCCATTTCTTAACGTTTGGCATACATTTTTTTTTGTTCCATATAGATATAATTTTTTTCACGAGATGTTTCCAGATTTTTTGTTACAAGTCCAGTTCTAATGTATATTATTTTTTTTGTTTCATTTTGTAACAATTTTTATTTTAAAATAAAATTTTATATTTTTTTAAAGAAATTTTATACTTGATTTTTTTTTGTAAATTATAAAAACTGAAATGGAATAAATTTAAAATAAAATTTCTACAAAAAATAATATGTTTTTTGAGAGAAAAAATAATAATTTAATAATATATATTATGAATATAGTTTAATACTTTTATTATAATTAAGAATGTCCTTTTATGTCATTTTGCATTTATCAGCTAGTTGAACCGCTAATTTTACCAAACACTTTAATTAGCTTATCAGCTATTAGTCATCAGTCATCAGCTATAAGCTATCAGCTAACTTATCAGCTAAAAGCTATCAGCTAGCTTATCAGCTATCCGCTATTTTTACCAAACAGAGCCGTAATCTTTCACTGACCGCTTTTTCTTAGCCCTCAAGCTTTGCTACCCCTGAAAGTAAGAGTACGCAATACAAACAAATTAAAAGTAAATCAAAGTAAATTTATTTTTCGAGGTATGCTTGGATCAAAGGAAGAACATTTTATTTTAACATTTAATTCCATGACAACTTTGAGAGGTCACTTTTTGGTCAACTTAGAATAGCCAGCCAATTATCTTCATCGTTAGCATATACAAACATGAATGTTGAATTATTTAGAAGTTCATATGTGATGCATCAACTTACAATTTTGTTATATGCCACGTGTTTTTGCTTAAATCGTCATGTTTTCATCAATCATCTATCTTGGTATTTGTATTAAGTTTGATTCACAAATAGATTTTTTTATGTACGATTTGAATCTCAATTTGATAACTATGACGAAGAAGAGTTTTTAGAATCTTATCGACCATCATGATAATTTCATCACTTGATATGAGGTATATTTAGAGAACATGCTTCTGTTAGTTAGAATTTAGAAATGATAATCTTTTTAACTTCTCAACTAACCATGAGAGACATTCTCAAACTCGTTACGCTCGATCAATTAGTGGAAAGGGGAAATTGAAAATTATCCACACAAAAAAACAAAAAAAAAACATCATATTTTAGGGAGATTGAAGCCATGTATTATACTATTTTAAGGATCAATCTGAAGACCTACCTTCATTATTTTAAAAATCTTCTCGATAATCAATTCGCAAGGGGTATTAAATCAATAGACGAACCACGTGATTCAATCTAATGACTAAGTCATATCTTTTGGTTTCTATAAAAATAAAACGTCATTGTATTAAAATGGTTTGAATCGGATGACTCGGTAAAAAAAAAAATCAAATCGCATCTTATAAAATGAAAAAAACCAGCAATGAAAAACACTTGAAAAATCAAACTTGGGTTGGGATAAAATAAACAGAGAAAAAGAAAGATGAACACAAATTATCATGTCATGTGCCAAAGTCACACGGTCCACACACACAAGACATAATTTCAATTTTAAAGTTTTGTTCCCCGCCCACGAAACCCTCCACATACATCACACGAAAAGGGTATACCTTGCACCATGTGATATCATTAATTAAATGTTCATGACCCACAATATCAAATCAAAGCTGGCTCAAATACCATATCATCATTATCACATATAATAATCATATCATACAAGTCATGTAATATGGCAATTCAACCCAAACTATGTAATAACATATATTAAATTAAACCCTAAGTTAAATGATCATATAAGATATATGATATGATTTTTTTCCAGTTGTTGTGAGCTGTAACTAACTTCAAAACTAAGCAAACTATCTGGTGTATCGCGGTAGCATGAAGAAACATGCAGGGCACCTAATCAAACCATTAACATTACAACCCAAACAGCTTCTAAATCCGTTTTTATCCGTATACACTTTGTGACTTCCGTTACACTCATCACACACAACAAATCTGAACCCTCCACAGCAATCACAACCGTTCATATTCGACTTCGGTAACCGTTCGATCAAACGATTCAGCTCACCGCTTTCGTGTAACTGTTTCACCTCGTCAACGCCGCCGATGTAAACTCCGCCGACGAAAACCCTAGGAAGTGTGACGTTCTTGCGGTTCAGGATTTCGTTGAGTTCGTCGCGGAATCGATCGTCGATTGAGACATCGCGTTCGTCGGTGATGACGCGGAAGTTCCGGAGGATTGATCTGACGGCGCGGCAGTCGTTGTATGTGCGGCGGATTACGCGGAGGCTGGTGAAGTAAACGACGACGCGGTTTTCGAGGCCGGGAGGGAGGGAGATTGTTTGTGGTGGTGGAGCGGTGGTTCGGGAGGCTGATAAGGCGCGGAGGAAGGTGGTGGAGATTCTGATGCGGCGGAATAGTGAAGGAGATTTTGGTAAATTTGGTTCAGGTTTTTCTTGGATTAGAGTTTCAATGTCTTTGAAGGAAGAACAAGTGAAGTTGATAGAGCGAGTTCGGCAATGTAACGGTGACGGCGACGGTGGTGGTGAATTACGGTGGCGGCTCGGTGAAGCTAACCAATTTGGCGGCCACATTACCGATTTGGGGGGAAAGAAAACGGAGAGAATTTCGGTGGAAAATTTGTGGAGTGGAGAAAAAATGAGGGAATGGAATTGAGAGAGAAAGAAGAGGGTGTGAGGATTTTATAAATGGGAAAAGGGTTATTGAGTCTTAATCGAATATTAATAATCATAACTCACCCACTTTACCATGTGCGTTGTTATTTCCTTTTTTGCTTAGGTGGAAATTAGTTTATGGTAAGAAATATTACTAACATTAATTTCGCACGTAGAAAAAATATACCGGTGTGCATTTTAGACAAATGAAAAATAAATACACCAGTGTGCGCAACCTGTATTTTTTGATCCCTTGAAATATGGAAAAATTATGCAGTTATTGTTTGAGAATTACTAACATATTTTAATTAAAGAAAATGTTATTTCATATTTGTAATAGAAATAAAATAAATATGTCTATAATTTTTAGCTCAACTGTTTTTCAAAATAAAAAAGTTTTAGGTCAACTAAACAAAAAGTCGAAATTGTTAAGTCCGACGCCTTTTATTCCTTTAATTGTGGATGTATAAATTGACGACTAATATTTTATTTAATGAAAAGTGTTAAAATAAATTAAAACTTATTTAAACAATTAAAAAATTAATTAATAGGTAATGTTATTGTTAATGATTCACTAAAATAAATAAAACTTTTTTTAAAATAAAGGGTAAATTAGTCTTTTCAGTGGATCTTTGACTAGCTCGGAAATTTGGTAAGAGTTTTTTTAAAAGGAAATTTAGTAAGAATTTAAATACTACTCCCTCCGTTTCAAAATGAGTGTCGTTTTAGGTGTTTACACACATATTAAGAAATGCAATGATTAAGAGAAAGAGAATGGTTACTTTACCAAATTATCCTTATTAACTATTGGTTAGTTTTAAAAGTAATACTTTGGAAGTTGTGTGCACAGTATTAATTGGAGGGTACAATTGAAAAGAAAAAGTTATTATTGCATTGGAAACTGAAAGCGACACTCATTTTGAAACAATTTTTTTTGGCTAAAGCGACACTCATTTTGAAACGGAGGGAGTATCAAAATCTTTTAGTCAAATAAAAAAATATCACTAAAAACTTTGTCTCAATGTTATGAAATGACTTAAAGACAGCGGGGTGTGTCACACACTTGATATTTTTCTGTAAGAGGTCAACTATATTTTTTTATAGAATTTTTCGAGAGGAATTTTTAATACTACCTCCGTCTCAATTTAATTGACACAATTTTGTTTTTCACACATATTAAGAAAAATGTATAAATAAAGGGGAAAGTGGAATATATTGTATTGGGAATGATAAAAGTAGTATTATTTAGTGTTATATTGTATTGGAAATGATGAAAGTTGTATTGAAAATTGAAATGTGTCAGTTATTTTGGGACACTTTTTTTTTTTAGAAAATAGGTCAGTTATTCCGAGACGGAGAGAGTATATAAATTATAGATGTAAAATATTATTAGCTGTAAGAGAATAAGTCCGTAGTTTTTTTTGTCAAAAAAAAGAGTCCATAGCTATTATCTCATCACAGGAACAATGTGTCAACTAATTTAAAAATAATTTGGTTGGATCTTTTTAATTGTTGCATTGCCTTAAATAATTTTGTTTACAATTTTTTTTAGATGATACGCAAAACAATATATGTTTGCTTAAAAATATATTTGAGCCTAAAAAAAAATGGTAACGATATAAGCCTCAAAATATTGTAAAAAAAAAAAACAATATGAGCCTCAAAATTGATTTTAAACACAAGTTTCAAATCACAATTTTATTTTAAGATCAACTCTGGAAGCAAAAATTAAGTCTACTGCAAAGTATCTAAACATATCAAAATCAATGATAACCAAATCAATTTTCTCTCAAAATTGAATCCAATCATGCACATAATACTTACAGAAACTTCATTAGGCATAACCATATTCTAAAAGGACTAGTAATAATAATAGTAATAAATATTTTAAAATTTTAAATCCCAGCAGTTGTTATATGTGTAATCCTGCTGTGTTATGCATATATATATTGAAGGAGTATGTGGTAGTAACTAATGAATGACTGCATATGTATGGAGGAATGACTCTCTGCTTCCTAAATTAAACATCAACATCCACCTGCGGTTAAAGATAACAATTCATTAGCAATGCTCTATATGTTCAATACTTCAATGAAGAGAATTAAAATTAGAAGAAACCACACCTTAATTAATCACATCTCTGGTCCTCTGAAGATAAGAATCTCCCCATAAGGCTCCCTTTGCTCAACTCTGAGGACATCGCGGGTAGCAAGAACTATGCAGAACAAAGTTAAAACAGATATGTTGAAACTTGGGAACGATCTTTTTATTAATCATTAGTAAAATATTAATATAACTTGTAAGTTAGAGGACTGTGAGTAAAAATACCACAGGTTTGATAGAAAAGTATAGCTGCTGATTTTTTGGTCATTCCAGCAGCTAGAATATCCAGGGATTCAAATTGAGGAGCTCCACTTGCTGATTTATGAGTGTCAAAATGTGCTTTCAACTGACTGTAGCATTCAAAATCAATACATAAGCTTTATCGTTACCAGAAATATTATTTATACTTTAGGTTAATAAAAGATTCATACGCTTGGATTGATTCGGTTATCTTGTCATTAGAATGATTGGGATTTCCTTGTGTTTGAGTGGGTGTCTCCACAAGAAGTTCTGAAAAGCAACCTACAAGGCTCAGATATGTGTTAAGTGGATAAAGAATATCAATACTAGTCTGAAGCCTTAAGAAGTAATGCACCTTGATCAGGTGTTGGAGCAAAGTCCGACAACCTGCTGAACTTTTCATTCTCAGGTAAGCCATGAAGCCCTCCACCGCTCTTTCTGGATGATGAACACTTGCTTTTTGTGGCTCTGTTAATATTAATAGTTCAAGCATCAATCATTGATAAACCTTTTCAACAAGACAACGATTTTAATCTCTATTCAATAAGCCAGATATGAATTAATGAAATGGTCATTTAACTGGATTCTGTAAGTGGCAAATTTAAATTGTTGTATCACCTTCCTCCTTCCAAGTCTGAATGTGAGGAATGACCATGTTCAGATGCTGTCCTCGCGGAATACGAATTGTCTCCTCCTCCTGGAAATATTTCTGGCTGGACGACTGCATCCAAATTTGTTAGTTATTATAGGTATACCCTTCGATAAATAATTTAGAAATATGAATGATCAAATGACCAAGTAAAGATGAAACATACCATGAATTTGGGGAGTACCGTTTTGACCTGGAATGTTCTCTGGAAGCTCCTTCCCTACCGGCAGCAACTTCCCTAGCGGATCCTGAAGTATGTTGTCTACCCCATCGCCAAATTCTTTAGAACCCTTCACATTTGGAGATTTTATCAGGAATTAAGTTTTTATCCTTCTAAAGTATGGAAAAGAAAACCAAAAGATGGATGTAGGAGACTAACATGTCCTGTGAACTCATTATTTTGTACTCCTGGAGGTGATGTAGATGATGGTTCTGGAGGATGGTCTGCTGAAATCCCAACTGCATAGAACACTGATATTTGTTACCTTCTGCTTAACCCTTTCAACGTCAAGTATGAGTAGTTTCACAAAAAGAAAAAAGAGAGAAAGGTTATACAAACCTGAAGGTGAATCATGCGGTGGTTGAGTGCTCTTAATCCATAAGTCAAGAAGAGATGATGGATAATATATATCTTTGTTTACAGTTGACAATAAGCCACCACATAGCGCAACAGGTGGTACCTCCATGAGGTTAGCTACCTTAGTTGAAGACATGATATCATGTCGCTTCTGCAACTGAGAGAAGCAGGTATTACACTGTAAGTATATAGTTGTCTAAATCTTCGGCAAAGGATTTCTAGAAGCAGTATTAATTTAAAACCTTTTGTATTCCTCCTCTTCTTGAGACTAAATCAGAAGGGTCTTGAAGCCAATTTTGGTAATTCAGACTAGGGATCATGGTTTGCTCGAAGTCCATTTGTATTGGTTTTCCTCTTTTCCTTTTAGCTGGCCTTCGCCTTTGAGGTTCCTGTTGCATTGCACTTATGTGTTTGGTCAGTTTGTTTGCACAACATTGTAATGTTCTTTGAGCAGATAAATGATTATAGTACCTCTCTAGCATTCATGTTGTCATTAGATTGCTGAATGATCGGGTGCTCGGGATGTTGGTCTTCAATTATATCATCTGCAGAATAGTTATATCAGTGACAGAAGAAAAGTATATGCATGACAAGAATATATAGATCACTATGTTCCTCGGACTTATTTCTAAAACTTTGATCATGTAGAAAGGGAATCTCATGAGCTTAAATATGCTTCACATTTTAGTAAAAGAAAAAAGAATTAATGCACTTTAAAGTCAAAACATAGTAACGAACCCAAAACAAATTCAACACTATTTAAACTTTTACTTCTGCGTTTGACAGCCAACAACTTTTATATGCATGCATTGCAAAATATGCAAAACTGGCTAAAACAAACTAAAATGAAAATGGATAAATTGTAAAGGATTCAAACTTTTAGCAGGTATGAGTGCCTACAAATTTGACCCCTTTTAACTCAGCACTGATAGTAGATTTGTTTTCAAATGGAAGACATGTTCACGTAGGGCACATCATATGGAAATATGGCTTAAATTAAATTAAATGCAACTGAGGTGAAATTAGTAGTACAAGTTTACAAGTAGGTTTATTGAAAATCTTGGTGTTTACACGTAGTCAAGTGATTGATATGCTACTCACCTATCGTTGTTTCAATTGGTGGAGGTGGGGATGGTTTTCCAAATTGAGCACAGTCCCCTGAAGTTCCATTCACTTGTGTTTCTTCATCTCCAAACCTGTCACATCATTCACAAAGAAAAACGAGTAAATGATGCTGATAATAAACCATTTTCTCAAGATTCAAGAATGAGCTAACAGGATAGATGGTTCATTGATCCTTCTAACAGGACACATGAAAATATTTACAACTGCATTTCAATTCTGATATTCATAGCATAAAGCTTAAAATTAAAATGTCTAAATGAAATACTGCTAGAAAGAAGAACATGATTATCAAAAGAAGGATGGTGGAAGCCAAAACCTCTCATATTGATTGTGTGGAACTGCATCAGCTTGGAAAAGTTCAGGTAAGGTAATATTGTCCGGATCAGCTGAAAATTTGAAGAGTCAACAAAGGAATGCTTAGATAAAATGTCAACATGAAATGTTTAGCAAATTAAAAAATGAAAACCTTGATGGTGATGCACCGATGGATCTTCCTCCTCAATTCGTTCATTACCAAGATCCAAAGTATCAAGTCTCTGCAACAATAGAAAAGCATAGATAATCCAAATTCAAACGATATTAGTATAGAAAAAGCATAGAAAACAGTTGGACAGGAAAGCATAAACAGTTTGCAAGGACTTTCACAGTTCTCAGTTTTATTGATCAGGCCCCAAATACTCTACCATCCACGCTTGTAAAAGAATTTAATATAATCCATCAATGCCTTATATTTGTCTATGGTAAGGTAACCAAGTAAATTATGATCAACACAATTAAACATTTGATCATAATCAAATAAACCCGTTTCTTTGATAGCAAGTTATAACTAGATTATAAATTGATTACGGTTTCTATATAGGAACAACTTCCATTCATAGATTATTAGTGGTATAAATTTCTTGGTCACACCACACATGGTCAACATGATTAATCGAAAAACATGGTTTAAATGCTATATCCATAATCTGTAAAATGCATTACATACCATGGAAAAATAAGCACTACGATGGAACCTCGTTGTAGTTGTTGCAGTGGACGGATATGAATTTCCAATTTCTCCCAGACTCCCCTCTTCTTTATTTGTTATAGTTATTGCGTCTCTCCTATCAAAAAAATAACACACAGGTCAAATTTCTTTAAAAGTGACTACTATAGCAATAAGTTACTATTCTGCTTAACTTGTTTAACTATCCAAAGTTTCAAACAAGCTCTTACTGTGTTCAACATGTGTATTTTTAAGTGCCTAATGACTTTTCTGTAGTATAGAAAGTGGAACTTACTCGGGATTAACATTATAATCCTAAGTTTGTAAAATAAATCATTAGACCAAGAAGCTTAACAGGGGAGTCAAAAATTTGATCAATGGTTCAATTGGGACAATAAAACTCATTCTTTGGTCTGTGTATACTGTTATATGCACATTAATTTCATATTTGAGTAACTTATTTAACTATATACAAAGTTTCAAACTATTAAACATGTTCCTATTCTGCTTAACTTATCTAACTATCCAATCCATAGTTTCAAACCATTAACAACTTAAAAATTACCTCAAAAAAAAGTGAAAAATGAAAATATTTAATAATTAGAACAAATTGGACTCACTTAGCTTGAGACTTTCCTTTAGGAAGCACTGTAGGATCTGGGCCACTCTTAACCTTCCATGCTTCGTTAATCTCAACCTTACAAATTCAAAATTAAAGCAATTATATATCTATATTTGAATTTATTGAAGAAAAAAAAACACAATCACAGAAAATACGGAAGTTGAATTTGAATTTTATACCAGAAGCCGTGAAACATCATCTGCAAGAAAGAAAGAAAAAGAGATAAAATTAAAAAAATTAAAAAACGGTGAAAATTCAAAAATATTGTTCAAAAATTGTCAAATAGTGAAACAGAATTTCATGATTTTAACATTTGATTAATTCATCATTAAAAATAAAAAACTGATGAAATTTACCATAGAGTAGCTTCACTTTTCGTTCATACACAATCACAACACCTCCTGGTAAAAACGAAAAAATCGATTATGAAGAATCGAAAGAAGTGAAAAAAGAAAACAAAGAAGTGTGTGTGAGAGAGAGAGAGAGAGAGAGAGAGAGAGAGAGAGAGAGAGAGAGAGAGAAGGGGAGTTTACCCATGAGAATGCCAGAAAGTCTGAGAGCCATGGGAATCGCTGGATTCAGAATCTCTTCACTGTGAAGAAACGATTTCAGTTAAAGAAGAAGAAGAATAAGCATATAAATAATCGATTATATGAGTAAAAGTGATTTTAATTACCAGATTTTGATGATATTGAGCTTATTCAACTTTTTCCTGTTGATCTTTGCGTGCATCGTTGCCGCCATCCTTCATAAAAAAAAAAAAAAAAAAGCGATTCCGATTCTCATTTTAGTAACATTGAAAAAAACTCAAAAACAGAGAGATGAACATGCATTCATCAAATTCAAATTTCAAATGAAGTTGAAATGAAGATGAAAATGTTGGTACCAAATTTGACCGAGAGGTGCTTTTCTAGCAAGAAGCTGGTGTGAGTAAAACATTGTTGCTTTCTAGAAACTTTTGAGAAGATGAAAATGTTATGAGAAATTTGAATGTATTTTTATAAGGTGAAGAAAATTACTTGAAAAGAAAGTTGAAAGAAAGAAACGAGAAAAGTGTGAATGAATGAATATGTGAAAGTGTGTTGTATTATAGTGTAGTGTGTACCCGCCAAATATGCAAAGCAAGAAGCGCACGGTGAAGAAGGTAGTGGAAATGATAGGGTTACGCGTGAGGTTACGTGATTGATCAATGCTATGAAGCAGGATTGTTCCACGTGGGATTTTTAACGGCTTGGATTTGATTAGATGATGGTGTTTATGGTGAGAATAGTATTGCTTAGTGAGAACTCTTGGCTGTTAGAGTAGGACCCATGTGAATCAGAATCAAACGATTTTGTTGATCCTTCAATCGCCTAGTGAATTTGTTATGGTTAGTGGAGTTGTGGAAACAATACTTGACTCACAAGACACATGCTTACTTGGTCTCTTAGTAAGGATAAATACCTCAATAAAATTAAGAGTACATAAATTTTAGTTGAATCGATAAAAATGTCGAAATTGTTATAGATGTTATGGCAAGAATTAAAATTAATAAAAATTCTTACACTTTCACTTATATGTATGAGTTTTTAATGACTTTGTTATTTCGTCAACGAAAAAATAACTTTTTATTTTGTGGTGTCTGGGTTTTGAATCCACGACCTTTGCATATATTATGCATTGTCCCTGTCAAATAGATTTCTAAAATTAAGAGTATTTTAAAAAGGACTATCACCATGTTAAATTTGTATATCCAATATACTTCATACATGGACACATGTTGGAGACTCTTGAAACAAATAAGAAAGTACTTCTCCAATTTTCTTTCCTCCATTTTTTTTCTTCAACCTTTGAACTTATTAAAACTCATAGCATAGTCATGCATATAGTTTAATCAACTCATTTCCATTAACTTCCCTCTTGATAATGGGTGCGTTTGTTTCAGCTTTTAAAAAAATAGATTTTGTGTCAAAAGAATCTAGAGATTTTTTTTTAGAGATTTTAAAAAAAATCTGAAGTTATTTGTATTTGCCTACTATCCATAAAAATCCATTTTTTTTAAATGAGTTCTAACATGCACATGTGTTATCTCCTTATTGTTAAAAAAAATAGATTTTGAGAAAAGCTAATCCTAATAGCTTTTCATTTTAGGGTCAAAATAGATTTTTTTGATAAAATGAACTTTCTAAAAATCCTAAACAAACAATTAAAAATGAAAAAAGTGATTTTTTTAAGGGAAAAAATAGATTTTTTTTGGAAAAAATATAAAACAAACGGACCCAATATGTCACACAAGAATAAATAACCACACACAAGTCAATATCTTAAACGGTTCAATTTCGAATAAAACAATATATAATTGTTATTCTACATGTTTTGCATTTTGGTCATTTGGTGCTATAAAAAGTCTCCTTTACTTAAAATAGTTGGGTTTGCATTTCCACTCATCATATTTGTTACTGACCACGTGACTACGGAGTATAGCAAAATCTTGCCATGCATATTCTCCAAAAACAGAGTAGGCCCCATGTGAATCAAAGGATTTTGTTGCTCATTCCATCACCAACAAACTCGTTATATGGTAAGTGAGTGGAATTGTGGAAAATGGAGTGACAACTTCCTACATTTATTGCCTAAAAAAAAGACTTCCTACATTTACATAATTTAATAAATTTATCTCTAAATATCTATTTTGGTCTTCATAGTTTTTCATCAATCCAGTTTAGCTTCTCACATAAAAAAAAATAATTGAATGAGTTTCTTACATTTTTATGCGGTGACCAGAGGCGGAGCTACACGAGGACTGGGGTAGGCCATGGCCTACCCATTTATTTCGTGAAAAGACTATAATACCCCTAAGGTAATATTAATATTATTATCATGCCATGGCCCTATTACACGCTTTATCTGTAGACGGTAGATGCAATAAGAAATTAGGGGAAAGTGATTGGTGTTTGGCTGAGGTTAACAGCTGCAGAAGCATATCTTTCAGCAGTTTCAACTTCCAAATCTTCAACTGCTTCTGGCTTCTGCGGATGGAAATCAAATGCTCTGTTTCTTGTTTCAAATATCACCCCTGGATTTATAAATAAAAGATGCAATATTTGCTTATGTGTTATTAATTCTATCCTTTGATCTACCAAATGAAGGGACTCACTCACTCACTGCCGGAAATCCCGCAACCGGCGAACTCAGCCACATCACCGACATCTCCTCTCTCTGCATCAATCTCTAGAATCAGAGTCAATTCTTCATCTCAATCTCTCTATAAACCCTAAAAGTGTAAGTGTATCTATGAATCAATTTTTTTGTTTGTTTGTTTGTTAATGAATTTGATTTGCATATAATCAATCACATGATTGTTTCTTTTGTAAGAATTCTCCATAAAAAAATTTCAATTTTTTCTCTGATGGCGGGCTGCGGCCACCCCAAAATTTTTTGGCTGGCTCCGCCACTGGCGGTGACATATTAGTCATTTATATTTGATCGATTAATTGTTGATGTATCGGATTAGAAGGATGACATGTCAGTTTCATTTATGAACTTGAAAAATACGGTTGATGTCAAATTCTTTTCGAAAAAATTCAGCCTCTCATACTTCTTTAAAAGAATTGAAGTGACTATGTTTTTTTTCTTGAAAAAATATGATTTTTCGAAACGATTCTTTTTAACTGAAAATATGCGGTCGATATTTGTACAGTTGTTTTAATTTTAATATAAATGGTGTAATTACTATCAACTATGTTTTTAACATCACAGAAGTGATTTTCTAAAAAAAAAATATTATCTTCTTGTAGCTTTATTTAAGCCGTGTTTCAAATCAATGTTAATTGTACTTTTTTTAAGAAGAAAAGCATGTTAACTATTTATATTTGTTAATTATCAATTAGCCCTTCAATTCTTAGTTACTCACTTGGTTAATGGTTCAGTTTTTTTCTTCAGCTCCATTTACATTTAAAAGGTGCTTATATTTTTTGAGAAATGCTAGCAACACTCTCTTTTGAGCACTCTCTCTAACACTCACTCTTTCATTGGATGAAATCAATGTGGGACCTACACTTTGGAAATGGAACCCACATAAAGTGGTGGGACATACATTGATTTTACCCAATAAAAGAGTGAGTGCTAGAGAGAGTGCTCAAAAGAGAGTGTTGCTAGCATTCCTCATATTTTTTTAGTGTAAAATCGGATTTCTTTGTGTACAACACAAATCCTTCTAGTCGGGTAGCATCACAATGTGTGATAAGGTTCTCTCTTATGAGATTTAACACTTTTGCATCTTTAGAACTTGGCTCGAACTCAAAACTTTTGATTAAGCTGAAAAAGATCTCTTACCATCTCAATCCAAGTACTCTTGAGTATAAAAGGGTGTTGACCTGAATCTAATGCATTTAGTTGTTACAAAATTTATTTTGAATATAATTCAAAAGTTAGATTATTGTTCTTTCTTCAATCAATCGTAGAAAATGAAATTATTTGGGTGATCACTTTCCACGGTCAACTTAATTTAGTCCTAAATAAAAATTTTCTATCATCAAAATTTTCAAAGGCTAAAGTGCAATTTTAGTATTACGAAACAAATTAAAGATGGACATAATGTTGGCTTGAAACCGATATTCTTTGCACATATTCCCTTGTGACTTTGTCACGTAAATGAACTCCAATATTCTCTTCTATTCACATATAGTACCCAAAAAAACTCTTACTATGACAATTTCTTTAGTGTTGGTCTCAAACAAAGAGAGGAATTAGTCTCTATTTCATGACATGGATTCTCCCAGAAAAAACAAAGCACCCCAAAAGAACTTCACTATACATTTTCTGATCTCACTCATATAAAATGTTTTTTTTTTTTAGACCAAAACCATCCTACAATAGATACAAGAAGTGACAACTTTTTTGCACCTTAAACTAAATCAAAAGTCATGACAATGCTAAAACCTCTCAATTCTCATACTCTTGACTACAATATGATTCTCCGTAAAAAAAAAAAAAAAAATTACAATATGACTCGATGATTGATTTCAACATGTTGCATAAGAAATTTCAATCTCGACCACTAAAATGGAGAAAGTTTTGGAACTGTAAATTCAGCCGGTTAGGTGAACAGAAGAAGAATTCAGGTAGAAAAGGGCTACAGAGGGTCCAGTTCATGCATAGTAAGTCATTCCGATTGCAATTCTAAGGGTGTGTTTGGATTGAAGGTTTACGAGGGGAGAGTTTACTCTTCATTTTTAAATTACGGACTATATAACATGTTTTTTTTTTTATAAATAAAGTAAGTGTGATTGAAGTATTATACGATCGTTTATCATGTTAATAGGTTAACTTTTTAAAAAACATCTCATAGCGTTTGTAATTTAAAAATGAAAAGGAAACCCTCCCCTCCTTTCGCCTCCTAAACCCTCCATCCAAACACACCCTAAAAGTTTTGGTCCCCGGTTCAAGTGCTCAACTTCTTTTACTTGAATTTCAAACATGATCAAACTAGTACATAAAAAATTAAGTTAAAACAGAAATATGCTTACATTGCGAACATTACAAAATAATTTTGTTAGTCGCAATTAAAATTCATTGCCTTCTTTCTAAATTGAGCTTCTAAAGTCTTTGTCCAACTCTTGGATAATGACAATGTCACTGAAACCGAAGCTACAGCAATTTCAACTCCACTAGACAAAGATCCTTTGTACAACGTACCAATAAGTGAATTACCAATTACATTGCTAAAATTTTCACATGCTGCTTCGATATCTAATCTCTTTGGCACACCTGAAAGTTAAAATTTCTGTCACGCATGTACAATGAAAATTTGCATACAAACTTCAGGAATATAGCTGAAAGACATAGGATTTGTTATTTGTATACTCAATTGAATGACCAAAACACAAATGAAAATAAGCTCCTATTCTTTCTCAAGGTTCAAGTTTCATTGGCAAAATATGAAATTTTGATCATCTTATGCTCTATAGTCTTTATCGGAGACAGAAAGAAACATTCTTTTTAACTATAAAGTGGCAATCAATAAAACCATACATAGTTAGTTTGTAAAAATTGTATCCTCTTTTGTCAAACAAGATCATGTCTTATTACCCAAACTAGCAAATAGGTGTTTCGGCCCTCAAAATTTTGAGGGCCGAGCAACTTAGTCCCTCGAGTTTACAAATAGTAGATTATCCCTTAGATGAAAGAATAACAATCAATTTAGCCCCCCATCAAAAAATCTATCTACTTAACAGTCATCAAAATCAATGAATGGCCAATAGATTGAATTGAATAGTCTCTTGTCGCAACAAAACAAACCTAAAACATTTAAAATTTGTGGTAAAGGACTAAATTGACTGACATTCTATTTGAGGGACTACATTACACTTTCAAAAGCTTCAAGGACTAAAATGAACGACCCTTACAATTTCGAGGACTTAAATGTTGATTTACTCTATTCAAACACATGGGAAGATCTAAATCCTACGGTATGAAAGTGCATCACTGTATCTCAACATAATTTCAGCTAATGTTACTATCATTAGTTTATAGGAAAAGAGATGGTTAGATTTTCCAGTGAAAAGTGCCGTCTGAAGCTGTCCCCTTATTCCAGTCCTCCGAAGGTTTAACGATAGCCAAAGATATGTACCAATGCTTGAAATAACAAGAAACAGGACTCCACCAATAATAACTCAGCAAATGTAGGTACTTGATTCTTCTTTGATAGGGAGGAAGAGAATGAGAAGCATTTTTATCTGGAGGATCTGAGGCTTTTTAATTAGGAGCATCTGGAGTATTTTAATCGGGAGAAGCTAGACTCAGGACTGGTGATGCTGTTGCGACCAAGGGGGGAATGCGATATATAGAGACGATATTGATAAGGACGACAATGATATTGTTTGTGACATTCCAACAAGCTCCTGGGATCTTCATTTTCATGAACATGCCTTCAAAAGAAAAGAAAAGAAAAAAATGTTCTATTTTTAGAATTTGAATGATTAAGGTTACCTTATAATAGCATAATATGAGCACAACTTAGACTGTAGGAAAAACATATCCATAGTGCATATAAGAAAAAACATCTTACAATTGATTAGTAACATACCATGTGATCAATCTTTCTAAACAAGCTGGCATTTTTTTAAGGAGGCCAAAAAAAAAAAAAATTAGACAGAACAATCAAAGCACAAGAAGTTCTAACTTCTAAGGTCAATTAACATAACTTACATCAGGGCGATGCCAACCATTGTATACTCTTTCTCTTAGCTTAAAATTGTATATTTTATCGTCAACCATAAAAATAAAAAAGAAATGATACGGACTATCTAGACGACACAAGATGTACCATCTAAGACAACCGAAAAATACAGCAAGAGTTCAGCAAAAAATAAAATAAACTAGCCAATATCCGCAAATAAGAAAGAAATGATATTCGTACAACTATTTTGTGACAATTTTCTTTCTCATACTCAAATTATGTTCTTACTCCCTCTTTCTTTTACTATCTACTATTTTTGACCAATAAAAATAGAGGAAAAGAAGGTTGTCACAAAAGTTGTCATCAAATAGTTGTACAAATATCTTTTAAGGGAAACGCTAAAGAGTGCGCTTGGGGCATTGGTTAAGAGAACATAAATAGAAATAATTTGTTGAAAAATGATGAAAAGTGTTGAATTCAACTTTCTAAAAGTCAAAAAGTTGTAATTTTCAATGTAAAACTACTACTTTTAGTTTCTTTAACCATTGCCCTAAGGGCACTGCGTATCTTTTAATTATAAAAATAAAAAACTGGTAGAAAAAAAATAAAAAAAATAGTTTTGAAGAAAAAAATAAAATTTTTAATATTTAAATATTACTCCATCCGTTTCAAAATGAGTGTCGCTTTAGCCAAAAAAATTGTTTCAAAATGAATGTCACTTTCGGTTTTCAATGCAATAATAACTTTTTCTTTTCAATTATACCCTTCAATTAATACTATGTTACACTACTTCCAAAGTATTATTTTTTCTTTAATGAAAAACAAACCAATAGTTGATTAGGATAATTTGGTAAAATTGCTATGACATTTGACTACTTTATTTCATTCCTTAATCTGTGTGCAATTGGCTAAAGCGACACTCATTTTGAAATGGATGGAGTATTAATTTAATATCATTTTATTATAGATGGTTGTCAACGTCGAAGCTTCGCCGGTCAACGCCGAGTTCCGACGGCGACTGCCGTGAGTCATCGGATGACCACCAGTCACCGGAAATTTGGTCATACCACCACCGTGTGTCACCGCTGTACTGTTGGAGAACTATCGTGGTCAACACCGACGACGGTCGGTTGTCCACCACTGACCACCATAATGTTTTAAATTAATTAATAATATTAAATAAATCTGAATATTTAAGTTATTTGGGCTTTGGGCTAGAAAAAACATCATTGGGTCTGGTTACATTTTAAACGTGGAGAAATGAGGATTCCGAGGTTTGAACCTCGTTCCCTGCATATTATTGTCCTTGCATTACCAACTGAGATGTGGTTACGGAAGATGATGAAGATGAAGAGTGCACATAAATTCTAAAGTGTGTGTGGGACACTATAACCATTAGGTTCGATTCACCCCCATCAGTTTATGTCAATCAGATGCAAATGGGTATACTAACGTTCTAGACCGGTCAGAAAACCAATCCCACGTTAACACGTGGCCTTATTTACACCGCCTTAAGTCTTCGCGTCTAAAGGAACATGTTAGCCTTAATGCACCACACCGGATACGAGTACGTCTCTGCGCAAGGATCACACTACACATGTTCTTCAACTGTCCCTAATCATACGCAGCAAAATCTGGAGGCGGTTATTCCCAACGCGTGCCTATATAAGGGTCACATTGCTTCACCCTCAAGGTATGATTCACTTTTCACAAACTTTCTACACACTCTTTCTCAGTTCCATTATTGACTTGAGTGTTGGAGTGCTAACGTGTCTGCATGCACCTTTTATTTCATCGTGAAGACTCATCACCACCGTACTAGAAACCATCACCGTCACACCGGAGCACTTTCCGCCACCGTTGCCTCTCATCCATCCTCACCGGACAGATCAACTAGTGAATCGTCTTTTAGGATGCTTTGAAATCTTTGACGTGACTTGCACATTAACACTAAACGTATCGATCAATGTTGGTTTACAAAATTAAGTTTTGTCAATTTTCCTCGTGCAGTGGAGAAAAGAAAGAAGATTAGTATTATTTTCGATAGATAATTGACTCAAAACAATTTGATTTTTGTATGTTTTTTATGTCTTCAAAGCGTCTCTATTTATAGGGAAATTTATATCCTTTGATGAACAAAAACAACTATTTAAAAAAGTTTGTTAATAAATGGTTACAATACTTCATTGGTCAGGTAATATATCATTTTGCTGAAAGGTCTCTACTTAACTATTGCAATGAATCGCCAAATGGACCACTCAGAGCCACCACTATAAATAAAAGCCCCTAACTTTAGGAGATGACATATTTTTAGGTTTATGGTTCACATATCCCAAATAGAGTTTTATTCTAAGATTCTTTCCCATAGCTTACATATGTTGATTAGAGGAAAGGGAGAGTTATGACTCCAGTCAACGACAGAAAATAACGACCCGTATTATTTTCTTAGTAATTTTCCATTAACCAACAAAGTACAGTTAGTATCAAGTATATTTATCAATAGATATGTTTCCTTTTTATAATCAACAAATGTGATTAATATACGGTTTCATGAAATAAATTTATATTTGTTAGTATTAATCAAAATTAACTATCTCTATTTTAATATAGTAATTATTGTTTCTTCTTTAGTAATAAAAAACTTCAATTTTGAATATTTGCAGCAACAATTCCATTTTCATGACGCTTACTGCAACAGAGAGAGCTTATTGAAGATCAATACAACCAATTTAGTAAATATTTCAGTGCCTTTTGTGGTAGCTAAGATGATTTTTTTTTTCCTTAAAAAAAAAAGATGATGTTGCAACACAAGTTGATATGGGTGAACATACATCAGTGTTATTGTCATAAACGCTTTTGAGGGATTGAAGATAGATGAATGTCCAGCCCTAAAAGCCTATATGCATCCCAATATCCCATGGGTGAACATTCATATATATCATATATTCAAGAATATTTCCGACAATACTATAAGGGGATGTTTCTCCCATATGAACTTGTAATGTAACATTATCTTAACTATAAAACTGAAAGTTTGATCTTGAATAAACTTTATGTTGCATCTACTAACGTAAAAATGGCACTGCAGCAAAATTGAGGTTTTCTACTATTAAACAAGAAAGTTACTTACTATTTTAAAATAGAATGGGTTGATTTCATTTAATAATACTATTGTAAATTTATATTTATTTCATCAACACACATATATTAATTAGTTTTATTTCTTATTAAATGGAAACATATTTTGTAATAAACGCCTTGGATACTAACTATTTTTTGTCAAAAAAAACTAAGAAAATAGTACTAACCATTTTTATTTTGTCCTTGATTGAAGTCAAACTTCCTATTTCCTCTCATCAATATATCCTGGAAGAGGGGGAGAGAATATTTTGTAAGTAGAATAAATTTTATCCATCTTCTAAAGAGTGTGTGAGCCGTTCACAGTGGTGGTCTAGTATGATCTAGTTTGACAACCGTTTAGGGCCTCATACGTTAAGAACACCAATTGTTATTAGTAGTAATACATACATATAATACTTTTGCCCCCTAAAATTCTAAGGTTGCTTGAAAATAACCAAGTCGTCATCAAAATTTATTAAATAGGAAAAATAGTGTAAAATTCCTTTTAAAACAAAAAATTTGTCATTTAAACTATACTTTGGGTTCGGGAGTCCATCATGTGTAGGGAAAATATTAGCACCCTACAAAATCCGTTAAAATAGTTATCTCAAAATAAAATTTAATTTTTAAACACAAATTTATTGTGTTTTAATAAAGAGAAAAAATATATCGTTTATTATTGTGTTTGAAAAGAGTGGTCTCTTTCTCATATCTATCTTTCAATGTGATTGAGAATTCAAAGCTACGTATTTTTTAGACAAAAAAAAAAAATGTGTGTGTTGGTTGATTTGAAAGAAATGATTTTTGTTATGAAATGAGTTTTTAGGGTAAAAGAAAATTTAAAGTATTATTCAAAAAAAATAATAATTAAAGTAGTCACCGACTTTGAAATTTTTGTGATGACCAAACCAAAAGATGATTTGGCGTTGCCACCGAGTTTGAGATTTTTGCAATGACCAAACCAAATGAAGATTTGCGTAGTCACCAACTTATGCTTATTAAATTCATTTTTAAAAATGATTTTATGACCAACCCAAAAGAAGATTAACAGTAGTCATTACAAATACTTTATATTTGAATATTCGATATTAAAATTTGTGATGACCAATTTAAAAGATGATTTATAGTAGTCATCAATTGTAAATTTTTGCGATGTTCAAACAAAACAAAAAATTATGTAGCCACCGACTTTGAAATCTTTTGCAATAACAAAAAAGAATTTGATGTAATCGCCGACTTTGAGATTGACTAAACTAAAAGTAGATTTGGCCTGTCACTATTTTGTTTGCCAAATTATTTTTCAAATTAAGACATTGGATGACCAAACCAATATAGGATTTGGAGTAGCCACTACTAATATTTTATGTTTAAATTTTTTATTAAAATTTTGTGATGACCAAAGTATAAGAGGATTTAAAGTTGTGATCAGTTTTAGATTTTGAGATTTGAAAATGTTCGAGTGATGACCAAAAATTGGTTTTTGATAAACGAAAAGACGAAGATAGTTTGATGTGTGTGTGGTGATGAATACATGGTTGAATGAGGGGAATGGTGAATGAAGAAGAAGAATTTATTATTTGCTACCCTCCTTCTACGTTATTGCTTCCTTTTTCTACTTTCTCCTTTCCTTCTTTTTCACGCTCCTCCTCCTCCTCCCAGTATTTGATTTTTCTTCTCAATTTATAGACTCTGCAGATAAATCTTTGTCCATGGGATGATTTGTAAACTGAATTTGTTGTTACTTTGGCAGAGAAAAATGGTTATGTAGATATTGAAGAGGAATGAAAGGGCTGCACTTTTGATTGCTTGCATTCTTGGTCAAAACTTTATCCATATTTGGTAAATAAAGAGGAGTACTAGCAAGTGAAAACAAAGTTAGTTGGGGGAACAAAAGAAAAAGCATCTAGTAAAGTGAAGTTGGGATGATGTTGAAAATAGAGGGATTCGATGGAGTGTTGTTAAAGGGTTAATAGGTCTTTATCCTCTGTAATATAGGTCATTTCCGGTTTTTTCCCTGTAAAATATTTTTTTGATTCACTTCCATGGAAAATATTTTTTTTTATTTACCTCCTAATAGGCCAAACAAAAACCAATTTTATTTATTTTTTCAAGAAATTTTCATTTTTGTTTGGCCTATTAGGGGGTAAATAAAATAAAAAATTTACGGGGGTAAATCAAAAAAAGAAATTTACAGGTGTAAAACCGAAAATGACCAATATTATAGGGGTAAAGACCTATTAATCCATAATTAAACTAAGAGGTATACGTGGCTATACAGCATGTCATGCAAAATATGAAAGTCAGGTGATACACATGAAAGTTGAAGACAGGTTACAAAAGATTGGTGGGGGGGGGGGGTAACCCTTGAGTATTCACAAAACTATAAGACATCATCAATGTAGCAACCTCCAATGTCACTAAAATTAAAATTTTAGTCATCGATACTTGCCTGGATACCATTTAGTTGGAAGGAAATACCATATATTTCTAAGGAATTACTGTGTAGAAAACCTCCAATGTCACTAAAATTTAAAGGCTTACATATGTAAATTGTTCGTGTGATTTGACGTATTTTTTATTTTCGTACTATTTTTTTTCTTTTAAAACCGTCCATGCAAGTTGTTAATGAAATTGGATGATGTGCGGTGGCTAACAGAGGATGATGTGCGGTGGCTGATATGATAGACGATGCTGATGTGGTAAACTAGATGATGAGTCACACAGTGAGAGGGACCAAAACAAAAAAAATGAAATTCGTAGAGGGACCAAAACCAAAAAACGATAAGTCGGAAAATTCAAATTTAAAAATAACAAATTTTCCATCTTTTCTTCCTTCCACCACTTCTTCACCTTCATATAAATTCATCAAAATTCATACAATATCCTAAAAAAATCCAACAGTTAGCACAATAAATAAAAAAAACTCACATTCAACATCAGTATATCCCTTCAACATCATGAATTCATGGCTTCAATAGATTCAACAGAACAAATCAAAATCCTTAACCCAAATTTGAAATTCACAACCGCGTCTGCCACTGCCACATCATTCTCCGTTAGTCGCATGTATGTTTTTGTAACAGAAGCTAACGGGAGGGACGAAAAGCAACACGTTAACAACTCATGGGGACAGTTTTGAACAAAAAAAATAAGATACAAGGACAAAAACAAAAAACACGTCATATTACAGGGACAATTTACATATTTAAGCCAAAATTTAAATTGTGAAATACTTTGAACAAAAACATAACAACTATCTTTCAAAAGAAAAAAAAAAAAACATAACAACTAAGTTTCAATAAATTTTACTATCCCTCCGTCTCACATTAGATGTCTCATTTGAGTTTTACACGATTGTTATGAAAATGATTAACAATGTTGATTTAATGATTTTAATGACAAAAATAGTTAAATAAATTATTTATTTTTTTCATTTTCTTTTCCATCAAGAGAGGGCATAAAAAATATATCAAATTTGTTTCCCCAAAACTCTGTTTTCCGTAAAAATACTCATACAAATTCTAATTTTGAATAATTGTTGAATTTAAGTTATATTTTTTTTTTTGGGTCAATAAGTTATATTTTTATAAACGAAAAAAAATCGAAAAGAGGTTTGATAAAATTAATAAAAAATAAATATTATGTCCAGATTTTTTTTATGAAAACATAGGGAAAAATTGTTATTCTATTATTTAAAAAGCAAAAAAACTCTTGACCCAAAACAAAGAAGCAAAAAGACTACAATTTTTTTTTTTTGAACTAAAAAGACTACAAATTTTATTAAAGTTGTTCAATTTTTTTTTAATGAACGTGACATTATTCAATCTTAAATTATTTATGATACACCGTTTTCCACCGCCACATACGTTATAGTCTGACTGGACACCAAGTAAGTCATAATCCGTTAGTTTGTTCTTGTACATGCCTACATCACATAGTAGTCTGTATGCATTTATTGATTTTTACATTTTTAGTAGAAAATTGTTGTTCACACATTAGAGAAGGCTGGGACACACATGTAAAATACGTTTTTGCCCCCTCGGCAGTTAACTGCCGAGGAATTAAAAATCCGGCTGCAGTTAACTGCCGAGGAATTCCTCGGTAGCTAACTGCCGAAGTTTTCTGCTACAAGTCTGGCAGAAGCTTTCTCATCTCCATTATTCATCACATCTTCAAATTTTTTGTCTCAAATCTCTCTCACAAATCTCTCTAAATAACCCAACCAAATCCAACCAAATTTATTCAACAAAATCACAAGTAAGTAATTATAATGCTATTAACTTAAATTTTAGTTGTTATAAATGTTTTTATTTTTTAGTTTTTGAGTATATTTATTTTATTTTAGTTTTTGAGTAGATTTACATAGTATAATTCATTTTTAGAGTAAAATGTTTGTATGATGTTTATGTTATAGTTTAAAGTTTATTGGTTATATTTTAATTTGGTGTTTTAAATTAATTTTTTATTTTAGTTTTTAATTAGATTTACATGTGATAAATCATTTTTAGATTAGATGTTAGTTGATTAATTTTGTTAAAATGTTTGCATGATGATTATGTTATAATTTAAAAATTTTAGGATTATTTTTTTATTTGGTGTTTTATATTTTTAATTTTATTTTAGTAAGACTATATGATTTATTTTAAGAGTAAATATAATTTGAATAATTTTGCTATATTTTACGTTAATTTTTTTTTTTAGACAATTACATTTTAGGGTTATTTTTATGATTTTTAGAGTCTATGTATAATTTGCAATGTTTGAATGAGTTTTTCATTGATTCTTTTAAATTTCTATGTGTGTAGATTTGAAACAATGGCCGGATGGATCGACGTTCATGCAACATTCAACGGCGGAGAAACTCATAGGTTGAAGGTTCGGTGCCTTGATGTAGCGTTAAGAGGTCTCAAGGATCAACTGAATGAATTCTACCAAGGAGTCAACCCCAGAGACACAAGGAGGGTGCAAAATATTTTGTATAAACGTCCAAAGCTCGACGAGGGGAGCGTATCATTCACTTGGGTGGAGTTAAAGAACGACGAAAACGTGACGAGCATGTATTGGGAGCACACAAAGTTCCAGTGGATCGATATGCGGGTGACGTTGCTGAGATCAACTGAAGATATCATCAACAACTTGATTCCGCCAGAAGATCGTCTTTAGTTAGGGTAAGGTGCATTCAAACTACAACATTTGTCTCACCTCTGAAATGGGGTAATTCAAACTTGCCAAACAGCGAGGACTCAAGCATTTCGCTCGCTATTCATGTTTTTCCTTTGAAAAGATTAAATTCTTGTTAGGCTGGTTTAGATGAAGGTATTAGGTGTCAAGGAATGGACCTCATTTCGGTGGCACTTGAATACCTTCATCTAAATCAAGCCTGACAAAAATTTATTCTTTTCAAAGGAAAGCATGAATAGCGAGCGAAATGCTTGAGTCCTCGCCGTTTGGCAAGTTTGAATTTACCCCATTTCAGAGGTAAGACAGTTGTTGTAGTTGGAATGCCCCATTTATGTAATGTAACGAAACCTGTATCGCAATATTTATTCGAACGAATTCATGCTATTGTAATATTTATTCGAATTCACGCTATCGCAATATTTATTCGAATTCACTCTATCGCAATATTTTAAATAACATAAAATTCTAAGTAAACAAAATAAATCAAAAAAAAAAATCAAAAAACAAACTTCGGTGGTTTAGTACCGAGGAAAACCTCGGCAGTTTAGTACCGAGGAAAACCTCGGCAGTTAACTACCGCCGGTTTCATCTTTTCCTCGGCAGTTAACTGCCGAGTAATCCTGAAGCCAGAATTTGCAGAACCTGTTGAAGGCAGAACCTGTTACATGTGTTTTTACACATTGTAAACACATTGTTTCGATGCCAAACCATAAAGCTAGTCAAATCAAATTACATACATAACTGAAATTGAAAATATAATACGGAAACGAGCAATTGTCATAAAAAAATGTCATCCAAACAAAGTAACAACAAATGTACTGTACTAACAAAACGGCCAAATGTCATGAAAATACACCAAAGTCCTAAAAATAAATCCTAAAAATACTAGCAGTCCTAATCCTAAAAATCCTACTGCTGGTCCTGGTCATGCTGGTGCTGCTGGTGTCTCCTCCTCGGTCTCTGGGCTCTCCTCCTGGTAATGATCGGCGCGATCTGCTGCCTAACATCCTGCAAGGCCGCATACAACTGCTGAGGGGTCATGCTCATCACCTCCTGACCCAAAAACTCATCAGCATGGGCAACAGCGCCGCTAACCATGTCATAGGTGTCAGGGGAGCTTCTCGCCTCGTACCGCTCCCACTGCTCTGCAACGATCTGCTCCTCGTTTGGAGGCCTCGGAACATCTCCCGGAAGAAGTGGCAAAATCTGAGGGTGAGACATAAGCGTGTACCATCGTACATAGCCCTCTGCCATACGCCATGGCTGCTCTCCTGCCTGCTCACCCCAATTAGCCTCCTTAAGTGTGTGAGTGCGGAAGTCCGAGAAGGCCTGCACAATCTCAGTCGGTGTCAGCGCTGGAACATCCGTCGGAGGTCTAGGTACCGACTGGACGTATCCGTACTGCCTCAATACCCTCTCCGGCAGGTGACGGTACACCCTACGGTCGCCGCACATGATCCAGCCAGAATACCAAAATACCTCCTCGAAAGGCTGGAACTCCCTGTGCCCTTCGTACGGCCTCCAGCATACGTCATCAAACGTAATGCGATCAAGCAATGACCGATACGTGGCCCCCTCTCCATGACCCTTCTGAAGAGTCCACCTCGCCGCAACCGGTAAATTTTCAATGTAGTCCGGGTTTGGATCAACAGTGTAAAACTTAGGGAAGTGCGACAAAAACCATGCCTGCATAAACCATACAAATCACATATAAATAAATTAAAGTTAACTAAAAAAATAAAATTTACAATTAACAAAAAAAATATAACAAAATATAACAAAATAATAATAGTTAACAAAAAAAATTAAAGTTAACGAAAAAATATAACAAAATATAACAAAATAATAATAGTTAACAAAAAAAATTAAATTTAAATTTAATTTTTACTTACAGTGAGCAGTGTCACGCTTCCCCCAAGCTGCCTGTCTCCGGGCAAACAAGCCTGAGCTAACTCATCGTACAGGTATGCAAGTGCCATCCCTCCCCATGAATAAGCACGCATCCCCGCGTAGCCGTCCGCCATAGTCGTCAAATAAATCAACTGGATGCGCTTGTTGCTTCTATCCCCAAACAACAGGCATCCAACCAAGTATAGAAGGTAGGACTTCACACAATAAGTCCTAACCCTCTCCAACTCCTCCAGCTCCTCTGGATCCTGTGTATCCGCCAAAAGGTTGGCTCTACCAAGGTGCGTCGTATAAAACTCCCTCAGCTTAGGATAACTAATGTATCCACCATACTCAGTATTGCAGATTTTCTCTGCCTGCGACCTCGACGCACCCAAGTGAGTCATCAGTAGTGCCTCTCCCTCATGTCTCAGCATCTTCTTCCGGTGGCCCAACATCCGCCCTTCAATCGGGACATGCATAAGACATGCGACATCATCCAAAGTCACAGTCATCTCCCCCATAGGCATGTGAAAAGTGCTGGTCTCGGAATGCCACCTCTCGCATAAAGTCATCAGCAAAGCGTGAGGCACAGTGGCGTAGCCCAAGTATACCAAATCATGTAAGCCACTCTGCATAAGCGGATCCCAAAACCATCTCTGATTGGGGTTTGGACGTCCGAGACTCAAAATCTTGGGGCCATGATTAATTGGTTTTACAAAACGCTTCTTGCGGCACTGCAAAAATAGAAAAATAAACATAGTTTAAACAATGTAAACATTTAACTAATAAATATTAAACTTAACAAATGCTAAAATAAAAATAAAGAAAACATATAAAGAAAATCACATATAAAGAAAACATATAAATAAAACATATAAAGAAAACATATAAATAAAACAATTTAAAAGAAAATCACATATAAATAAAACATATAAATAAAACATATTTAAAGAAAGTCACATATAAATAAAACATATAAAGAAAACATATAAATAAAACAATTTAAAGAAAATCACACATAAATAAAACATATAAATAAAACATATCAATAAAACATATAAATAAAACATATAATCTAAACATATAAATAAAACAATTTAAATCAAGAAAGGAAAAATAAAGAAAATAATTAAACATAAAGAAAGGAATTAAAAAAAACATATATAAAAGTTAACATTTAAAAAAGAACATTTAAAAAAAAAAATACTTACGTCATCCTTATTATACCAAAGCGGCAATGCCACATGACTGGCATAAGAGTGAAGCAAAGATATGTCCTGCGGTCCTCCAGGAAAGGGAGCGTCCGTAGGCAACACCTCCGGGGCAGCCGCTGCTGCAATGCCATCCTCGTCTGGCTCCTCTGGCATATGCGGCTGCTCTGGCATATACTGCTCGTCGTACCCACCGTCGGTCACATCATGGTGATCCTGATAATTCAGGTACTCCACCGCCTGGGTCGGGTCAACCACCTGCGACTCTTCAGGCGGTGCCTGAGAAGCCTCAGAAGGCTGAGAACTCCCTGAGCCATCCCCCCCCCCTCCGACCTCTTCCCCTCTTTGGGATATGTGCGTTTCTCCTCTCCTTCTCCTTCCGGTAGCTTTGTGTCTGAGCACGCCTACCACCTATCATCTTAGATGGATCAATGGGCTCCTGATCGGCCATATCTACACAAATTTTTAATAAATTAACATCATTTTCCATAACATAATCAAACACATTAAACACACTAGTCATAACTTAATCATTAACATTAACAACAATCAACATCATTTCGATAACCTAAAATCATTCATACAATCATCATTATAATAAAATCAATAACCTAAACTAATCATTTCTATACACTTACAATAAAATCATTCATACAATATAATTTTCATCATAACCTAAATACACTAAAAAATCAATATACATCATAACCATCATAACTTAATCATTTCTATACACTTAATCATTTACATCATAACCTAAATACACTAAAAAATCAATATACACTTAATCAAACTATAATTAACATCACTTCTATCATTTCCATAACCTAAACTAACTAAATAATCAATATAATTATCATTGAGGCATTTGATCAAACACTTTGTGTGCAAGGTATAAAACATATTCAAATTGTGTTCATTTGCCACCATTCAAAGCCACATTATCATTTAAACAGCATAGGCAACATCTACATTCATTTATCAATTCAAAAACTACACATGCAATCATCAAATTGTCAATTTTAATCATCAAATCATCATTAACCTAACCACATGCAAACTACTCTAATTTTTTAAAAAAATAAACCTAAACAAACTAACATTAACATTGCAATGATTAAGGGTACTTACTTGTGATAATGTGGTGATGATTGACTTGCAATTCGTGAAAATGTGCTTTGGAGTGAATTTGGATGTGTTTGAACCAAAAGAATGAAACTGGAAACTGCTTCTGTTCGTTCTGATTATGTTCAGAAAACTTCGGCAGTTAACTACCGAGGAATTCCTCGGCAGTTAACTGCAGCCGGATTTTTAATTCCTCGGCAGTTAACTGCCGAGGGGGCAAAAACGTATTTTACATGTGTGTCCCAGCCTTCTCTAATGTGTGAACAGCAATTTTCTTTTTAGTATATGTATTTAATTGCCTCAATTAAATGTAGTTCATTGTCTGAAAAAAGTTAACGTATACATTTTTTTCAATTCAACAATTCTAAAACTATCACTGAATGAGAGTTTTTACCAGTAAAAATCAACATTTTTAATTTCCATTGATAAATAAGCAAGGGATACAAGGTATTGTATCATTAAGATTTAAGACATAGGCCACCACGGAGGTAAACTTATTTTTTTCACCTTGAAAATAAAAATTGAAGATGATTTTAAATATGGGGTTGATATGAGGTAAGTGGAAGAGGGTGACCGTCTAAGACTCTAAAAAATAAACTTAAAGAAGGAGTTTATTAAACACAAAAAATGCCTAAAATCTAATCGGTTACTATTTCATCACCAATAATATCGTGGTTGGAGTTTTTTAAACTCTAATGATCAACAATCTTATGTATCACCACGTAATCAATGGATTTTTTTCTTTTTGTTTTTTGAGCAAAACATTGCTGAAGTTTCAAAGCAAGAAGTTGAAGATGAAATATATATTTTTTGGAGTTACAAACGACGACATCGTCAAGTTATATGTTGTTTGATTGTCTCATTTGTGTGTACAACCGTAATATATAGAATTGGAGACCTTGAGTATGTTTCTTTCAAAATCACTCTCTCTAATACCAATTTTGTTAAAGTAGTCCTCACAAAGTCTTACTTTGATTTAAGGTTAAATTACATCATAGGTTATTTAAGTTTGAGGTTTGTAATAGATTGATCTTTGAGTTATTTTGGTCACACATACATCATTTAAGTTTGTAAACGTTTTCAATTTAGTCATTCTGTTAATCAAACGTTACGGTAACGATGATATGACATAAGTACTAAATCAGTACGTTTACAAGTTTAAAGGACATATGTGTGACTAAAATAACTTAAAGATCAATCTATTATAAACGTCAAATTTAAAGGATTTAGATGCGACTAAAATAACTTAAAAATCCGATCTATTATAAAACCTCAAACTTAGAAGAACCGCGACATAATTTAGCCTTGATTTTAAATGAGGTCATTGTAAATAAACGTTGAAATTTGACTCTAGGATTATTCCTTTTTGGTGGAATATTAAAAAAAGTAAAAACACTGCCACCGTTCCACACGAGTGTCAGACTGTCAGTGTAAAACGCGTCTAGTTCCTATTCCTAGGACTGAATTAAACTGCATTCACATTTTTACCAAAGTCGTTGAAAGTACATTAACATATCCCTCTCAAAGGACAATCCCACATCTCAGAGATAGATAGATCTTGTTCTTGTTCCATTATAACATCATGTCCCATTCTTCCTTATTACTATAAACACCCCCCTCCCTCTCTCTCCCCAAAACAGTAAGAAACAAAAAATGGCAGTTCCAGCTGAAGATGATCACTTCTTCAAGCAAAAGAAATATCCATTCATTCTAACTCTCTCTATCTTACTCATCTCTGTCACTCTCTTCCTTCTCACAACCACCACCACCACCTTCAACCCTCTTCTTTTCTATTCTAATGTCCAACACCAACACCAACCAATTGCAAAACCACCCTTAGACTTAGATTCAGATTCTACTACAATTTCACAAGAACTAAAGCTTCCTTCAAAGGAAGAAGAATCTCCACAAAAGGAAGAAGCTCTTAATATTGATTGGAAGCTTTGTAAGAAACCTGTGACGGTTGATTATATACCATGTTTAGATAATTATAAAGCTATTCAAGCTTTGAAATCAAGGAGGCATATGGAACATAGAGAAAGACATTGTCCTGATACTAGTTTGAATTGTTTGTTGCCTCTTCCTAAAGGGTATAAAGTTCCAGTTCATTGGCCTAAGAGTAGGGACATGGTGAGATTGATTCTTTGGTAAGATATTAGAAATGTTTGTTGTGTTTTTGTTTTGGATGTAGAATCTAGATCTTTTGTTTTTTTTTGTTTTGTTTTGTTGTTGTTTTGATCTCATTTGATCAATGCTAGTTTTGTTGTTGTAGCTCAATTTTATCATGAAATGTTACTTTGTTTAGGTTTCGTTGATTCTATGTTAAGCTTAGTTGAAGTTATCTAAGTTTGTTAGATTGTATTCAAGCTTTAATTTATATACGCTGTCAGTTTAAAGAAAATAGTGGTGATTGTTACTATTGAGTGCATTGTTTTTACTTTTATCAATTCATGAAAGCAATCATAACATAGTTTGATATTTCTGTTTAAACAGATTTGGTATGATAATGTCCCTCATCCAAAGCTAGTTGAGTACAAGAAAGACCAACACTGGGTTGTGAAATCTGGTGAATATCTCATATTTCCAGGAGGTGGTACTCAATTCAAAGACGGAGTTGATCATTATATTGAGTTCATAGAAAAGGTATACCATTGTGTGCGTTCGCATAATTTACATTTAGTATGATATATGTGTTCATGTTTTTTCTCTGTATATGACTAGTTTTTGAATGCTTACTAGCTACTATGCTTTGTGGTTTGCTGATTTTTTTTGTTGCATACCAGACATTAGCGAAAATTCAATGGGGAAAGCATATCAGGGTTGTTCTAGATGTTGGCTGCGGTGTTGCTAGCTTTGGTGGCTATCTGCTAGACAAAAATGTAATTACCATGTCATTTGCCCCAAAGGATGAACATGAAGCCCAGATACAGTTTGCTTTGGAGCGAGGAATTCCCGCAACTCTTTCGGTTATTGGAACACAAAAGTTGACTTTTCCTGACAATGGTTTTGATTTGATTCATTGTGCACGATGCAGAGTTCACTGGGATGCAGATGGTACTTATCTATTTGTTGTTCAATTAATATCAATATCTGATAGGTATGTTTATTCACAAATTTGGTCCACATCTGTAGGTGGGAAACCGTTATACGAACTCAATAGGATTCTTAGACCTGGCGGTTACTTTGCATGGTCTGCAACACCAGTTTATCGTGATGATGATCGAGATCAGAAAGTTTGGAAAGGTTTGTTTATCCTTCTCTATACTTGAAGTTTTCAATCTGTATCGAGAGTACTTCTAATTTAATACATGGAAATGTTGATTTTTTTTTATTTTTTATACATCTAATAAGCATACAAATTATTATAACTTAGGAGATCAATGGTTCTGTCTTCTTATCCCTTGTGCTTGAGAAAAATAAAATAAAATTTCGTTTAATTTCATTTTTCAAACTGCAGCCATGGTGGCTGTAACAAAAGCTATGTGCTGGAAGGTTGTGGCTAAGGCCGACGATTCATCTGGAATTGGGCTTGTTATATACCAGAAGCCTACTTCATCTTCTTGTTACGAGAAACGTGCAGAGAACAATCCACCTTTATGTGAAAATGCGGATGGGAAAAATAGCTCATGGTTTCTCTCATTCTTTCTTCCATGTCTTGTTTCCTATGACATTTATATTTTAATCAATATATATTTAAGTATGTGATTGAAAAATTTATTTATACTATCGCTAATCAAATCGCTGTCTTTTGTAGGTATGCCCGACTCAATAGTTGCCTTACCCCTCTTCCGGTTGATGGTAAGGGTAAACTGCAGAGCTGGCCCATGCCTTGGCCTCAGAGGCTCACTAGTAAGCCTCCTAGCTTACCTAATGATTCAGATGCCACTGATGAGTTCAACAAGGACAGCAGCCAGTGGTCTCAACTAGTGTCAAATGTTTATGCTGACGGTCTTTCGATAAATTGGTCAAGTGTTCGAAATGTAATGGACATGAATGCTGGTTATGCAGGGTAAAGTATATACTTTGTAAAAGATTGGTTTTTTTGTTGAACTTTGTGTTTATTTGTTGATGCCAATCTTATCTATAACACTTGTGTCAACTGAAGTTGGCTACTTTCCACCAAACTTCATTCAAAGTCTTATTTTTCAGATTTGCCGCATCTCTCATTGATCGACCAGTCTGGGTGATGAATGTAGTACCCATTGATGTCCCAGATACCCTTTCTATTATATTGGACCGAGGATTAATAGGAATGTATCATGATTGGTGCGAGTCCTTTAATACCTATCCGCGCACGTATGATCTTCTTCATGCTAGCTTTCTTTTCAAACATCTTGAGCAAAGGTATGCTTATTTAAAAACGTAGAGGCAATTTCTACAGTAGACGGTAGATCACAACTTCAAAATCATTTGAAATGTTAATGACAATTGAAGACGTTTCTCGAATTTCTACAGTAGACGGTAGATCACAACTTCAAAATCATTTGAAATGTTAATGACAATTGAAGACGTTTCTCGAAAGTAGAAGCTCATTGTCCTCCTCATCCTTACAGCTGTGACAATGACCTGATCAATGACAGTCTGACCTGAACATGGAAAAACAATATGAGTTAAGTTTTGAGGAACACAAATTCGTTTTCCCTTGTTTTTGTCGAACTGCCACGGATCAAGTAATTTTTTCAGCTGTGAGGACGAGTAGGACCGTGAGTTTCTACTTCTAGAAGACGATGTCTGTCGTTGTTGAAATTTCAAATGATTTTTAAGTACCGATCTACAGTTGACCACCCGTAAAAACTAATAACTATAAGATCATGTTCTTTCTCCCATCATCACCGCCATGATCATAATGGGACTCTTGTTAGTTTACTTCTACATGTAGCATAGAATATTTTGAGACATGATTCTGACCAACGGTAATCTTTGACAGATGCGACCTTGTAGATGTGGTTGTGGAGATAGATCGCATATTGAGACCAGATGGATATCTTGTGATTCATGATTCCATGGAAATGCTTAACAAACTCGGTCCAATCTTGCGTTCACTACACTGGTCTGTAACGTTGCATCAAAATCAGTTTCTTGTCGGCAGGAAAAGTTTTTGGCGTCCCACAAGCTTAGGAAGCTGAATGCACTCAGGTCAATGAACATGATGGTGCATTCTTTCAATTATCCATGTTTCAGTGTATTATAAATCAAAATCATTAGCAAAATTTTGGATTATAAGAAAGGAATATTAAGTTATTTGATAGGTAATCTTGTATGAGTGTGAAACCTGTTGGTTAAATATATATATATTTATAGTAAAGTATAGAGAATCTTGTTCCTTTTTCAAACCACACAATCTGCATGCTCTCCAATAGTTAAAGAAGGAATTCTCAATTTGTTCCTTCACTATGTAGGTCAGGTCTATTAGTCTGTAAATAGTTTTGGTCACCAAGTTAATTTTCTAGAATTACCGTATTAATCCTATGAGAATGTTTTTAGCCAACTAATTTCTCAAAAGGACAAAACTATCATTGAATTTGTCCTTTGAATGAAGATGAATATGATGTCAATTTCATATATTTGATTGATTAATCTTAATAGTAATAAGTACTGGTTTGAATGATTAATCTTAATCTTAACAAGAGCTGTATGAAGTGGAATAGTCTCTTACTGTAGCTTCTTCCCAACTTGTTTATTGTATTTTTGTAATTTTAAAAAAATTGACAATTGACAATTGAACTACGACAGACAATAAGAGTACAATATATGTTTGATTGCTTTTACACGTATAACACTACCATTTCAATTATATTCTCAATGTGGACAATTATTGACATTTTTATATTTCCAGGATTAACTTCTGATAAGTTGAAACAATTGATCTTTCAGAGTCTTTAAGATAAATGTGTTGACATTTTAATTTTAAAGGGTATATTCAATTTTTCCCATTTACTTTTTGAGCATGGAAAAAGCCAATTATGCAAACCAAACACAGAATTTTGCTACAGACATGGATGCCATTAAGGAGTTTGAACTATATAATGCTTGAAGCTGCTGTGTTCAAGCTTTCCTCTGCTTGGAGCCATAAATTTACAGTGCGTGTTTGCACTATGTAGCACCAAACAAATTTATTGAAATTTCTTATTGAAGGTTTGTTCGGTGTTTGACACATGTATGACATCAGATATATGTGTGGTTACGTTCAATTATTTCATTTTCATACAATCATTATTGGTGTCGATATGTCAATATCAATGTTGTGTCCGAGTGTAAAAGTTGTGTGGACAAGACAAGATTATTTTAGACCATTAGCTTCCCTTCATTAAGGCAGCTTCTGTTTTCTCTGTTTAAGACTAGATCAAGGCACAACAGCACGTGCAAGAATCATAATAAATACGTTCAAATTCAAAAGGTACTACACAAAAACCTACATAGGAAGCTACACAAATAGGTACTTGTTGCACAAGAAATTACATGGCATTTTCACAAATGAAATTTGACTTGTCAGCAACAATCCTGCCATTAGAAGCTGCAACATTCCGATTATAACAACTTAACTTATCAACATAACTATAATTTTGCATAGTACTTGCATGACCATCTAGAACAGAATGACCCATCACATTAATCCAACCCTTTGATTCCTGTTCATTACTAACTGAATGTATGAATCCCTTACCTTCATACTTCTCCTCAAAACCATGAGATAAATCAGTAAGAAGCTTATATCCATCATCCAAACCATGAGGTTCTGTCACAGTAATAACTCTTAAAGGATACTTGCGTTTAACCTTCAACTTGGAAATCATTTCACCTCTATTATCAAACACCTTAACCTTCTTTTTGGCTTTAAATTTCTGCTTAACCATCTTATAAGTTCCATTGCTTTTAAACTTTATAACATTCCTAAAACTGAATCCCTTTGAAACAACGGTGGTTATGTTACCGGAACTTGTCAAAACCCATCCTTCTATCGTTGTCTCCGTCTCTGCTTCCACACGAAACTCACCATCAAGTCTTTTAAACTCTTCCGCACGTTGAACATCGGTTTTAGGGTTATGATGAATAACCCGATTCGCACGAACTACAAATGATTCATGATCAACCCAAAGATGCAAATTTGCATTCACAAGCCAAAATGATAATCCTTTAGTCACCCCAATTCCAAAAACATGTCTTTTCCCATCAAGAATCTTCCCTAAAAATGGCGTCAATTCGATATCATATGAAGGAAGATCAAACGCACCAATGGCAACAATGGGCTCCCAAAACAACGGATTAATCCCACCGGTGAAAACCACCGGAAAAGGAATCTCCGATCCAACAAGCTCGCCATCAATCGTCACATAAACTTCCCGAAAAGCACCATTCCCTCTCTCAGTATCTAAACCATTCGTCGTAATATACGAATTCGGAGGATTTGAATACCAAAATTCATCATTTCCATGAAAAGAAACATACAATTCAATAACTGCTTTGTAAGTATTCCGCGGAATTCGAATTCTTCTTTTCTTCAATTGCTTTTCTTCCTCAAACCTAAACCAAAACCCTCCTTTTCCACTATCACAAATCGGAATAATCAAATCCGCTGGTAATTCGTTCAAAACCCTAGAATCTGGTACCTTCAATTCACTCCTCAAAGACCTTGATCTTGATCTTGAAATTGAATTTGAAATTGGATTAAACGGAACCCTAACGGAGTTTTTGTGTTTGTCGTAATAATACAAAAGAGTAACGGTGATTTGAAATTCGCCGGTGAATTCAGCGTTAACAATATTTTCAAGCATCATAGTGAGGTCAAGGTTGGATTGAGTAAGAAGCGAGGTGTATTTAGTAATATCTTTACGAACATTCCAGAAGATTCTAGAATTATCAGGTTGAGCGGTGCTTGTTCGGAGAAGCTCGACGCCGGCGAGCCATAAGGCGGCGATGCGGTCGTATTGTTCGCCTTTGATTTTGGCGTGGAAGTGAAGGATGACACGTGTCCATGGTGGAGGACAATGGAAGGGTGGGGAGTAGGGTGTGGTAAAAGGGGGGGTGTCGATAGTATTGGCGAATGTGTGGTGGAGGATTTGGTGGGAACATGATGGGGTTGGTTGGTAGGGTGGTGGGTATGTTACTTCTATGAATTCTTGGTGGGGCCCATTTGGGTGAGGTTTTTGAGTTTGTTCTTGAGAGATTGTGTAATGGTTTGGTTGAGAGTGAGAGTGAGAGTGAGAGTGGGAGTGAAGTGAAGGGATGAAGAATAGAAAGAGGAAATATGAGAAGGTGTGGTGGAGTTGCATTTTGGGGAGTGAAAGTGAGGAAATTTTAGTTCATGGAAGAAGATTCAATAGTGAATGTATTTGGTAGTTATGTGATTGCTTGATTTATAAGTGGAGCATAAAATGGATTTATGTGTTTAGTATATTTACTTGAGTACGAACTAGAAGGAAATTTCTTGAATTTGAAGAGATGTTCAATAATCATATTGACATTCTTCACAACCAAAATAAAAATACTAAAAATTTGGTTTAAAAACAAAACTTACTAAAATAGTTGTAACATTTGTGAACATTAGCGAAAATAACATCATTATAAATTGTTCCAAGAACATTTCTTTACATAAAAGTTACTAAAGGATCATAACTAAATATAGGGTTCAATTCAATGATGAAAAACGGTCTATAGCTTATTATTGTTTGTAACTACCCTCAAACCAAACTAAAAGAAATTTAACAAATTCAGCATAGAAAACCAACTACATTGAACTAATTGTTTTGCATAAATTCATTATAGAAGAAATTGCCTTACACTGATTCAATATCATTCTACAAAATTATTACCAAATGTATCCACGGATGCGGAGCTTCCTTATTGGGCGAGATGTGAACGCTATTGTAACAACTTGAATTAAAATTGCAAAGATAACAGCACAAATCGATCCCTATATAAATCGATCCCTATATAGTAAGTGTATAACTATAAAAAATAAGAACGGAGAAAAAGGGAGGATAAATAAATTGTTTTAGCCATAAAAAATCATTTCAAAATAGATTAAATGGATGCCTATTATTGATTATGAAAACCATAAAAAGAGGAGATGAACCAAAAATTTAAAATGAGATTCAAATTCATATATTGACATATCATTACTTACCATGTCTCACTAATTGAGTAATTGATATTGTAGTGTCAATGTATATGTAAATTAAAGATAAAACTTTGGTACATTTTCTTATGTGCATTTCATAATGTTCTTCACAAAACATTCACGTTTTTAAATTTCATAATGTTCTTCACAAAACATTCACGTTTTTATGCTCATAACAAACTTTGATAAAGTTGTAGATTTGAGATATTAATTATAGTTATGAATATTTTATAGAAAGAACCATATGAAAAATACCTTTTAATTTTGTCCTAAATTAAATTCAATAAAAATTATTGGGTTAATTATGTTTCTAGTCCCTATAAAATAGCGACCTTGTATTTTAATCGCATTTTTAGTCCCTATAAAAAAAATTTACTTATAATTTTAGTCCTTGCTAAAACAAAGTTTGATTAATTATCCTTAAACTCTTAAATTTTTGAACGATTTTTTTGAGACAAGATTAGAACACTATGAAAGGTTCGTTTACTAAAATTTAGAATTTTCTGACATGAAATGAATTAAATATGAATTTTTTAAAACGACAAAAGTTAAAGATAAAAAGTAATAAAATCTGGATGTAGAAATCAAATTTTGCAATAATTTTTTGCGGACGAACTTTTAGTAATGTTCTAAACATGTCTGCAAAAAATTGTTCAAAAATTTAAGAGTTTAAGCATAAATTAAACAAATTTGAATTGAGTAGGGACTAATACTCAGTGCAGAAAAACAAAATTAGGGACTAAAAATGCTATTAAAATTAAGTATGGACTAAACTTAAAAGGTCGCTATTTTATAGGGACTAGAAACATAATTAACCCAAAATTATTTTAGCCCGAACAGATGAAAAAAAGTAAAAGAAAAATAATGAGGTCATATCATTTTTTTTTCTTCCCTTCATATGTGTACATAATGAATTTGGTGGAAAATTTTGTCATTTATTATGAGTAAAGGTATCCGATGCACATCAAACAAAAATTTTGAGTTTTGCTTTTAGAGTACGACATGAAAAATGATGTACGGATATCGCGCAGATTAAGAACGAGTGAACATGTGTTTTGAGAAGGCTCAACGTCGTCGTTTTAATAAATAAAATAGGGAGAAGAAGAGAAAAAATTCGCCCACCGTGGGGCTCGAACCCACGACCACAAGGTTAAGAGCCTTGCGCTCTACCAACTGAGCTAGACGGGCTTGTTGGTTAGAGCTATCATATTTAAATTATATACAATTTTATGATTAATAACACTATCAATATGTTAGGTTAATTATATACTAATTATCTTTTTAATCATATATTGATGCAATATTTTTATTTGTAAATGTTAGTAGTTTGTTAGTAATATTTACTCTTGTCTAAGTTTGAACCTAATAATTTCAACTTTTTATCTTTTAACTCAAATCAATTGAGCTAACCAACTCCTCTAGTCAATGGTACAAATCTAAGTTTAAAGAACAAGAAACATATGAATATGAACTTAATTTAAAGAAATGCATTGACAAGTAACTAAATACAGAAATGCACAAAGAAAAAACAAAATGTGTAAATTGCAGTATTATTTATCTTGAAAGTTGGTAAAAAAATAGGTTTAGATGGTTTGAACATGTAGAGAGAAGACCCGTAGATGCCGTTTGTTATACCCTAATTTTGGACCTAAAAATACTAGCTCAATTCTTCTTTTCTTGCATTTCAAGTCATTTGAATATGTCTCTGATCAATTGTATCTTTCTCTGCATCTTATTTCAATATTACTTGCAAAATTCATGAAAAAGGGTATTTTAGTCATTTCATGTACCCAAACTCATTTTGGTCATTTAAAAATTGTTTGAGTCTTTTCAACTGGTTTGAATAAGTCTTTATTTCAATTCTATGTCAAAATCCATTTCAAAAAATTGCATTTGAAGTCATTTTGAGTCAGTTTAGCCTCTAGGGGCATTTTAGTCTTTTCATGTGTTAAAACTCTGTTTAATTCCTAAAAAATTGTCTCTGAGTCTTTTCAATGTGCTTGTATAAACTTTTGCTTAAATCCCTTGTTAAAAATCATTTTAGAATTGCATCTGAGTCATTTTGAGTCGTTTTGGTCCCCAGGGGCATTTTGGTCATTTCACACGAAATTTTGACAAAGAGAGGTTACTTTGAAGTACCTCATTTAAGTAATTGGTTCGTTTTAGTCCATTTTGTGTTTTTTATTGGTTCCACTTTATGTTATTTTCCATTTACCAATTTTAAATTCAATTTTATTTTAATTTTCCATTTAGTCCTCAAAATTTTCTAAATTCGCATTTCAGTCCTTCAAACTTTTAAAATTGCACTTTAGTCCCTTTTCATTTTATTTCTTTTAAAATCTTTTTTTTAAATTTAGGTTTTGGTCCCTTTAGGTCAAACTTTTGTTTTTAGGTCAATTGCAATTAAGTCCTTTAGTCCTTAATATTTTTTTTGCAGGTCAGTCCTTCGAATTCAAAAATTGCAAAGAGGCCCTCAAGTCCAAAATTCAGTCCAGTTTCGAATCAAACAGGTCCAAACACAGGTGTCACAAGATTATTGGTCAACGAATCCACATGTCAAGCTATAAAAGGCCACCTCACTGTACAAGTCAAAAAAATCACCATTCCATAACTGCCACATCACAAACAGAGAAGCATTTTTCTCTCTCTAGTCTGTTAGATCAAAATCTCAGAAAACTCAAGAACACAGAAGAACACACAAACCCTAACTTTTCCAGTAACAAAAATTTCTATCAATTGCAATGAATTCAAAGCAGTTCTCAGAGATTCATTGAAGAATCTTCATCATCGAACTCTTGCTTCTGCAATTCGAAGCTCAAGTTCATCACCTAAGTGACAAACCTGAACGATCACAGAAACGAAGCATCAAGAGTGAGAAGAAGAAGAATCGAAGCAAATCCTGAACTAGTGAAGAAGAAAGGGACGAAGAACACCGATTTATTTTCGGTTCAACTCACCAGAAACCTTCGCAAGGATCTGTTTGTTCGAATCTCCCAATCAAATCCAAGTAAGTATGCGAACCTTCTCGTTTTTCTATTCTAAGTCATCATCGAAGGTCCACAAACGTAAAATAAACGGTGAATCGAGTAGATTAACAAGTCCTGAGGCTTGTTCGTTTGAAAAAGATTGAAAGAGATTCGAAGAACTTGAAACTGAAACCCTAAAACATAAATCCACGAAGATTCACCGTTTATTTTTCAAATCAGAGCTCAAAATTCATCATCAGCAGAGAAAATAGTTCAGATTAGGGTTTCGTTTCAAAAGATTTCGAAGAGATTTGAAAAACCAGAAACCGTAAGATTTGGATGTAGATCTATACAGATCTAGTAAGATTTAGGAAAAATGAGTTAGGTTTTCAAACTCAGGAAGAAAAGACGAACACACCAGTACAAAAAGCTTTCAAAAACGGTTAAGATTGGGATTCCGACGCGGTGGTTCCGTCACCGGAAACCTAACCGTCGCCGGAATCTTCATCGGTGTTCTTCGTTTTTTCCAGAAAACACAAGGAGGAAGATGAAGTTCTAAGAGAGAAGTGAGAGCTTCTCTCACTAGAACGAGAGAAGAGAGAGAAGTGAAGGTGTGAAATGGTGTGGACCGGTCCCTCTTAGCTTTTATAAACCACTGAACCGGACCGGTCTAACACCGGTTTATTCCTGCGCATTCCCCATCGTTGGATCTAGGGTTGATCCGTTTGGATCAATCCAACGGTCCCTGAAACTCCCTGTGTTTTCTGGACCTTTCTCTTTTGGGCCTGGACTTCTTTTCATTTTTCCTTCGTTTTTCTTGCTAAGCACACCTGCTTGCTTGCTAGTTACACCACCTGCTTTGCCTAAAATTCTTGTAAAAATTCCATTAAATTTTCCATGTGTTCTTGATCATTTTCTTGACATTTTTGTGATGTTGTTATTTGTTAAATCTTGATTAAAAAATAGGTGGCATTTTCTAGTTAATTGTTCATTATATTTGTTAAAATTTGTGAAGTTTTATATGTTTTTGTGTCTAAAAATTCTTAAAACTTTAAAAATTTTCACACACATTTCTTGATAATTTTGTGATAATTTTGCATATTAAAAATTGATAAAAGATAATGTGATAATTTTCTTGTTATTTTGTGATGTTTTGTATTAAAAATTTGTGAAAATTGCTTGATTCTAGTTCCAATTTCTTGATGAAAGTTTGTGACCTATACCATATGATTTTGTGAAGTTTTAGCTACTGTTTGTATGTGTTTTTGCTGCATGTGCGTGAATTTGGTTTAATTGCTTGGTTTGCAAGTTATGTTTGTGAATAAATGATGCAAATATGCCTAGATATATCATGAATCTTGACTTGAATGTGTTCTTATAATTCTCATATCATTAATTGTAATAAAACCTTTAGAAAATTGTCATGATATGAGGATTATAGGTCATATATTTGTCTTGATGTCATGGTGGATTTTAAGTGTATTTTGCCACTTTTAGGTTAAGAGTTTTATTACCTTTTGTCAAGATTTTTTTTTCTTCTTCTTATAATTTTCATGCTATCACACCTTATGCCACTAACCACTTTCATTTCATGTTTCATGCATTCCATAAGCTCATCTCATATTCTAATTTTCTTGCAATTTAATTTTCATGCCAAGACTTAGCATGTAAAAATTTAGGGCTTTTGTAATATTTTTTCTATGCTTTTAATTTCTTGCAAGACCATAGAATGTAAACTAGGGCATGATGTAAAGGACAATGGACTCTAATGATGTACACCGACACAAGCACCAACACATGCACACACCTCACTTTGGATGTATGGCTAGGATATGCATGTTTAGATGTATGTTTAGGATTGAATGTTTAGATGAATGCTTAGGATTTACACTTAGAAAAATCATTTTCCAAAAAAAATATGAATAATATCACTCAAATCATTTTCTAAATAAACCTTGGGATCAAAATCCCATTGTATTTTCCTTTTCATTTTCTTAACCAAATTTCAATGAATTTTAATCATACTTTGACTTTCTTTTGCAAAATAACTAATCAAACCTCACCTTTTCTTAAATTCTCATGCCTTTAAGGCCTCCCTCTCTCTCATTCTTAAAAATAAAGCGCGCGCGTAGAAAGTAAAGACGGTTCCTATAGGATACTATAGTCGTTATGGGTGCCTAACACCTTTCCGTAGCGAAAACAACTCCCGGACCTCGATTCTCAAGGGTTTTGCTTATTTTTTCCCTTCCCAAGAAAAAAATAGATATCAAAGGTTAAAAAGGTTCAAACGTAATCAATGTTTGACACCCGAAAACCAAGATAAAACACCGTTGTTAGAAGAATAGATCAAATGGAGAAGAGTCAGGTTAAAAGAGGTAGAGGAATACCTAAGAAAACCATTAGAGAAACCATTATAAAAGATTTAGAGGTCAATGAGTTGGATCCAAATATGGTTTTTGATAGAACACTATGACGTTATTTGATCCATGTAGCCGACCCCACTTAGTGGGATAAGGCTTGGTTGTTGTTGTATTTATCTTGAGTTACATGCATCATTAGAATGACTAATAAGATTGGAAATTCTATGAAAGTGGATTTGTGCATCTTAGTTACTTTATGAGAGCAAAATGAACTTTCTAAAATGAAAAACGAAATCATTATTTATAGAAAAAGATACATGAACTACTTGCTACATTCCGTATATGACGCATGTCCCATCCGACTTGAAAGTAATTTAACCAACTTCAATCTTCTCTTACATGCTTCTTAAGTGCTATCTAAGTGCAGCTTCATGTATTCTTCGAATTCAAACCCGTGTTGTGAATCACACAATCACTCTTTGGATTGGTATTCAAAATTGAAATTGTAGCTTTTACACAAACAGGACATCTCGAGAACATTTTGAACCATTGTCTTCTTAGAATGAGGATAGTTTTCTGATAAAAAAATTCATCCTAAGTTCTGTATCTTTTTAGTTATAATTCAAACGACTAAAGTAGTTAATTAATGTGGGTCAAGAATAGTTCCAACTTTTTGGCTCTTCACTTTCTCAGTTGTTGTTCCTATTTGTGGAATGTGGTTGCATGTGAAACCCAGGACTTGAATACTTTAGGTGTCAGGTCCTCTTTCATAGCATGAAGAGCATAAACCAGAAAATTTTATTAGACCAAGTTTCTATCTTTCCTTTATAATTTCATTTGGAAATAGGTTGGCAAAGACACGAGTTCGTTTCAATTCAAGATAACGAAAGAGAATGAGGATTCTACAGTGTAATAGACCATAATATTGAGACTACTTGATCTAATGGTTGTTTTAAGTGGACCATCATGATCAAAAACACTTGCTTGATCATCCTAAGCTCCCCAATGTACAATAGTGCCCTTCTGTATCTCGAAAGCCATTAACAATTCAAAAATTTGAACACCACAAAATTACTTAAAAGTAGCACAAATAGCATGAATTAACAGATTCAAAATTGCCCTGCTATGCCAAAAAAAGACGTGCACTTGGTAATATCGTGTGAAAACAATATTATCAGATATTTCTTAGATTCACTAGTGCTTGGTGGTAACATGATCTAGTTGCAGACAGAAAGAAAGATTTAAGAAGAAAAACGAACCACCATGGATCAACTACTAAGTAAACTGAAAAATAGCAATGGCCAAAAACAACCCACATAAACTTTATTAAGGCGTGGTTCAGTTCCAACTACTAGTTCTAGTCAATAGACTTAAAAGTCATCTATATTAACAGATACAAATGACTAAAGTGGGAGAAAAATAAAATCATCAAGCTGCAGCTGCTTCGTTGAGCAACATCTGATCAAAGTGCCAGACACCTGAAATTACATCAAGGAAGCCACATAAGTTAACACTTTAAAATGCAGAGGAAAAGAAAACAAGATCAAAGTTAGAAAAATAATGTGCATGGAGTAGAAATAGAAATTCTCACCATGTCCTTTGCCAACTCTTCTTAGCTGAGCAACATACTCGGATATTTTTTTGATGGCTTCCACCTATGAATAGAAAAATAATGATAATTTAAGCACAGAATTTTGATTTCATGTGTCACACACAATTGTGTACAATCCCTTAAACTAAAAATAAAACGGAAATATGGTAAGTTGCAACAGAGATTTCATGCATACCTGTTCACCCAAAAACTCGCTTTCCACAAAGTCTGCCAAATTCACATCACCGGTCTTTGAGGCAACCTGTGGAAAAACATACGTAAAGTTAAGAGAAAGGAATTTTCATTTATTCAATGTCAAAATGAACTAGACAATGATACAAAGCACAGCCCGTAAACCAGACACCAAAACTCAACAAACATGTCTTACATTGTGCAGGTTAAGGAGTTTCTCATTTGTTAGCTTCTCCAAGGACAATGCAAGTTCCATTGCTGCAATAAAGATAAGAATATTAAATTCTGATAAATAGAAAATCCAATCATCCAATCAGGTAGTACAATGTGACTTCCACATCTTGTGTTACTCATTGCGTTACACAATAACACTTCATTTTTTAAGCAAATATTGTTCTACAAAACTAGTAATTAGAGGGGGCATAAAAAACATAAATGTAATCTGAAATCTGGTTTCAATTTACTTTACAAAATATTTCGGATGCCAGGGCAAACATCTTAATGATTACAAGAAACATGGTCACAATTAAGGGATGGTGCCTGGTATCCAATTCCAAACAGGGAATCACGATATTAAGGAAGTGCCATAAATGATAAATCCCCTTCCTTTGGGTATATCATAATTGTATTGGCATATCATGAACATGATTGTCGAAACTATAAAACGGGTGGCACTTTGGTGACATTAATGTCACCGTGCCATTGCATCTGGGCCACACATTGTCATTGCCATTGTATCTGGGCCACACAACACATCTAATGTCACCCAATGTGTGGCCCAGATTTAATGTCACCGTGACATTAATGTCACACAAGTATTTCCCCTATAAAACTAAGGATTCTAGTATGTTTAATTTCATGACAAACTATATCATTACTGATTCCCAGTTTGGTTTCTGTGTCATAGTTGATTTAACCAGCAATCTCAACTTGATGAAAATTTAACCAGCAAGCTCAACTTGATGAAAAGATGATTTTGTATTGTGCAGAAACTTGTCTTTTTCAGATCACACTTTCTTGGTAAAATCATTCAAAATAAACCACTTTTTGATTCAGTTCAATCTTAGTTTGAGTAAATAATTTTAAAATTCAACTCTGTTCAAAGTCATGTTTAAGAAACAGTAATCCAAGCCCACAAATTCATCAATTATCTTCAAAGCACAACTTCACAAAGTTGCTAACATCGTAAACAAATACTTTGATCCATAAAATCCACACACATCACAATTCAGACTCAATTAAGGCAGGAATATGCAAAAGAAAGAAACAAATTATCTTACCAATTACAGAACAAATGATCTAAACCAAAAAAAGAAACTAACCGTGCAAAGCGTCACCCTTATCGGCATGATCAAACTCAGAAAGCGGCATCACTATAGACTGCAACTTCACTTTTCCACCCCTTTTGTTCTAAAAATAAAACAATATACACAATCAGAACTAAACATCACAAGATAACTACCAATAAGGCAACAAAAATAAGTAGTCAAACATCATATTTGAATTGAAAATCATTTCAAGACAACAAAATTCGACGACTTTCTAATCGGTTAATGCAGTTCGTACACATGGTTAACACAATTGACAACACCTTATTGATCTAGTAACCAAAGCTAACAGTTGATTAACAATGCTTTTGACCTGTGTTAACCTTTGAAGTGTTAGATAATAGGTTATTGGGCTTGTGCTATTGGACCACTTATGTTTCTAAGTTAGTAGAGTCCTTTTGTGATTTATTATATACCGTTGTTATGGTATTCTATTGAAACACTAGCCATTTTTTGTTAGAGTAATATATGATTCTCTTATTGTTAACATGTGATTACATTTTCTATGTCATTCTCTTAAATTACTACCTGTGTCCAAGTGTCAGAGTTTACGACGTTTCCTTAGATTACTATTGGTGTCAATGTGTCGGTCTCATGTCTCACATGTCCGTGTATGTGTCCGTGCTTCATGGGCATTAATTACCGATTTAAAAAATCGTCAAATTTCATTAAATTGGGTACAAATATAATTTATGACAAGTAAAAGTAAAAAACCTGATATTCCATCAATTTCTCAGCATGCCCTCTTTCCTCTTCACTAGATTCCTTAAAAAACCTATAAACAAAACAACATAATCAAAACATTCATTAACATAACATAATCATTTCTAACAAAAAGTCAAATTAAACCAAAATTAAAACCAAAACAAAATAAATTAAAACATAATCACTTACTTAGCAAGACCTTTCAGCGCAACATTATCTCTATCGAAATACGCATACATCGCATGATAAACATACGAAACATTATACTCCACACTGTTCAACACCAACAACAACAAAAATCCAAAATTAATTAAATAAATCAAAACAAATTAAGTTAAATTAAATTTAATAATTAAAATTAAGAGAAGAACGAAAACGAACTTGATTTGTTCATTAATGGCAGATTCAGAATCAACATGAAATTTATGACGAGCTAAAGAATCTTGAGGAACAATAGGAACAAGATCAAGTTCCTTTTTAACCTCTTCAAAAGGTTCAAACAAAACACCGGTTAAAACACGGTTATTGTTCGAACCTTTCGTAGCAGAAACAGCGATTCGGTCCAATTTACTTCCACGTTGAAGCAACGGAATCAAACGCGTGTTTTCGGAATTGAAAAGAGAAGCGTTAGCGTTTACAGCAGCTTTGAGAAGCATGGTTAGGGATTTTGCACAGAACGAAAATGGAGAGAAAGGAAAATAAATAAAATTCAGAGGGAAATGAAAATGAAACTGAAAATGTTGGATCGGGTGAGTGAGTGTGTGAGAATGATTGTGATAAGTGTGAGATTTTTATTGGAGATTGGAGAGTGTGGTGACCGTTGGATTTGGAGAAACGTGGAGGGTTAAGATTGGTGGGCGCGTGGCTGGCTCGTGGTGTAGTGGGTATCGTTGTCATTTGGTACGTGAAATATCTAGATTCTTTTTTGGTCCAATTAACTTGTTTTATGTGGTGATTCTTTATTCATTGGTTTTCTATCATATCATGTAATAATGAGACCAAATGGGAAAGTATATAAATAATAATAATAATCTATGAATCCTTCAAAAAAAAATAATAATCTATGAATCGTGTGTCATTTATCTTTTTAATATGTGGAAGGTAAACAAAAATAAAATTGTGTGTCGGTTATTCTTATGGTGTAATTGTTTAGATTAAAAAAAAAAAGTTTAAAGATGCTTTCTTCTAAGGATGAATTATTCTTTTTAATATGAAAGGGTATAGATCATAATTTCCGCAAATGGTAGATGGATAAAATGTTTTTAATTTTGAAATCTGAACGAAGGTTTACAAAAAAAATTACTGAAGAGAAAATCATAATTCATCCAAATAGATTTGCTTTTTGCTGGGATTCTTATTTATGATGTTCTTGCACACATTTTGATAGATCAAGTATGGATTCAACATGTTAAATGCACGGTGTAAAAGAATTGATGTAGCAATAACTTGTGCACCCTTGCTTTTCTCGCTGTTGACTTCATGTAATTTGAAGCTTAAGTAAAATCATTGCTTGGGTGTCATTCAGAGACAAAGTTCTAGGTGCTCAAACAATTCCAGTAAGAGAAAAGGTTGATCTAATTGGAAACAAGATGGCAAAAGTTGAGTTGGTGCAAGGAAATCGCTTGATGCCGATGCTTCACGTCGAACCGACCATCATGAATGATCTTTCTGTCCCTTGGAAGGATGCGCTTGTTGTTAAAATTCTTGGAAAAAATATTGGCTACAACTCCATGAAGACTAAACTAGAGAATGTTTGGAAACTTGTAGGAGGGATAGAGTTAATGGATATCGGACATGCTTATTAGATGGTCAAGTTTGACGGTGAAGAAGACAAAAATAAAGTCATAAATGGAGGACCATGGTCCATGGATGATATATGATCACCATTTATCAGTGCGACAATGGACACCGAATTTCAATGCATCTACCGCGAAGATTGACAAAACCATGGTGTGGATAAGAATTCCAAGTTTGAACTTCCTTTATTATGATGAGAGTGTGTTGTGGGCTTTGGCTTCAATGGTTGGAAATCCTATAAAGGTTGATTTACACACGTTGAAAGTTGCCCGTGGAAGATTTGCACGTATGTGCGTCGAAATTGATCTCACTCAGCCAGTGGTCGGTCGCGTTGGAATAAACGGTGAATGGTATCAAGTACAATATGAGGGACTCCACATAATCTGTACTCAGTGTGGTTGTTATGGCCATCTCCGTAAAGACTGTGCTCCTTCAAAACAGCAGCCAAACATGTCGAAGGAAGGTGAGGCTCCTGGCACAGGGACGATCAACAAAACCGGTGAACCGGCCACCACAATCACTGAACCGGCCAATATTGCCAGCGAACCGGTCAACAAAACCAGTGAACCGGTGATCAATGAGAAAGTGACGTTACAAGTAGGGGTGTTCATGGTTCTAAACTGCATTGGAACTGAACCACATTAATGGATACAATTCAGTTTTTAAAACCACTTTAAAAAAAACTGGTTTATTTTTCAAACCAGTTCCAGTTCGGTTTAGAACCGGTTCAGAACCGGTTTACAGTTTTGAACCGGTTTATTTATTTCGAACCGGTTTACATTTTTAAACCGGTTTTTGAACCAGATTATTCTTGAACTGATTTTCAAACCAGATTTTAGTCGTTGTTTTTTAAAAAAAAAACCCATTTTTCAATGACACTGGTAAAAAAATTGGATTACTTAGTCTGTCGTGTGGTGAAGTTTATAGCAAAAAAATATGATTAATTAGAACTAATGCTTATTATTTATTGACAATTATATTTTTTGTCAAGATTTAGTGACAATTTAATTTGGCTATATAAGCTACATTTATTTTGTAATCTGTAATCTGTTCATGTCATCACAGTATTCACATTATGCGGCAACCAGTTACAAAATGGAATTCATCGAACTTTTTGCTTCAAAAGAGAGCAGGAATTGCGCCAGGAATTTGGCTATATAGCTGTCTTTTTTCTAACAATCTGTATGCTTTGATAGATGATCGAGATTTTAGTTATCATACCATGTACTAGACTATAATAAAATTTTAGAAGGTTAAATGTAATTTCAATTAGCAAGAGTGTCTCTTATACTAGGGAATGTAGAGGCTGGTAATGTTATATTGTCCACAGCTTATCTATCGTCACTGTCTGCATCCCTGCTACGGAATTTGTGGTTTTTAGTTCATAATCACATGCCTCACAAATTGAGACAAACTTGTTTTAAACTTAAACAATTGAATAACTGAAACAATATTTGATTTAGGGTACCCATTATACAGCATCTTGGGTACAACTTTTTTCTGCCATACATAAATAAGCTGGTTTGAATAAGCTGTTTTTTTTAAAAGAGATCCTAATAATTTGTTTTGCATAAATAAATTGTTTCGAATAAGCTGTTTTTGAAAAAGAGATCATAATAAGTTGTTTTCCATAGATAAGATGTTTCGAATAAGTTGTTATTTAAAAGTGATCCTAATAAGCTGTTTTCCATAAATAAGTTGTTTCGAATAAGTTGTTTTTGAAAAAGAGATCCTAATAAGTTGTTTTTCATAAATAAGTTGTTTCGAATAAGCTGTTTTTTTATAAAAGAGATCCTAAAAAGCTGTTTTGCATGAATAAGTTGTTTCAAAGAAAAAGAGATCCTAATAAGTTTTTAAATTATTTATATATTAAATTATTTAATTATAAATTAATATAAAAATCTGAAGAAAAAAAAGTGCACTAAAAAAAATATGGTTCAAATATACTACCTCCGTTCCTTTTTAAGTGTCACTTTTTAACATTTTACACAAACCAAGACACTCAATAAATGTTACTTTTTCTTATACAATAATCTATACTTTTACTATAATAGCCTTAGTCATTTAATATCTTATTTCATATATTTCTCTCTCCACAATAAATAACTAAGGGTAATGTTGGTAAAACAACATTTATTGTTGCATTGAACTTTGAAAGTGACAGTTAAATAGGAACAAAAAATTTCTCCAAAAGTGACACTTAAAAAGGAACGGAGGGAGTATTAAACTGGTTCCGAACCAGTTTTAAACTTGAACTGAATTGTTTTTAAATTTATGGTTCAGTTCATAAACCATTTAAATGGTGCAGTTTTTTTGTGGTCCAGTTTGGTTCAATTTATGGATACAATTCAGTTAACCACATTTTTGCACACCCCTAGTTACAAGATGGGAGCGTGATTGATGGCATGATTAATGCTGAGCAACGGTTAGCTTTGGAGGTCAATGATACTCCTAATATTTTGCATGGTGATTGGATTAAAGTGGAAAGAAAAAAAAAGAAATAATAAATCCAATAACCGTGGAGTTAATGGGCTATTTAAGGGGGCACAATTACAGCAACATGCCAAATTTGGTTTTGCTAACATGGAAGGATATATCAATATGCAAAGGCAAATTCAAAATGAAGATATGGACCCACAAATTTTGCCTAACCAAAAAGCTACAGTTCGTTTTAAGAAAAAAAAGACTAAACCATGAGACAAACACTATAACTAAGGGAAATGTTGGTGTCATTGATGGAGGTTACACGATCAAAAGAGGGATAGAACCCATAAGAAAGGCCATCGCAAAAGACACAAAACATATCCAAGATAATAATGTGAGCCCATCCAAGGTGCACAATCATCCTAAAGCTGTACGAATTGGGTCAGAAGACATGCAATTGGAAGAGCCTCATCCCAACGAAACTCCTAGCATGATAAGTGAGCGATCCAACCCAGTTGAAGGGAACGGCAGTAAAAATACTGCTCATGATAGTTTCATGAACTTACAATGATGAACTTTTATCCTTTATTTTTTTTATTATTTTATCATTATTGTTTTTTTAATGAAAGTTATAAATTGGAACTGTAGAGGTGCTCAAGGAATAAATTTTCGGAGAGCACTTACTAATTTTTGCAGGAACAACAAAGTTGACATGGTTGCTTTGCAAGAGACTCATTGTAGTGGAAGCATAGCCCAAAATACAATAAAAAAATTAGGTTTTAAATATTCTTTGCGGGCGGAAGCGAGGGGTTTCTCTGGTGGCATTTGGATAATGTGGAATAGAATGGACATTAATGTGCATCTTATCAAAACTGACTTTCATTTTCTTCATATGCAGGTAAAGGAAAAGGACATGGACCATTGGTTTCTTACCGTAGTTTATGCTAGCCCGAGAGAACATGAGAGAAGAGACACATGGAATCAAATCCGACATATCACATCAACTATTAGTGACCCTTGGCTGGTTATGGGTGACTTCAATGAGATTGCTAGTCCAGATGAGAAAAAAGGGGGAGTGCAAGCTGACATTAGGAAATGTTTGCATTTCAACAATTGGATTAACGAATGCAGTTTAATGGAGGTCACTACCTGGGGAACAAAGTTTACTTGGAGAGGGCCTCAATGGAATGGAAGGGATAGAGTCTTCAAAAAGTTGGATCGTGTCTTGTGTAATGTATCTTGGAGACTAAGATACCACAAGGGGTTTGCCAAAGTTCTTCCTCGTGTGCAATCTGACCACCATCCAATTATTCTTCTCACCGAGGGAGAGCCAAATGTTGGAAGGAATCGACCTTTTAGATTTGAAGCTGCTTGGACTACTCATGAGAATTTCCACCATTTTCTTAAGGATAATTGGGTTCGGAGTAGAGATTTGGTCTATCTCCTCAACAATCTAACCAACAACCTCAAAGAGTGGAATAAGGAAGTTTTTGGTAATATTTTCAAAAGAAAAAGAGAACTTTTGGCTAGACTGAATGGAATTCAGAATAGCCCCAACTACGGCTACAACAATTTTTTGGAGACTTTGGAAAAGGAGCTCCAAAATCAGTTAGCTACTACGTTGTATCAAGAAGAGTGTCCGTGGTATCAAAAATCCAGAGGGGATTGGATAACTGATGGAGACCGGAATACAAAATGCTATCATTCCAAAACCATTGTTAGAAGACGACGCAATAAAATTATCTCTTTAAGGAATGAAATGGGGGATTGGATTGAGGATCAAGAAGACCTTAGGAACATGGTGAAGAATTTCTACCTCAATTTATATCATGAAGAGACCCCTACTCGAGACCCAGTCATTTCGTGGACAACTTATCCTCAAACGCTGGAGGCTGAGCACAACAAATTGAGTGCTCCAGTTCATTTTGTAGAGTGTAAAAGAGCACTTTTTGAGATGGGTCCTCACAAGTCCCCGGGTGAGGATGGTTACCCTGCTTTATTTTTCCAACAAAGTTGGGATACCGTTGCTGACTCAGTTTATCATTATGTGAATCAGGTGTGGTCTAATCCTTCTCTTATTTCCTCTATTAATAATACACTACTTGTTTTAATTCCTAAAATTGATAAACCTGAGTTTATTTCACAATTTTGCCCCATTGCGTTATGTAATGTTATTTATAAAATTATTACTAAAGTGGTTGTGAACAGAATCAAGCCTCTGCTAAATGGTATTATCTCTCCTTATCAATCTAGTTTTATTCCTGGTCGCACAATTCATCATAATATCATTGTAGCTCAGGAAATGGTGCACTCTATGTCTAAAATGAGAGGTTACAAAATGTTTGTGTCCATTAAGATTGATCTTGAAAAAGCATATAATCGTCTTAATTGGAATTTTATTGAGAAATGTTTGGATGATTGTAAGTTTCCTCCTAAGATTGTTAGCATTATCCATCATTGCATCACTTCTCCCACTTATAAAATTCTTTGGAACGGTGATAAAACTGAAGTTTTCGCTCCTACAAGAGGAATTCGGCAGGGGGACCCTCTTTCCCCTTACCTATTCGTCATTTGTATGGAGTGTCCTCTCACATTATTTCCGATCAGGTAGAGGCTAATTATTGGAAGCCTATGCGTGCAGGTAGAACAGGACCTCGAATATCTCATCTACTCTTTAATGATGATCTTCTTCTTTTTGCAGAGGCCTCAATTGAACAAGCTCATTGTATTATGCATTGTTTGGACCTTTTTTGTGATGCTTCAGGGCAAAAAATTAACAATCAAAAAACTCAGATATTTTTTTTCCAAGAATGTTGATCAACAACTTAGGGATGATATTTTGCAACACACAGGTTACACTCCAGTTGCTAATATTGGAAAATATTTGGGTGCCAATATTTCCCCAGGTAGAACCACTAGAGGAAAATTTAATCATATTATTGGGAAAATTCAAAACAGACGGAGTGGATGGAAACATCAGTGTCTTAGCTTAGCTGGAACACTTACCCTCTGTAAATCTGTTCTTAGTTCCATTCCCTACTATCACATGCAGTATGCCAAGCTTCCCAAAACTTTATGTGATGAGATGGAGAAAATTCAAAGATGTTTCTTGTGGGGTGGCAATGACCAGACTCGTAAGCCTCATTTAATTAGTTGGGAAGTTTGTTGCTTGCCTAAGATGGATGGAGGTCTAGGTATTAGGAGCCCTCATCAAATGAATGAAGCCTTTCTTATGAAAATGTTGTGGAACATGATCAATAGCCCGGATGATCTTTGGTGCAAAGTCCTTTATAGTAAGTATGGTAGAGATAAAGATCTTCGGGTTTCAATCAGCATGCAACCTTATGACTCGCCTTTGTGGAAGGCCTTAGCTAGTATTTGGGACAAGTTCCAGAACCATGTCGTTTGGAAATTAGGAGATGGTATGCATATAAATTTTTGGTTGGATAAATGGATGCCTAGTGGTCGTTCTCTTATGAACTTGTCTACTCAACAAACAATTGATACTACCCTTGTAGTTAAAGATGCTCTAACAGATGCAGGAGATTGGGATATCAATTTTCTTTCCACTCACCTTCCGCACAACGTGATGAATCAAGTGGTGGCAATTCCAGCACCAAAGGACACAGATGGCCCAGATGCAATAGGGTGGATTGGAACCAATACTCGTCACTTCACTGTTCAAAGTGCCTACAACCTCCAACGAGAGCGTAACATTTCCATTGCGGGGAGTTGGAAAAGCATATGGGATTCGAAGGGTCCTCACAGAATTCAAACTTTCATGTGGATTGCGGCCCATCAGCGTCTCCTTACTAATTATCGTAGAAGCAGATGGGGGATTTGGGGTGTCCCCCACTTGCCCAATTTGTGGAAATGAAGATGAAACGATAATCCATGTGTTAAGGGATTGCGTTCAAACAACCCAAGTTTGGATTAGGTTTTTAGCATCTAATCACATTACTGATTTCTTTTCTTTGAATTGCAGGGATTGGATATTCGACAACCTAAACAACAAATTTGCAGGAGCGCACAAAAAAGGTTGGCAGACCATTTTCATGGTGGCATGTTGGTACTTATGGAAGTGGAGGAACAAAAGCATATTTGAAGAAGATTTTCAGCGTCCCAACAATCCAACAAATGTTATTCTCAAGATGGCAATGGAGATTGATAGTTGCGAACAAACACATGTGACTGGATGGTCTCATCAAAAGGATACTATTTTCATTGGGTGGAAATGGCCTCAGGATGGTTGGGTCAAGTTCAACTGTGATGGTGCGCATAAAAGCTCAATTAACTTTTCCGGATGTGGTGGCCTTCTTCGCGATAGCAATGACACTTGTTTGATCAGTTATGCTCGTAAAATTGGAGCTTGTGATGCGTTTCATGCAGAGATGTGGGCCATGTATTTAGGTTTGGAGCTAGCTCGGAGACGGGGGATTACTCACCTTCAAGTTGAAAGTGATTCCAAGGTGTTGGTGATGTAGATTTTCTACATGTCATATAACTATGTACACGTGAGTATATATAGGATCGTTTTCCGCAGGGAGTTGCGTTAAATCATAAGCGTTTTCACAATCTTTCACATTAAGGTATCCTTTATAAAATGTTTGTTTGTAACATTATATCCAAAGATGACATAAAAGTAAAAATGAGAGGAGATCGAACTATTTCGCTTGCGGTATAAGATAACGAGCAAGCATAACAGCAGCAATCTCTCGATCGATTAACATACTCTAGCTTTATAACCAATATTATCACAATCATTTCTACAACATCCTTCGTGTCCAAAGCGACATCGTTATTTCTAAATTAGCGTTTAAACATTCGTGTCCAAATCCCTTAAATGATAACAAAGTCGATCGGATAACTTAATCGATCGTGTCCAGCCTGATTAAGTATCCGAAAACATTAAGTTCTTGATTAAAAGTAATTATCAAAGGTTTACAAACTTGTCAAGAGTGATATAACATAAGATAGATTGTTATTCTAGTTCTAGATTCAAGAGTTCGTGTCCAAATCATCTTGAATCTCATTGAAAGCATTAAACATAAGAATAACAACAATATTGAATCATTAAGCTAGAACCTTATATATTAAAAGATCAAAAGATTACATAATAGCTTGTTTGTTACCTCAATACTACAAAGAAGATGATAGCTACACATAGACATGTATACTATGCAAAGGATGAAGGAAAGATGAAGATTCTATGTCAAGATCCTTCGTGTCCAAAGTGATCTTGAGTTGAATCTACTCCAAATTGATCTCTCCATCAAGTCTCGCTGTTAATAGTGCTAACGTGTCACTTTAAGTGCCGACGTGGAGTTCCAAGTTAACTTCCACGTGTACAGAAACTAATTTGATCAATTTTTTTTTTGAATTTTCTATTTTTTTGACGTTTTTGTTAAACGAAAATCATTACAAATTGTTACACTTTTAAATCGATTCATGAATTATTCATTAAAAATTAAGTTGATCTCTGAATTATGTAACTCACTATCAAATCGATCACTTAATTATTTATCTTATTTATCAATTTGATCTCTGATACAGTCAAATAAATGTTAAAAACTAAAACAATGTGTTTAAGAGAATAAATATATTTTTTATAACACTTAAGTTGCAACTGGTCACAATCAGAATAAATTACATTTTCCAATTATGATCCTAGTTTATGCACATAGGACTCACAACCTGTTATACCACTATGTGTTAGAATACATATATCATTGCATCTTATTAATTTTTGGCAATTTATACATGAAATTATTGTATACAGCATTCATGATATTTAGTGATTTTTATTCTGTTTTTGGAACTCAAGTGTAAATTGCAGGATTTCAGAATGGTGTTTACGGAAAAAGAAAAAAAAAAAAGATGTGACGTTAATATACATGAGCCTAGGCATGTATACTAGATATGTAAGTCCAGGATCATGCAAGCCCCAAATTCTGAAGCAAAAAGATCTCTGAGTTATTCCAGTGACAAGAACTGTAGTGTAACATTAAAAAGAAGGGTTAATTATGTTTTTGGTCCCTACAAAATGGCGACCTTGTAAGTTTAGTCCTTACTTAATTTTAATAGCATTTTTAATCCCTACAAAAAATTTCTGCACTCAATATTAGTCCTTACTCAATCCAAATTTGTTTAATTTATGCTTAAACTCTTAAGTTTTTCAACAATTTTTTTACAGGCGTGTTAAGAACGTTATTAAAAGGTCCTCCGAAAAAAATATCGCAAAAATTTGATTTTTACGTCCATATTTTTGTTACTTATATCTTAAATTTTTGTCGTTTTAAAAAATTCATATTTAATTTATTTCATGTTAAAAAATTATAGATTTTAGTAAATGAACCATTCATAGTGTTCTAAACTTGTATAAAAAGAATCGTTAAAAAATTTAAGAGTTTAAGGATAATTAAACAAAATTTATTTTAGCAGGGACTAAAATTATAAGTAAATTTTTTTTTGTAGGGATTAAAAATGCTATTAAAATTAAGTAAGGACTAAACTTACAAGGTTACAATTTTGTAGGGACCAAAAACATAATTAACCCTAAAAAGAAACCTGTTATATCCACTAGAAGATTAAAACACAAGAAGGGATTCCTTTAGCCGGTATCTCCAAATTCCAATACCTCATCATTCCTTGTTTTCTATTGGCTTTTCATTGCCACTTCATATTTGAAGTTTTACTATTGCACTAGAATCAATATAAGAAGGTTCTTTTGATTCCCCATCTCATGTAGGATCACTTTATCTTACTTAGTTATACTTGATCATATATCAGTATAACATTTGCTTTGCTATGAGCAAAAACTTGTCTTGCAGAAAATTAATAAGAGGTAATGATATATGTATTCTAACCCACAGTAGTATAGTCGTTGTTAGTTCTATGTGCATAAACTAGGATAATAAGTGGAAAATGCAAACTTTGTCTGATTGTGACCAGTGCAGCTAAGAGATCAGATTGATAGTTAAGATAAATAAGTTAGGGACCGATTGGATAGTGAGTGTCATAATTCATGGACCAACTTGACTTTTAATGAATAATTCATGTATCGATTTGACAACGTAACAATTTGTAATGACTTTCGTTTAAAAAAATCCAATTTTTTCGATCAAAATTGTCTATGTACACATTGAAGCTGACTTGGAACTCCACGTCAGCACCGTTAATGACGAGACTTGACGAACGAAGTAAATTGATTGACAATCATAAAATTTAAGAATGTTTTGACTATTTCAAAAAATTTGAGAATAAAATTGACCAATGTACACAAATTTGAGGACGAAATAACCTATTTACTCCTGATGAGTACAATATTGAGGTTACACTACGAGTCTCTTTCGTTATATGTAGTTGTTTTAAGTATCATATTATTGCTCAAAGTTGACTATTTAATTAAGTTTAGAGAAGTGCTTGCAACACTCTCTTTTGAGCACTCTCTCTAGCACTCACTCTTTTATTGGGTGAAATCAATGTATGTCTCATCACTTTATGTAGGTTCCATTTCCCAAATGTATGGTGACGGGGAAGGTAAAACTCGTCCCCACCCTGTCCCATTGCCATATCTAATCAAGACTAACGAGAAAATTTGTGATCTAAGAAAATTGATCATCGAGCCTAGTTTGAATTACACGACCCTTTAATTATTTTTTATTCACATGATTTGAATTAAAGTTGAAGAAACACAGTTATTTCAAAAAATAAAAAGTTGAAGAAACACACTGGTCATTGGGTGGTCCCTTTATATATATTTTTTTGTCTTTTAGCTCTTTGTTCATTTGATTCGTTATTAGCGAGCATAAACTGAGTCATTTATGGACTTAAATCGAGTCAAATTGAAATTAAAAAAAATTCGTGACAGACTTGAGTTGAATTTTGAACCGATCTAATTATTATCAAATTGAACCGAGCTGAAATAAATTCGACTCGTTCCATCCTTATTTTTTTTATCACAATTCTACTGGTTTCTTTCTCACAATCGTTTTAATAATGAAAAAACTGTCATGAATTTGTTTTGTATTTCATCTATGTATATCCGCATATAATTCAACAATCTTCCAAATTGCAACAGTATACTTTTCTTAATATATATGTCCTGTAAATTTATATGGATGAGCACGATATTTTCTTTATTGTTTTTTAATTTGTCTAGAAGTGTAGAAGTTATTATAATTTTATTTTAAAATAATAACGTAGCTTTAAGCTGGTAAAAACACAAAAAACATAAAGACAAAAGGAGTCAATTTATCGACTAGGTAGGATCATGCTTATCAGGTCAAGGTGAAGATAACTACTAAAACTATTTTTTTCTTTTCGATAATTGGAATATCTTCATTGAAAAGAAAATAAGTCCAAACCCAGTAATACACCGCAAAAACATGACCTACCTTCTAAGAGCCGTAGAGAACTCACACCATCTATTTCTAGAGAATTGGACAATACAAACACCATACAATGTCTAGAGCACCAATCAAACCCTCACAAAGGACTTGAATTAGGTTTTATAAAATAGTTTTTTTTTTTAATTATTAAACACAAATAATTTGTTGGGAATTTTTATTGGACTTGCTGGGCTGCTTTTTTGCACTTGTTGGGCCTTTATCAAAATCATTATCAAGAGAAAATTGCTCTTCACCCTTTTAAAATTGCTCATTCCCTTGATCTAGCGGGGGTTAACTCAAGCTCGACATTTTTCAGCGGTAGATAACTCACGCCGACACTTTTTAGATCGGTTCAATTACTTTTTAGGTCGGGTCAATTGATCTTAAAAGTGCTAACACAAGTTAACTACAACTACCGCTAAAAAATGTCGAGCGTGAGTTAACTTCCACTGAGTCAAGAGAATGAACAATTTTGAAGGGAAGAAAAGTAATTTTCTTATCAAGAAGCTTAATTTCATAACTTATTTTATTCGTTTTGTCATTTGCCAACAAGATATGAGGATCATAATATGCAATACACACCACCTTTCGAGTCTCATCGTTAGCACCTTCTTGCCTCTTATCAAACACAATATCTCAACTGAAGCACATAAACAAAAAGTATTGAAGCAAAGGGATAAAGAACCTTATATACTTCATCAAACGGAAACCTTTCTTCATTTAGCTATAGATGCTTACTTGTTTGCAAATTTTCACTCCAAACTATCCTCCATCAATTATTAAATTGATAGCAAAAAACCATGCTAATTTGAAACAGTTACGGCCATCAATCATCATACATTATGTTGAATGAAATATTTGCGATTTGCAAGCTTTTTTGGTTCACTGTCGTTAATTTTCAGGGTGCGACGTGTTGTTTTTTCCATTGACACATTCTTAAATAGTTAAACATAAGAAGAAAGTAAAAAAATTTGGTTTCAGCAAGGTTGTTACCTTTTGGTAAAATCAGAAAGTGAGGTTAAAGTACGTTTTAAATTTAAGTAGTAAAATTTAAAAAACTATGAGAAAAAAAAATAACAAGGATGAATTGCTTAGCAAAATTTATAGTTGGAGAGTAATGAGGGGATGATGAATCCAACGATGACAAAATGATGAGAGATTTGAAAATGAGAAAGAAAAAAACGAGGAAGTTAGAGGTCGTTTTTAAGTTACATTTTGTAAACGTGTGAACCACAATTTTTGTTCTACAATGTCAATTAGAGATGGGCAATATTCAGATGTCTATTAAGTTGTTCTGGGTTCGTAAAATTGAGTCATTTCTTCTAAAAGAAGACATTCATGTGAAAAATTATGTACCCTAGGTTTAAGGTTTTGAATTTGAAAATTTAGATTAAAGAAGAAAAAGTGAAGGGAGATAAGAAATAGGCAAATTTGGCATACGTGGTTTTTTTTCAATATTAAAATGGAACACATAATATAATAGAAATATAATAGAGCAAACATACTATAACATAAAAAGCGTATTCATGAAAATAAAAGTTAAAGGATCAAACTAACAAAATGTCAACCTTAAAAGTTAAAAAACCAGAGTCATAATTTTGCCATAAACTTAACTAAAACCAATACCATAGTTGCAACTTTTCAACATTATCACTAGACTATAGAATGTCATGTATTCATTCCATTTCATTCAAAATCCATTCTTGAGAAAACTGGTGCAAAGTCTCTTCCAGGCATTTGTATCTGGCTCTAACAAATCAGCCCTCTCCCTTGCTCCTATAGCAAAAGCTTCCTGACATTTGAAACATCCTCTATGAGTAAATCAATCAATTCAAAGTATAATTCAAGTTAGTGTCCCAACTACATAGGCATAGAAGATCACATGTGATGCCGCAAAGGTCATATACAATGTAAATGTAGTAGAAAAAAGCAAAATTACATTGTATAGTTCAAACTTAATATTTAAATGTTATAACCTTAAATTCAATAGTAATTGAAGTTTTTCGTGTCTACGTTTCTGTGTAGGACTAGCCCAAACATAAGGTGGATTTGATCAAAAACTTTTAATTTGATTCATATATATCAAGGAGTTAAGGTCTAAAGAACTAAATTCAATCAAAATTTAGTGTTGATTAATAATAGACATTATTAGTTCAAACCCATGTTTTAGTCATCTAATTTATTAATTATTATTATTATTATTATTATTATTAATTTTAAAAGATTATAACTATTATAATTATTAAATGAAAAATACTAGTATATTAATATATGTTAGTGTCATGCTATAGTAAGCCACTAGGAAGTGGATACCTTGCTATAAGAAGTTACAAGTTTATTCGATATAAATCTAAATCGACAGAAGAGATGGTGTGTGAAATTAATAGTGTGATCCAAATTGTTTGATCTCAAATCAACGATCGAGATCAATTACTACATAAACCTACAACTCTAAGGGATATGTGTCCCCCTATTTAAGAATCATTTTCATCCAAATCCCAATTCTTTATGATGGTTCCAAAGTAATAGAAAATTGAAATTCTAAAAATAAAACTAGAAATTGGACATACCTTGATGAAATTACGTTGGATGAGACGATCAATAAGAAACAAAAGAATATCTTTAGAGTACTCCGGATGACCTTGAATTCCCAAAATATGATCTCCATATTTAAACATCTCAATTCCAGTCTTATCTGACCTAGCAATTACCTCTGCCTTAGCAGGTAACTCTTGTATCTAATTTGATAAAAATAACAAAAGTATAACCATCAATTACTATTATATATTATGATGAAAAATACTCGAGGCTTTGGTAACTTATTTATATATGTATACATATACACACCTCATCCCTGTGACATTCGATTATAGAAAGCTTTGTTGGAAGATCAAGAGAAGGGAAACAAATATGTGATGGCAATGTTATGCTTCTCACACCAATGTCCCAACCAGTAGGAGAGCGACCCACCTTTCCTCCCAATGCACGGCCAAGTACCTTATCAAACATGATGCTTAGTTATTAACTTCATAATGTTTTGTAAAAGGTATTAACAATTTTTGCTAATATATTGTTGTATTTTGAATTAAGTTTAGTTTCACGGACTTTTTGAAATGCAAAATCATTAAATTGCCATGATTGAGGAACCATTTAGTTCTAGTGTTTCTTTGTTTGCGGTAGGTAGGGTAGTTCAATTGGTTAGAGTTAAAAGGGTTTAAGAGACAAACAATTTGAGAGGTTAAAGAATCTAAGTTCAAACCTTATCAAACGAGAAATATTAACATACTAGCTAGAAATATAAAAAAAAAACCTTGAATTCAAACCCTAGCAAATGAGAAATACTAGCAACAACTAATTACTACAATTTGTCTTTAAAAAAAATTATAAAATGAACATTAGAGAAGACATTAAGCAAGTTTTTTTGAATATTGCATTTTGAACAATTTTTGAAAATTCTAAAAAACTTTGATAACTTTATAATGAAAAATGAAAATTCATATCTAAATATCCTACTTTATTTTTTGTGAACTAAATATCATACAAGTCATCTACATACAATGATACAAAATAAAAATTGATTTTTTTTTTTAAAGCTTGAAACGTAAAACCCTAAGGCATGCGCCCCACACTGACCTTGTCTAACTAGGCCAAACATTATCCCAAAGGTAGCAAGTCCATACACATAAAAGTAGTCATAAACTAAGTAAGAGTAGTATATCGTATCATAGATTCATCACCTAAGTGAGGCACGTGAATGTACATATTATTGGACCACAAGTCACAACTAAGCTAAGTGAGGCAAATATTTGCAGAAATTGTGATGTTGCAAAGCCAGTAAAAACATTCTTCAAAAGGAAAAGATTTTTCTTTTATTTGTGATTAAAAGGAAAAGATCATAATAACAATATTGTAGGAAAAATTGAATACTGTCCAAACATATGGCGACGAGTTAGTAAAATAAAGTCTCTATTATTGCTATCTACGTTTTTCTTATTTTGGTCAACGCATATTGACGTTTTTATAAACAAGTTAGGTCAATTTTTAGTAACTTTTGTTCACATATATAATAACAAGTCAGAAAATTTAATGCTCACAAGAAGACAAAGGCAAAGTAGAGAAATAACATAACTCTATATAAATGGGTTAAATATGTTTTTGGTCCCTATAAATATACCAACTTTTTATTTTAGCCCCTTTAAAATTTTCCTTCAACTTTTAGTCCCTATAAAATTTTCTATCACTACTTTTAGTCCCTATTTTTAAGTAAATTTTTGTATTTTTAAATGAAATTTTATAAAAATGTATAGAATATTGTAAAAATCACTCCGAATTTTTTTTTAGAATTTTTTAACAAAACATAAATTAAATATGAATTTTTTACCGCCAAAAATATAAAAATTCATATTTAATTCATGTTTTTGGTAAAAAATTCTAATTTTTTTTGGAGAGATCCTTATATTATTATATATTTTTCTGAAAATTTTTATTCAAAAATATGAATTCTACATATGAGTTTGCTTTATAGGAGGGACTAAAAGTGAAGATGAATAATTTTTGGAGGACTAAAAGTTGAAAAAAAAAATTAGAGGGACTAAAACAAAAAGTTGACATATTTATAGGGACTAAAAATATATTTAACCCTAAAATATAGTTTTAATGAAAATTTCGTGTTTGTAGGTACAAGTTTAGTGTCTCAAATACCAAATTAATTCATATTTCTAACATGTTTTTTGTGTGAGTATATTTTACACAACTATAAAAACTAATTCTTCATGTCAAAGATGATCATACAAATAGAAAATCTAGCTCTAAAGAATTTAACACATTTTAGAATTAAACTTTAAACTTGAGAATACCGTTTATGGGAAAAAGACTTTACTCAAAACCTATGAAACACAAACACAGACACGGACACCGAATACGACACAGACACTGACACAGATAATAATTTAAGAAAATAATTCAGTGTAATCATAAATATTGTGTCGGTGTCGGATACCGACGCATGTCGAGACACACTTAATCTAAAAAGTGTCCGTACTTCCTAACTCAAAACTTAAATTTCAAACGTACCGTTTATGGGAAAAAAATTACCATAGAAATCTAATTATCAAATGTTAAAATGTCTCACATGATCTGGTTTTACGAAAAACCATTTATTTTTAAAAGTAGTACACTTATACTATAATTATCATGTTTTATATTGAGTCTAACTAATCTTTATAAAATCATTTTATGAGATGAAGATTGCAACTTATTATAGAGTCACTTTCTATAATATCTAATAAGGCCCCAGTCTATATTCTACATGGACATGAGTTTTTTTGACAAAATATCCCCCCGACTTCAATCATGGAAACATCACTTCACACATAATAGTCCCAACGATCTTGTTTATAAGACAAAAACGGTCAACAAAAGTTAATGTATCTGGTTAAAATATTCAGTCCAAATACATCAACTTTTGCTGACTAAACTTTCTCTAATAAATAAAACTGAAGATAGTATTAAATTTCAATCTTGATGTATGCTAGCATAAACAATGGCCTAAAGCCTTACATTTCTTCACACATTTCATACATACATCATTGTATAATAAACAAAAAAGTTATGAAATTGAATGCAATGGACCAAGTCATAAACCATTTGTCAATCTTGATCTAAGCTCACATAAACAATCAAAGCCTCAAAGATTAGGAAATTAACAATTGAGTCTAAAAGAAAAAGGAAATTAACCTAGGAAGCACGAACACTCTTCGGATTAGGTGTGTCCTAGTATCGGACACACGTCATGTCTGACACCAACACCGACACGACACCTATAACTTAATTATGTATTTTTTTAAATTATTATCGGTGTCGGCATGTTAGTGTCTGTGTCGTGTTCGGTGTCTGTATCCGTACTTAATAGAAATTAACAATTAATTACCTGGTGGCCAAAACAAATGCCAAGGATTTTTGTCTGCATGGAGTTCAATTTCTTAATCAATGTGACAAGGTCACATATCCATTTCTCATTTCCATAAGCATCATTGCAACTACCAGTGATCACAAACCCATCATAAAGACTCAACTCATCATCCTTAGGAAACTCTCCACATGAAACTTTGTACATGTCCCATGTCTCATTTTCTTCCTCCAACATTTTCAAGAATACCCCAAAATACCCTCCATGCATCTTTATCACATACTCTGAATCCTCAGCACATAACAACACACCAAATCTCTTCGAACCCATTTTCTCCATTATCACGTAGTTTTTTTTTTACTCCCTTGCTACTCTTTCTCTCTCTCTCTCTCTGAAATTCTAGAGAGAGGAAAGTGAAGATGAGAGGAACTCTTTCTGCTTGATGTTTGCACGAAAGTGACAATGTAGGTGATTTTATAGGACTGATTTTAGGCCAGATGTAATGTTTTGTCCTTGCTACATTTTTATTTGAAACCATCATGTATTGACTAAAAAGGTGTCTTTATTAGCAAAAAAATTAAGGTTTATTTGCAAACAGCATTATTTTATTTTAATTTTAAAAGTTAATCCAGTGTTTCTATTTCTGTTGACAATTTTTCGATGTTATTAAAAATCGAGATTTTTTTTTTTTTTTTTTTTAATTTCGTAGTTACATGAATGTTGACCAGCATTATAGGCTAAAAGGTAAAATAAAATCTTAATTTAATGATGATACCCAATTGATTCAGTATCAACATTAACTACTAATGTTTCGGTTTTATTTTGATGGTAGTTTTATCACATAATCCCATTTTGGTGACAAACAATATAGTTTTATTGTTTCCCTTAAGGATGACAAAACAACTAGTCTATAACTACCCCTAAAAAAATATAATTATAGTGATATTGTCCGTAAAGTATAACTCATGAATTAACAATGTCGATGTTACTAGATTGTATATTTGTATTTCATCTTTATTCGAATTTGAAGAACTTGGAACATCAAGAGGGATGGTTGCTAGTAGTAGCATGGGGTAGGTTTTGCCTACCCCAATTTTTTTTATTTGGTTTTAATAAGTGTGTATGTTTTATATTTTGCCACCCCAATAATATATACTTAGCTACTTACTTCAAATAAATCTATTTGTCAAAAATTTGTAGAAACATTTTTTTTTGTAGAAATATAGAAGTCAAAAGAATATCACATAATTGGTAAATTTATTTCCTCTTACGTTGACATTTCTAGTCTCTTCAATAAATATAAAGAGTTTTGTTAGCAATGAATTTTTTGCTAATGAAAATTCTAGATAAATTTGACTCTTTGAAGCACCGTTTAACTCAACATTTTTAAATAGTTACGGTCTTTTTTTTTTTGAAGGAAAAATTGTTATGGTCATTTTTTGTTTTGTTTTTGGTGCTATTTTAATTTACATTTATATAAGTCAAATTTTCGTGTTTTTTTTTCTCATAAGTTAATTTAATATATATTAATTTTTAAAAGTAACTTTTTTCCTTCCCTAAAAAAAAGTAACTTTTTTCCTATATATTTGGCCCTCTCGTGGATTTATTACTAACTTCGTCGCTGAACATTTACTTCGTAAGCACTCTTGGGTGCTCCTACCTATCAAAACGTTTTGAAAATGCTTTCAAGCTTTAAAGATCTTTTTTTTGCATTTTTATAGATGTCTTTGCAAACAATCAACTCAAAATTTGATCTCTTGATTGAGACTTATGTTGTTTTGTTTATTGAGTTTTTGGCGTTTTAAAAATTCATAATTAATTCGTCTTTAGTCAAAAAATTCTAATTTTTGTGTAAAACCATTTTTAACATCCTAAACATGGCCAGAAAAAATCTTGAAAAATTTCAACCTCTTATTCGCTTTACTAGACTTCGCGTATATATATTACATGGTAAAAAAAATAATAAAAACTCAAATTACATTGTTAGAATATCTCTTTTTCATTTTACAAGGTCATTTTAGATTTCGTGTGTATTATAGAGTCAACTTCATCGATTAATTTGCTCAAAAAAAAAAAAAAACTTCATCGATTAATCCAAAAAATTATACAGGGTTCATAGCCAAGATTCTCTACATTTTTCCATTAAACCTCCTTTATATGTGGAGATAATAAAACACCATCAAATAAAAACCGTGAAGCTTTTGTCAAAAAAAAAAAAAAACCGTAATAAACCATTATAAATTTTCAATTACTCTATAGTTAATGAGATAAGCCAAACAAATCATAATTTACTTTTACTCTAATTAATGAGATAAGCCAAACAAATCATTTTATACGCTCAAACATTACTATTGCCTCTGTTGTCAATTATAAACAAATTTTGATTTTTAAGGTTTATTCAATTAATGATGTATATAATGTATATTATAGACCACATACATCATTAATTGAATGAAGTCAAAAATTTATTATAGAGATAAGTGTTTGTCAATCAATTTTAAATCGGTTTAATCGATCTTAAAATGTTCAACAACACTTAATTACTGATAGAAAGTCAAGCAACGGTTAAATAAAAAAGCATTTTGAGAAGTGAGAAAATTAATTTTCTTGGAGTGTGATTCACAAACCATGAAGCACTTTGGGCCTTTTATCCTTTGTTTGAGCCTAGTGGGTTTTCAAGGTTTCTTTATGGAAATTGTTCTCCCTTTCAAAATTGCTCATTCCTTTAGTTATGTGCGGCGCGAGTTAACTCACGCTCGACTTTTTCAACGCGGGTAACTTACGTTGGACATTTTTCAGAGTGAGATAACTCATGTAGGTACGCGAACGAGCAAAATGAAAAGGGAGAGGAGCAATTTTCTTCTTTTATTCCCTTTTTTTTTTAAGTCTTTTATTCCCTTTTATGTGGTGTAAACAATTATGTTCTAACCCCTTTCAACAAAGAAAAACGAAAAACTTACTCCTATAAAATGTTTCAATTGCTGAAAAATCGAGAAGATTTGCAAAAATAGAGATACAATGAGTGACAAAGAAGAAGAAAAAGTGGAATCACACCATTTTCTTGGATTTACAATCCGCAAGATGAGAAAGGGAAAGAGACAAATAATGTGCAAAGAGGATTTTGTTATGAGTACTCTTTTTTCAACATTCTCTCAAACACTAACTTTTTAATTAGATAAAATCAATGTTGGTCATACACTTTAAAAATGGGTTTCACATAAAATTGTGTGGCTCATTACCAACATCGATTTCTATTAGAGGATAATGTTGATACATCACCTACACACCTTCCATCGGCTATAGCAAAGTCATAATGACAACTCATATAGTTCATAGAGCACAATTTACTCTTAATTTAGTTAGTTGTAAACATTTGCTTCCTATCCAAGTAAACCCCTTAGTTAGCTTCTATAAATAGCTACCTTGTAACCAACTTCACTTTTAGATCATCAATTCAATACGAGTTTTCTCTCTCAATTTCCTTTGTTCTTGATATCATAATATGGTATCATGAGCCTTTCGAGACTCATGCTTCCGCATACTTGAAGGTTCTTGCAGAATCTTGAGTTTTTCTTTACATCTTCGTTGCAATTTTTCACAATTGCTTGTTATTCACATCAATTTCTTGTTGATTCATCATTTTCTTAGGTTTCTATCGATTTTTCTTTGATTTTCTCGATTCTTGAGCTTCATTTCGAGTTTTCATGCACGCAACATCAATGCTTCCACCAGTCATGTTTAGAGCAATGTTATCACTGATCCTTCACAAAATCAAGATTTAGAATACTATATGCATCCTAGCAAAGGTCCCAATTATGTGGCGCTCACACCCAAACTAGAATGTGTGAATTATTTGGCATGGACTTGTGCCATGTGTAGAGCTTTGGGAGCAAAGAATAAATTCAAGTTCGTTAATCGCAGTATAACTTTTCCTGGTCATGGTGATCCTAATCATCAAGAATGGGAATGATGTAACATTTTCATCCATTCTTAGATCGCTAATTCGGTTAGTTCTCAAATTGCTCAGTCTATATTTTCATAGAAAATGTTCCTGATGTTTAGAGAGAATTATGAACGTTTTTCCAAATTTGATTGCATTAAGAGTAGATAAGCTTCATTCTAGCATTAATGGTTCGAGACAAGGATCAATCACATTGACTGTTTATTTTACTAGGTTGAAAATACTTTAGGATGAATTAGAAAGCTATCGTCCACTTCCCAATTGCACTTGTCACTATCAGTGTCGGTGTTTAACAATGCATAATGCTAAAGAATTTATATTGGAGAATCAAGTAATCAAGTTTTTTACATGTCTCAATGGCCAAATTTCTATTGTACAAACTCAAGTTATGCTAATGGAACCTTTGCCAAGTCTTAATCGTGTGTATTCATTAGTTTTACAATAGGAGAAACTGTGATGGAATATGTCACTTCTGATGATTCAAGATACTTCTCATTGCCACTGATGTAAATAAATTCCATGGTAAAGGAAAATGACCATTCACTTCAGGTTACAAAGGAAAAGTGTGCACACAATGTAGAAGGTAAGGCCATATTGTTGATACATGCTATATAAAGCATGATTTTCCTTCAAGTTTCTGCAATAATTTTGATGTCAATAGTGTAGATAAATATTATCTAAATGGCAATGTGACTGGTTAGGGCAAAGAGTCACAAATAGTGTAGATAAATTAAAGTCATGGATCTTAGATTTAGTGTAAATGATCATATTTGCTCTCCATTAGTTGGTTTAGTACATACCAAATGATCAAACCTATGAGTTAGATTACCAAACAACAATCTTGTCACTAGCTCTACAATTTGCTGGTACCATCAACCTTACTTTTAATCGTATCGTAATGTCTTATTTTTACCACATTTTTCTTTAAATTTGATATCAATTTTCCAACAATGCAATCACTCTTTTTGTAATCTTGAATTTTCTGATTCACAATGCATCATGCAAGATTCCAAATCCAAGATGATGATTGGTTTGGCTGAGCAAATAGTTGGATTGTACAAGATTCTAGTGGATGCCAAACAATCTCAAGTTCATAGTGTTTACACCGATAACACTTTACTATTTCTAAGTCAGTCATATGGGAGAATGTTGTTAATGAACAAATGTTTCCCCTTTTTTTTTCTTCTAAATAAACCACCATATCATCTTCTATATGATAATGTTCCTGATAAACATGATTTGAAAGTGTTTGGTTCTTTGTGCTATGCTTCAACTTTTACTTCACATAGAACTAAGTTTCAACCTAGAGCAAGGAAATGTTTGTTTCTTGGTTATAGGTCAGGCATCAAAGGTTATGTGTACTGTACATGACTAGAAATTATCGTTGTGAATTTTGATTTTCTTTGCTAAATTGACAGCGCCGTTCCGTTTGGTTCGGGAGTTTTGATGGGGAGGGGAGGAAATATTTTAAATTTGTTGTGTTTGGTTCAATTTTTAGAAGGGAAGGGGAGAGAGAGAGAAAGGGGAGCAAAATCCCTCATATTAAAAATTGGAGTTTTTTTTTTTGGAGGGGAGAGGAGGGAAAGATAGATGAGTTAATGCAACCGTCCTTATTTATTTTTAAATGACAAAACCGTCCTTATTAAAAATTTAAGTGTTTTCAATATATTTCTTATTACCCTTTTTTTTTCTTAACGTGCCTATATCATCCTTTTCTTCTTTTTTTTAAGTAGAACCACATATTCTTCTCTTCTAATAATTTTTTTACGAGAATTTTTTTTGTACTAACGTTGTTCTCATTTTTTTATTTAATATTTTTTAATTGTATTATATATATTAAAACATTATCAACAAATTTTGTGCTGGATTTTTTATAAACATATTTTATAAATCAGTTCTAACAATAATTTTTTTAGAAATATTTTTATATTTTCCTAGATTATTTTATAAATATATTTTATAAATCAGTGCTCTAATATTTATGAATATCCAATATCTTGTCAAAAGTTTTGTGTATGATTATTTATGAAGTTTTCGGTTACCAAGTTTTCATGTTTATTATTTTATTAAGTGAATAATTTAAAAATCGTGATACTATTTTAATATTAGAGGGATAAAAAAGTAATTTAGTTTTAAAATCCCTCCCCTCCCCTTCTCTCCCATCATTTGAACCAAACATATACTCCCTTTCCCTTCCCTTTCCTCCCTCCCTTTCTATCCCCTCTATTAAAACCCATCTATTAATTGAAATATCCCCTTCCCTTCCCTCCCTTTCTATCCCCTCTATTAAAACCCCTCCCCTCCCCTCCCCTCCCCTTCGTTGAACCAAACGGACGGGTTCTTTCGATCTTCTCACTTGTTGTGCTTTAATTGCTGTGTTTCACATATTTATTTTTTTGCCTCTTAAAATAAAGACAAGTCCGTGTTAATTAAGACAAGAAGAGTAAAGACGTCAGAGATAAACATAACGCTGCAAAGTGCATATCATACTTACATAGTTGTTCCCAGCTAAAATTTTACACAAACTATATAGCATGTCAGCATCACTGATTATTTATGATAAAGTTTGGGGCCAATTCGAGAGACTATACTATTGTTTTAGGGGAACAAACTGATAATAGTTTATTTATGAAAACCAATATGAAACTGCTACCTACATCGGATAAGGTTATTTGAAAGTCTCTACCTACTAGAGGAGTCAAATATAACTTTGAAGAGAGAGTGGGTGGTGCTTCAGGAACTAAATTGAAAGATTAGCATAAACAAAAGCATTAAATAAAGCAATACACACATGATCACATGTAGTTTATATCATTTCCCACGAAAATCAAGGCCTGCCAGCATCACCAACTTAATAAAATAATTATGTTTCATAATCACATTAGTACTATCCTAGAATTAATATACAAATTATAATGACAATCCTATCCTTTGACTTTGGGAGCTTGATTTTCCTGGACACCATTAACATTAGGATATAGAGAAGAAAAAGACCATTGAAAGAAAAACACTAGCTAGGATGATAGATATATACATACAATCCCAACAGAAAATGTGAGTGAAATGGCAGAAACTGCGGTATCATTGGCCTTGGGGGAAGTGTTTCAACTCCTTAGGGAAGAAACAAATCTTCTGAGAGGTGTAAACAAAGATTTTTTAGATATCAAAGATGAACTAGAAATCATTCAAGTCTTCCTCAAAGATGCAGATAGAAGGGCATCACATGAAGCAGACACCAATGAAGGAATAAGAACTTGGGTGAAGCATATGAGAGAAGCATCGTTTCGCATTGAAGATGTCATTGATGAATATCTTTGGCTGAGGCATGAGGTCAAACATCCTGGATCATGTGGATTAATCTGTAAGATTGCAAGCCTAATCAAAACTTTGACTTCCCGTCATCGGATAGCATCTGAGATACAGGACATTAAGATATCAATACGTGAAATCAAGGAAAGAAGTCAGAGGTATAACTTTCAACGTTCACAAGTGCAAGGATCAACAAGCACGAGAGAGACAGAAAATAGGAGATGGCGTGATCCTCGTTTGTCTTTCCTTTTTGTTGAGGAAACTGGAATTGTTGGACTTGAAGGCCCGAGAGAAGAATTGACTGGTTGGTTATTGGATGGTGCGTCTGAACGCACAGTTATCGCAGTGGTGGGAATGGGCGGGCTCGGAAAAACCACCCTTGCCAAGCTAGTTTTTGACAGCCAAAAGGTAACAACACAATTTGACTGCCGAGCTTGCATCACAGTTTCTCAATCATACACTGTGAGGGGGTTATTGATAAACATGATGTAAGAATTTTGTGGAGAAACTGAAATGTCTCTCATGCATATGTTACACAAAATGGATGACAAGTTACTGATTGAACAAGTGAGGAAATACCTAGAATGTAAGAGGTATTTGATATTCTTTGATGATGTATGGCAAGAAGATTTTTCAGACCAGGTTGAATTGGCCATGCCTAACAACAACAAAGGTAGTAGGATCATAATCACAACTAGAAATATGCAAGCTGCAGATTTTTTCAAGAAATCCTTTCTAGTTCATGTTCACAACTTGCAACTTTTGACTCCAAACAAAGCATGGGAACTCTTCTGCAAGAAAGCATTCAGATTTGAGCATGATGGGCATTGTCCAGCAGAGCTGATGTCCATTTCAAAAGAAATTGTTCGAAAATGCAAACAGTTACCTCTGGCAGTTGTGGCCATTGGTGGTCTATTTTCAACAAAATCTAAAACCGTGACTGAATGGAAAATGGTGAGTAAAAATCTGAATCTGGAGTTGAGACGTAATGCCCATTTATCTAATATAATAAATATTTTATCTCTTAGTTATGATGACCTGCCATACTACTTGAAACCATGCATTTTGTATTTTAGTATATATCCAGAGGACTACTCTATTAGTCGTGAGAGATTAATTCAACAATGGATAGCAGAAGGTTTTGTTAAATCTGATGGGAGAACTTTGGAGGAAGTTGTGCAGGAGTATTTGTTGGAATTGATTCATAGAAGTTTGGTTATGGTGTCAAGAGTTGGCTTTGAAGGGAAAGTTAAAAGATGTCAAGTCCATGACTTACTGAGGGAAGTGATCATTGGAAAAATGGAGGATTTAAGTTTCTGTCATTTCATCGATGAAGTTGAGAAACCTCTCCCAGTTGGAATAACTAGACGGCTATCTATTTCCATAAGTTCCAACAATGTGTTCAAGAGCAATAAGAACTCACATTTTCGTGCTATTCATGGATTTGGAAAAGGTGGACCAATGGATCCTTTCATCAGTGAATTGTGTTCAAAGTCTAGGATTTTGAAGGTACTTGACATGCAAGGTACATCAATGAACCATATTCCTAATAATTTGGGGAATCTTTTTCACTTAAGATACATAAACCTAAGGGGTACAAAAGTACAGACACTTCCTAAATCTGTTGGTGAGTTACATAACTTAGAGACACTGGATTTAAGAGAAACACTTGTGCATGAGATACCAAGAGAAATAAACAAGCTGGCAAAGCTAAGAAACCTTCTCGCTTCGCACTGTAACTATGAAGCAATGTATTCTCTATTAAGTTTTAGAACTGGTGTGCTGATGAAAAAAGGTATCAAAAAGTTGACTTCCCTAGAAAATTTCTTTTATGTGGAGGTAGATCATGGGGGAGTAGATCTCATTCAAGAAATGAAAATGTTAAAGAAGATAAGGAAGTTAGGTTTAACCCGTGTAAGAAGAGAGCACGGAAATGCCTTAAGTGCTGCAATAGAAGAGATGAAAAACCTTGGAAATCTTAATATCACTACAATAACTGAGGATGAAATCATTGACTTGAACCTTTTATCATCCCCAACGCAACTTCAGCGTCTTCATTTGAAAGCTAGACTACAGAAGTTGCCTGACTGGATTCCAAAACTCGAGTGTCTTGTAAAGTTAATGCTGGGTTTTTCTATGTTGAAAGATGATCCCCTACAGTCACTGAAAGACTTGCCAAATCTGCTAAATCTCTGTTTGTGGGACAATTGCTATGATGGTGAAATTTTTCATTTTCAGCATGGAGGGTTTCTAAAATTGACGATACTGAATCTCAGTCGATTGGAAAGAGTAAATTCAGTCGTTATAGATGATGAAACTTTGCTCTCTATTGAACATCTTACACTTGAAAAAATCCCCCAACTGAAGGAGGTACCCTCGGGCATCAAGTCCATGCATAAACTCAAGGATATTTTCTTCACGGATATGCCAACTGAATTCGTCAAAAGCATTGATCCAGACAAAGGGCAAGATTACACGGTTATCAAGCACGTTCCTATTGTATTCATTCGCCACTGGAACGGCCCAAACATGTACGATTTTGAAATTCGCACTATTCACTCAACCACCAAGGAGTCGTAAGAAATTTGAGAATTTTCTTCTGTCTAGCAAGCTTAAAAATATCAAGGTACCTTTCCTCTGATCATGCAATGATTCTCTTGTTTTTATAAACTTTTTTCATGCATACCTATATCTAATTTCACGTTATATCGCTCATCATAGCTCTCATTCTGTTATGATATAAGATATGGAGTGTGTAAGGATTTAAGATAATGAGAAATTATTAACAATATAGGACAGAGGAGGGGTTAGTTAATTGATTAGGTAGAGATGATCTTGTATATATAGAAGAATACATGGATAAAGTAGAATTATGATTGAGATCAGATAACATTTTATGATTAGAGCAGTGGCTCTATTGTAGAAGGGGGAGTTTTCACTCCTATTATTTCATATTTCTTGTTAGAAGTGTTCTTTCTATTCAATATGAAATAAATAATTGAGAAAAATGTAATTGTATTTTTTCAAAAAAAGAAGGATAATCTTAACAGTTTCCACCTCAATATTCTGTTAACATGAAGAATAAAATTTGCTGGTGTATGAGGACAAAAAAAATCTTCTCAGCACAAATTGGGTGTGATCGGTGAAGATTACATGAACTAGAGCCTTAGTATACGCAAACAAATCTCAAAGAGAATGACCAAATAAATGACATGATTGGAACACCAAGTTCATTATTCAACCTCACCATTGTATGGCCTGAGTTGGCGCATATGCTGGTGAAAAACTAGTTGCAAGAGAGAGCCCAAAGTGTGAAAACAATTCTAATCTGTGGCGGCATTTCGCTTTTCTGAAAGGAAGAGGAGGAGAATCAACGAAGATTTTTTAATAATTTCAAAAATATATAGAAAGTTTATAATTTTTGCAGTAATAGTTTGCATAAAAAATTCCAATATCTTATAAAACATTTCAATACTACTTCAATTTTATTGATTTTATTCTTTGATGTGCTATCTCCTAAATAAAGTATTCTTTCACTAGCATTCAATTCTATACTCTATAGTGACACTTCCTTTAAATTGTTAAATTAACTTGACAACTGTATGAGATACCTGACTCATGTTTCTGTGTCAATGTGGACAGAAATTTGGATTCTCATGTTACAGCTCAAAATAAAATATTTCCTTCTTATTCTACAATAAGCAAGGAAAATGTGGATTCCATTCACTGAGTGACTTTGGTTTTCTTCTCTATTTGTCATCTATGGTGTTTTATGATTTGGTTGTGGAAGCTTTGAATCAAAACCTTATAATCAAGACCTATATCTGGACTCCATTCAGGCATATATAATTTTAATTTTTTTTCTTCCTATTTTTGCAATTTGAGGTGTTAAAGATTGGTGGGAGGTTTTTCTCAATCCATGTAATAATCAAAACCTCTTTATTATAATGAGTATTTTTATTTTGATAAACAAGATTAATGCTACTATCAATATCTTACTGTAAATCTGCCTAGTTAATTTGAAGTTAATCAGGAGGATGTGTATGTATGCGTCTCAGCCAACCAGTTTCATCCATTCATCATGTCGACCAATTGGGTTCTATATATCATTATATGTACATGACTAGCTAGCTGCTCGCGTGGAATGACTCCAAATTTCTGTAACAGTTACAGAAATCACTTGCTGCCGCGTTCTTTTTAAAGGATCAATAACCACCAAGTAACATTTTACTTAGGCGTTGAATTTTTTCTACTACCATTGGACTCTTAACCTGGGATCACTAAATAAGGAGACTCCTTGAATGAACTAACAAGGAAGATTTCAAACCAACTCCAAGGAGAATGGCCACTTCCTCCTCTTCTGGTTGGTTCCTTGCAGTAGCTATCAATCACTCGCTCGAATGTTGCATTTCCTGTTAACCAATTGTCTCAGCATGTGCATTTCTCAACTTCATCCCAGAAGCAAGCTTTCAAGTATATTCTATAATCTCTCAAATCAACCCTATCACATGGACTTCATCTCATTGATGCATATTAATCCTAAGCTTATAGCATTTTGTGATGCTGGTTGGATTTGGGAAGGAGACACACAAGAAAGAAACATCAGGGTATTGTAATAAGAGACCGAGTTGCAAGATCTTAAACATAGGCCGGATACAAAACAATAGCTACAACAACACCAACAGATAATCAGAACTTGGTCTTCCAATTGATGCACCTATAACCTACTCAAACAACATATGTTGCAACTTATCTATGTGCTAACCCCACATTCCAGTTCCACATGAAACACATAACCATAGATTAGCATTTCGTGTGTGATTTAGCAGCTCGGCAGCCAAGAAGCTCAATGTTTCTCCCGTGCCAAAAATTCTTGCGTGATTTAGTGGGGCAACCAAGTTGCTCAATGTTTCTCATCTGCCAACAAGCCATCAACGCAGGCCTATTGAGTAAACCACTTTCTTACCCGCACAAAAGCTTCCGCAAAACCATGATTTGAGTCATTGGATCTGTCACCACCATGCCGGGCATGTAGGTGTACTTAGTTAGTTAGTTACTGTCGATCTTTTGGTTTATTTATTTTATCTATATGTTATCTTTATCTTTTTTACAAATTCTACACTTTGACATGGTATATATGTACTCCGAAACAATTTAAAATATACAAAATCATTTTCTGTCCACATTGACACAATAAACAATCAAGTCAGTAATCTCATACAATTGTCAACTTAAACAAACACATTAAAAGTTCAAACCAACTTCATTCTTGAAAAGTTATTGGAGTTCATTTGGAAATAGAACAATTATGAAACTTTATATTTAAGAAATTATTAAACCGTCACATTAATTCCCCTCCTCTCTTGCAACTACTTTTTTTCAAAATACAATTATAATTTTTTTATTGTTATTTCTTACGTTTAGTATTTATACCCTTTCTTCCTTTTTATCAGTAATAAAAACATATAAGAAGGCAAAAGACAATTAGAGATGTTATGAACGATGTAACATGAAATTAGATAGAGATAGACATGAAAAGGTGTATAAAAAGAAAAGATACACAAGAGAAAAAAATAGTGAAAACGTCAGGAGTTGTAAAACAAAATAAGAGAAGCATTGCATGATAAGAGAGAAAAGGTACCTTCATTAGACACCAAAGCATTCTCAATTTGTTTGTGATCTCAAAATCATAAATGTTTGGACCAATCCAGCGTCGACTGATTATAAGAGGTACATGCTTGATAATCCAGTAGCATCGTCCTTTGCCTGGATTAATGCTCTCAGCAAATTCAGCTGCCATATTAGTGAAGTAAATATCTTTTGAGTTTGTCCAAGTGCATGATGCCAGAGGGTACATCCTTCACCTGGGGGATTTTATCACATGTTCAAGAGATAGCAAAGCACCTTTGTCTACAACAATGGAATTTACTCTATTCAAGCGACTGAGGTTCAGTCTCTTCAATTTTAGAAACCCTCCATTTGGAAAATGCAAAATTTCACCATCATAGGCATTGTCCCACAGACCGAACTTCAGCAGATTTGGCAAGTTTTTCAGTGACTGTAGCGGATCATTTTTCAACTTAGATAAAGCCAGCTTTATCTCAACAATATACTCAAGTTTTGTGATCCATTCAGCAATGTGTCTAGTTTAGCTTTCAAACGAAGCCGCTGAAGTTTGGGTGGAGATGAGACAGAGTTCAAGTTAATGGTTTCGTCTTCAACTGTTGTAGTAATATTAAGATTTTCTAGGTGTTTCATTTCTACAACTGCATCACATAAAGCATTCCCATGTTCTCTTTTTACATGCCTTAAACCTAACCTCCATAATTGTTTTAACATTTTCATTTCTCGAATGAGATCTACTCCCCCGTGATCTACCTCTATGTAATAAAGACTTTGTAGGGAAGTCAAGTTATTAATACCTTTTTCCATCCACACACCAGTTGTAAACCCCAAAAGAGAATACTTTGCTTCATAGTTACGATGAAGAACAAGAAGATGCCGTAGCTTTGTCAACTTGTTTATTTCATGTGGTAGTTCATGCACAAGTGTTTCTCTTAAATCTATTGTTTCCAAGTTATGTAGTTCACCAATAGATTTAGGAAGAGCCTGTACATTAGTATAACTTAGGTTTATGTACCTTAAGTGAAAAAGACTGCCCAAATCTTTAGGAATATGCTTTAGCGATGTACCTTGAATGTCAAGTACCTTCAAAATCCTAGACTGTGAACACAGTTTGTCCATGAAATGCTCCAATGATCCACTTTTTTTCAAAAACATGAATAGCACGAAAATGTGAATTGTTAGCGCTCTTCAAAAAACTGTTGGGACCAGCGGAACTGTTGGGACCAGCGGATATAGAGAGGCGTCTAGTTTTTCCAACTACAATTGACTCACTATCTTCATGCACACAATAACAGAAACTTAAACCCTTCATTTTTCTAATGATAACTTCCCGCAACATATCATGGACATGACATGTTTGAACTTTCCCTTCAAAGCCGACATTTGAGACCTGAACCAGACTTCTGTGAATCAATTCATACAAGTATTCCTCTGCAACTTACTCTGGAGTCTGTCTCTCATCAAATTTAACAAACCCTTCAGCTATCCATTGTTGAATTAATCTCTTATGATTAATAGAATAGTCCTCTGGATAGATTCCAACATACAAAATGCATGGTTTCAAGTAGTAAGGCAGCCCATCATAACTAAGGGACAAAATCTTTGTTAAGACTTGTTAAATGGGCATTACGTTCCAACTCTAGGTTTAGATTCTGACTCACCTTTTGCCATTCAATTTAGATTTTGTTGAAAGTAAACCACCAATGGCTACGATTGCTAGAGGTAGCTGCCTGCATTTTTTCACATTTTTTTTTTGATACAGCCTCAAGCTCAGGTGGCCAATGCCCACAAGGTTCAAATCTAAATACTTTCTTGCAGAAGAGTTCCCATGCTTTGTTTGGAGGCAAGAGTTGCAGGTTGTGAACATGAACTAGAAATGATTTCTTGAAAAATTCTGCAACATGCATCATTCTAGTGGTGATTATGATCCTACTACCTTTATTGTTTCTAGGCATGGCAAATTCAAGTTGGTCAGAAAAATCTTCTTGCCAGACATCATCAAAGAATATCAAATACTTTTTATGTTGCAGGTATTGCCGCACTTCTATAATCAGTGAATGTTGCCATCCATTTTGCGTAACATTTGCGGAAAAGGGTCTTCAGTTTCCCGACAAAATTGCTGCATCATGTTTATCAGTAATCCTCTCACATTATATGTTTGAGAAACTGCGATGCAAGCACGGCAAGCAAATTGTGTTGTTATCTTTTGGCTGTCAAAAACTAGCTTTGCAAGAGTGGGTTTTCCTATACCTCCCATTCCTACTATTGAAATCACGGTGCGCTCAGCTGCACCATCCATTAACCAACCAAAAAATTCCTCTCTTGGGCCTTCGAATCCTACAATTTCAGTTTCTTTAATGAAAAGGGCAGATAATCGAGGATCACACCATCTTCCATTTTCTGTCCTGCTCGTGCTGCTGCTGCTGCTGCTACTTGATGATCCGGCTTCATGTGAATTGGCAACTTAATACCCTTTATCTCATATGCCATCTGATGACGGGGAATCAAAGTTTTGATCAGGCTTACAATCTTGCAAACTAATGATCTGCATCCAGTAGGACCTGCCCTATGGATCAGCCGAAGGTATTCATCAACGACATCTTCAATGCGAAATGATGCTTCTCTCATATGCTTCACCCAAGTTCTTACTCCATTGGCGTCCTCTTCATCTGCAGCCCTTTTGTCTGCATCTTTGAGGATGGATTGAATGATTTCTAGTTCATCTTTGATGTCTGAAAAATCTTTGTGTATACCACTCAGCAGATTTGTTTCTTCTTCTAGGAATTGGAACACTTTCCCGAGGGCAAACAATACTGCAGTTTCTGCCATTTAACTCTCATCTCATATTGCTAGCTGCTACCTTGCAGTTATACTTATCATGAAGCGTCACCTTTTAGCATTCCTTCTGTTTCTGGTACATTATCACCTTATTTCCATGATGATGTTCCTAATGAATCCACATACATATTTCTTCACCTACTTTAGATTTAGCATCACCTCATATTTCTTCTCCTAATGATTATGTCTGCAATTCCATAACTCATCAGTCAAATCTTTGATCCTCATGCAATCTCTATCTTATTTCTAAATTTATGTCTTATTCGTCATACCTATCAGCATCACATTGTTGTTTTTCAATGTCCATGTCAACCTATATATAAACCAAAATCCTATATCGAGGCTTCCAAGTCTGAATGTTGGGTTAAAGAAATGAAAACTGGACTCACTACGTGTGAAATTCAATGGCTCCTCTACTTGCTGCAAGACCTTCATGTCATGACTTCCAAAGTCACGTAATCTATTATGATAACCAGAGTGTCATGCACATTTTTAGCAATTCAGTTTTTCACGAACACACAAAGTATTTGCAGATAGATTTACTATATAGTTTGAGACAACGGTCCAATTGGTGTTTAAGACTACTTCTTGTTACCTTTCATTCCTAAGCCCTTTCTAGTTTCTAGTTTGATTTTCAAGATGAATTTGGTATACATTTATCAAACTTCATCTTGCGAGGGGGTATTAGAGGATAATGTTGATACATCCTCTACAAACACCTTCCACCGGCTATAGCAAATCATAATGGCAATCATCAATCTATAAATAACCTTAATTAGTTAGCTACTTAGCTTCTATAAATAGCTACCTTGTAACTAACTTCATTTTTAAATCATCAATTCCATAAATGAGTTTTCTAATTCAATTCTTTTTGATCTTGATAACATAATAAAATTGAAAAGAGTGAGTGATAGAGAGTGTTGAAAAAAATGTCAAGATGCTTTTAAATAAATAAGTTTTTTTGTATGTTTTGTAGATAGATGAAATGATAATAATCATTCAAAACTCGCACACACAAATGGACGAGTAGGGTTTGAACCCTAGTCACAACTTCCGACCTAGTAATTTCGATATTTTTTCCAATTGAGTTATGATTTATGGACTAAATCAAATAAATTTTATTGTCAACAAAAATATTTTTTTGAAGGAAAAAAAGGGTTAATTGTTCAAATTGACACTGTAAAAATAAAAACACATATTTTGAACCTGTAATTTGAGATTTTATTTTATTTTTTGAAAAATATATAGCTTTCAGAAAAGAGGCCAATTAATTATAAATTTTTAAGCGTAAAAAAATTCAAAAATGAAAACAATAGAAATCTCGACCTAGAAATTGAATTTTGAGCGGACTATTTGATTTGATTTTAAAAAATACTTATAAAGGATCATCAAATTTTTTTAGCATTTGGAATAAGCCTCAATTTATTTGATTTTATAACCAAAACTTGCAAAATTGCAATTTTGTTCCGAGTAAACATATACTCATGGGTAAAATTTTGTTCTATAATTTTATAGCTATAGTTAGAACATCATAAGAAGCTTCATCATGAAATTTTATATATTTTAAATGAGAGATGAATTAACTATGAATTGTTTAAGAAATTCATAATTATGGGGAACGGAAATTCATAATTAATTATTTCCTTGTCGAAAAATTCTATTTTTTTTTTGTTGTGAAAAACCGTAGTTCAACGTCCTAAACATGCATGCAAAAAAGCATGAAAAAAATTCAACATCTAAATCACTTTTCTAGACTTCATGTATATTAGAGGATAAAAAAAATATGAAAAATCTAAAATTACAAGGTTAGAATACGCATTTAACAATTAACCTAAAAAATAATAATTTCTAATGGCAATCAAAGTAAGATTATTTATTTGTAAAAAAGTATGACTATTGAATTTATCTTGTAATATAGTAGATTGAAGTTTAAATGTTAATAATTTTAATTTAGAAAAGTTTCTCTCAAGTTCAAATGCTATTGGGACGGTTTTAAATATGGTCATTATTAGTAACACTTTAATTATTAATAATTTCTTTTAGCGTGAAGATCCATTTCGGTCTCCGACAAATTTTATAGGGGTCAAATTAGTCCTTACCAAATAAAAAGACCCTATTTAGTCCCTTATAAAATAAAACCGAAACAATTTACCGAGATAATTTAGTCCTTGAATGATTTTTTATCATTGAACCTATGACGTGAACAATTAGCTTAACTATGTGGTGCTAAAAGTGTCAATTAAGTGCCAACTTGGGATTAATTTTTTTTAGGGGACAAACTAGTCTCTCATTTAAAAAATAAAAGCAAAAAAAAATCACGTTTTCACAATAAGAGAATGAATTGTCGTGTTTAATGATGAAATATAATGAATGAATCAATTCTTGCTTCTATGAGAATGGATGGTAGTGTTTAACACATTCTTCTATTTTGATTTTCTGCATTTCGTTGCATGCTTCTCATTTTTTTTTGACACCCTTTCATTTTTGATAAGTGTTAGCGACCACAACTGTTTCAAATGGAGAAGATGACCGATAAAAATATGAAAGTACCAATTTGGTCTCTTAAAATTTAACATATTGTATTTCATATTTTTTTGCACGAAGAAATCGGAAAAATATTGACTAATTTCAGTTTTTATTTTTACGAGGATCAAATTGTCCTAAATTTTTTTGTAAGGCCTTAAACGTCCCTTATTTTTGTAAACAATACATGTGGTAGTCAGTAAGACAACTTAACTACCACATATGCCTAGTCACAAGTCAAAAATAGAAAGAAAAAAACGGTTGAAGAAAAATATTGACAGGATAACTAAATTATTTCTGTTTAATTTTATAAAAGGGACTCAATAAGGTCTGAGTCTTAATTTTTTTTTTTAAAGGTTTTCATTAATTTGAAAGAGTATCTCTTTTCTTCTTAACCAAAAGATTTAACTCTTAAGTTCGCCGGTACGGTTTATATAATTTGTTCTATGACTCTTGATAGAAGTTTATAAAGAGGAGACACTCGTCATCTTACAAGTCAGTTTTGTAAGGATGAGAAAGTTGTTCACCCCGACTCATGTAATTTATTTTTACTTAAAATGTCATATTTTTATTGATAATGTTTCTACTAAATTTATAATTTGAAAATAGGTCGCAATTTATAATTTGAATCTCAATTTGACAACCATAAACTTTATCGTGAGAAAGGATTCTTTTTATAATAATGCATCTTAAGTGACTCCAAAGAAGTTTTTATGAGATTGTCTAAAGTTAAAACCCTAAAAATTAATGCAACAATAACTTACTACTAACATTTCCCTTTTAGTACCTTAAAAAAAACATGTCCCTGTTAAAATAAACAAAACTAGGTTAGAAAACATTGGTAGAAAAATAAACAACATGCATCTCGAAAATGAATCTTCATCACATCGATGCTCATTTAATTTTCACGTTGAAGGGCTCATGTTTTTTCTTCCAACATAGTGAAATGTCTGTTCTTCACCCATATTTTATTGCCTTCAAAATTTGGGACTTTGGAGAAACCAAACGACAAATTTATCAGTCTCAGCTTCCATAGTCTCTCCATCCGAGGGGTTGAAATTATATTTGGGCCCTATCCATCTCTTACCTATAACCAATGACGGATTCAGGAATTTTGAATAGTAGGGGCACTTTATATATAAATTTGTAGTACCCGTGACATATCTTAGTTGGTAGGGACATTGTGACATGACTTTTTCGTTACTAGGCTACTTGACCGGAAAAAGAAATATAAATCATAATTGTCCTTTATAATTGTCCTTTATAATTGTTGATATTCTCAAAAACATTGAATGATTTGTGATAATTTTATTTCATAATAACAAGTTATTGTTTTTTATTTTTAGAAACATAAAGGTTGTGTTGTTACTTGTTGTGTCAATTGATTGTATGTGTGGGTCAAGAGATAAAATATTTGTAATATTTGTGGGCTATATAGTCAAAATATCATTTCTTTTACTATTTATACTACTAAAAATTACTCCCTCCGTTCCTTTTAAGTGTCTCTTTTGGAGAAATTTTTTGTTCCTATTTAACTGTCACTTTCAAAGTTCAATGCATCATTAAATGTTGTTTTACCAATATTATCCTTTGTTATTTATTACGGAGAGAGAAATATATGAAATGAGATATTAAATTAATAAGGTCATTATAGTAAAAGTATAACTTATTGCATCAAAAGTAGAAACAATTATTGATTGTCTTGGTTTGTGTAAAATGTCAAAAAGTGACAATTAAAAAGGAATGGAGGTAGTAAGAAATTAAGAACTTAGTGCAGGCACAAGCCTACATAGCTTGCCACCTGCACCCGTCCCTGCATACAATAAGCTTAAAATCAACTAAGTCCCATTTGAATTATCTCATAAGCGACTTGTATAGTACTCCCTCCGGTCCTATTTATAAGAGAAATTTGGGTCAACAAAAGTGAATGTATTTTGTCCAATTTTTTAACCAAATACATTAACTTTTGTTGACCAAAATTTTTCTTATAAATAGGACCGGAGGGAGTATATTTATACTTAAAATAAAAGAAAGTTGTTGTTCCATTTCAGTATTTGCTACGGAACATCGAAAAATTACACTTTTATCCCCATCGATAGTTAAATGTTGCCGGATCTATACTAAAAAATGTCACATTGGCAGTTAACTGCCGCGGAACAAGACATATCGGCAGTTAACTGCCGTCGAGTAAGTTTTTTAGCAATCTCAAAAGTGAGAACAACAACTTTCTTAAGAAAAAAAAATGCTAAAGAGTAAAGAGTGTGTTAGGGCATTTGTTAATAAAACTGAAATGAAAATATTATCTTGAAAAATGGTGTGAAAGTGTATTTTCAACTTTTAATTTTCTCAACAATTGTTCTCGGGACACTTGTTAACAAAAGTTTTATACTTATATACGGTTAAATAGCATTGTTTGCTATATACCATCTAATTTACACCACTCTTAGATTTAAAGTAATTTTAAGTACTACAAAACATTTGGGTTTATTTGAATTTATCCTTGGACACGCCGATCAACACTCATATAAAATTTGGGTCATGATATCTTGTGTCTTAAGGGCATATGTTAAGCAACCCAAAAAGAGCAAATTTGCATTGGAAAATATAATATGTCAACTTTTAAGAAGTTGAATGCACGACTTTTGATACGTATATTTTTATAATGAGTTTCTTAACATGTGCCCTTGAGGGCACAAGATAACATTTGCCATAAAATTTTAGGTAAAGACATTGGGTCTATGAAGTCCGGATACTCCAAAATGAAGACGTATTCGTATCTAATACTAATACTCTGTGGATATTTGCGGATACGTAACCACGGGGTATCGTAATTTATTATTTTAATTTAAAATATATATTTTATCGGATACTTATAAGATACTCGGAAAATACACACATATAAAATACTTCTTAGAGACATATCATGTTATGTTTTTGGCAGATGAAAGTAACACGATATATATATATATATAGGGAGAGAGAGAGAGAGAGAGAGAGAGAGAGAGAGAGAGAGAGAGAGAGAGAGAGAGAGAGAGAGAGAGAGAGAGAGAGAGAGAGAGAGAGAGAGAGAGAGGAGATTCAATCAATCAACATTAAACAAACTTTGTTTTCAGTTCTTTTATTGATGCATTTTTTGATATCCTAACATATGTATGAAAATAGAATATGATTTATACGAAAACTTTACACTTTTATTTTGTAATGTATTATTTTATGACTATATAGTACTGAAGTGTAATCAATGCATATTTTTCTTTCAAGTATTTTATATGCATATCAATTTTAGTATAATTTTTTTGTTAACGTAGCCGTATTGTATCCTGAATTTTAAAAATATCGTGTATCCACATATCCGTATCGTATCGTATCTGCACTTGTACTGCGAATCCGGACTTCATAGCCCTGGGTTTACTCATTCAACAACAAAATAAAACATTAAAAATATTCACTTATCGATAAAATTCATCATTCGTTCATTCAATGTCATGTTATATTTTAATTGAGTATTAACAAAAAAAATTGGTACAAGGAGTATTAACAATTTATTCTAAAATAAATTTAAATTTTGAATATATTTATCTATGAATTAATCAATATCCAAACCAACTCTAGTATCTAAGAATTTAGCAAAAATTTAGTATGACTAACCAATCACGTCCATATAATATGTCAATTAGAAAAGCAAAGAAAAACAGAACTTACCACTAAGTCATTAATGAGATTCCTGACATGCATTTAAGTTGTAGGGAGTATTATAAATGAATCTCATTTCCATATTGAAACACTAGGCTATCCTCGCATTAATTGCCTCACATGATTCAAAGCTTCCTTTTCATCTCTTCCAAAATAAAACACCTCTCCTTTCATGCTTTGACTGTATCTTTGTTTTCCAAAAGCCTAATATGTTTCCCCCTAAAAAAAGAGGTACTCGTAATATGTTATCTTCAACAATAAAATAATGGGAAAATGTTTAACCTTAATATGATAAAATGACATGAGAAATCGTTATAGTAGCTTTCTTTGTTTTTGGTTAATTGTTTGGTTGTCATATCTAAACTTTACACCACTCTTGTATGTTTTTGTTTAGTTGTCATATCTAATTTACACCACTCATATATAAAACTTTACGTGCTTGATCATTACTATATTATGACAATAATCAACGGTTGAATGAGTGAAATTCATTATTTGTAATAAGTTACTCCTATTAAGCAAAGTAATTCATTATATATGAAGAGATCAACTTACTCATGGAATAGTTTTTCATAGAGTTAATTCATGTAAAGCTTAAATACACTTTTAACCCTTCTATTTTAATTTAATTTGGATTTACCTCCTATTTTAAAACTCAGAATTTTACCTCTCCTATTTTTATATTTTTTAGGATTTTACCACCCACTACATTTGAGTGCATTTTCGCTGACGTGGAATATATTATATTATTTCATTATTCACATAAAAATAAGTTAAAATATATTCTAGTTGAGTGACTCATATCACGTTCTAGGTACACCCATCCATTTTTTGCGAGAGAGAAATAGATGCGTTAAGAGCCTCACATATAAAGTTATAGTATAATACTATCTTAACAATACGAGTTATGCTAACAAATGCCCTAAGATCATTGTTTAAACAATTCATAATCATAAATACACAATTTGATATGCAAAGTTTTCTGATTTTGATTCCTTAAGCAATGCCTTAAAGGCACCGGTTAATTAACATTTTTCTATAATTTTTTTTAAAAAAGGAAGATACACCAACCACACGACTAGATCCTCTCCATTAAAAGGAGAGTTCCAATGAAATCTTAACCATTTAAATTAAACGATTTAATATTAAAAAGAGGGGATATCAAGCATTTAAGGGTGTTGATGTTAACATTAGAAAACTTGAGAAAATTTGAGTGAATCCGTTCCCCGCCAACCTTACAAACGAACTATGTCGTGGTAATCAATGGAATAGACGAATAGTTGTGTAGTGATACTAATCATGTGTGCATTCACATGCATGGTTCTCTGATTGTATGTTGTAGCAATATAAACAAATAATTCAAATATAGGTCATACTAACCAATATCTCTCTGACATATCGGTTAAAGTAGTAAAAAAAAGCAAGTTTTAAATTGAAAACAATATTTTTTAGACTTTTAACAAATTGATTACACAAGTTTTAATACAATATTATTATATTTGCTTCGGGTGCATGGCTAGCATTTGCCTTCAAATATTGAGACTGCCTCTTTGTAACGACCGGATACTTTCGACCGTCCCATTGCCTTGACTTAGAGAGCATGCAACTAATTAAACAACGTTAATCATACTTGTATATATTAATCAAACAACGTGTAAAGCCATACTTGACAACTTGCTTGTCACAATCTACTACTTGTCAAAACTCTATCACATGTTAGTGACGATTCTGTTTTAATATAAAGGGAATATAAGATGCATGTTTTGTTCTATGTTTAATGGTATATGAAAGTGGTATTATTACTGAACTAACGAGAAAGAAAGTAGAATACTCTTTCATTTTGTTTTTTATTGACAAGTCAAACGCTATCCAATTTGCGGTATATGCTACTGTATACTATATATTGATGAAGAGAAACGTAATCAAATATTACATTTTGATTTTAACAGATTAAGATTAACTTAAAGGTGAGATCAAACTGGAAAATTTAATCCAATATCATCTCTAAATGATGCCTATTTCTAATTGGTCAAACTGAAATTTTTAGTGAGATCAAACTGAAATTTCTCGAGTGTGAATTCTATATTTGCTCAAATGATGCATAAATAGTTATAACAATAATAATTTATGTTTACAGGTAAAAATAATTACCCTGTTAACTGAACTCAACAAATAGGTGATTAAATGATTAGATGAGAAAGCCTCTCAGTCGAGTAAAGAATAGGTGACCTTAGATCACCCAAGCAAGGGAGCTAATTCTTTCTCAAGGTCACTAACTCAGAACTGAGTCAAAATTTAGTTGGACTAGACAATGATGCGATAAACCCTCAATCTCTACTCGAAACACCACTAACTAACTTTGGAGTGGCGCACCAAGGATACTATCAAGAAATCATGTCGAAGAAAGGAAATGGAATCCGAAAGTGGAGTGCCATGATCCCACTAACATAGAAGTTATCACACGATACACACTATAAATATTATGTTTATACATTGTAATTAACACATTTAATTAGCCAAACAAGATTATTTCACACTTTTTATCTCTTTACATTTATGCTTTTATTTTTGCATTCAATTATATAGACAATTTTCAATATCGCATAAAAATGATTATACGTAAGACTCCTACAACCGAAGTATAGGAAAATACCTAATGCCATGAATTTTAATAATTTTTATTGGACATTAATTGAGACTAAACAATCTCTTTAGCGATTGAGGTCACACATAATTTATTATCTTTCATGTCGAATTTGTTTACAATTTTATTAATATAACTCTTTTGTGATTGATAACCGGAGGATATTTTGAGAGTAATCTATATGTATCAAAATGCTTGATACAAAAGAGGCGTCTCTAAGATCATTCATCGTGACACTTTCGTTAGTCATTTCTCGGTTCCCCACAATAATTCTATATCATTGTCAAATGAATAAAATAAAGAGCTAAATGTTGTTTACCTCCTGTCAAGTGAACGAGTTTTGGTTTACCCCCAATAAAAGAAACTTTGGTTTTCAACCTTGTAATTTGACGATTATTTGGTTGTGAACCTTCGTGGCTTTTGAACCTTACATAAGGAGAAAGGTATCTTAAATTTTGAAATTTAATGTCATTAGTTCAAAACCAAAGAATATTCAAATTATAAGATTGCAATCTCAAGTTAACCAAAACTCGTTCAAATGATAGAGGGATTTAACCCTAAAATAAAATCAACACATTAAACCATTTTTTTACTTCAACTGACCTTATAGAACTCACTACTCTTTTATAATATTCATTTGAAAAACAAATGAGACAGACTTTATAGTATCACTAATGAGACAAATTCCTTAACTGAAAACTGGATTACATGACTTTATGTGTTAAACTGGATTACATGACTTTATGTGTTAAGTTGTAAGTGTAACAATTACCCTTATTTCTGGGTCCATCAAATGACCGCTTATTTGAATTTGAATCAATAAGTTATAAGTTACTAGCACAAGACCTTAGTAGGGCAAAGTGATTTTCTATTTCTATTTTTCGTCGTGACCAATTTTTTATTTCGATTATTACAATCAAATAAATAATATATAGCCAGAAGAAATAGGGAGGAAAGATATATTAAAATAACCAAATCATTTATTACATTTTTTTAAATAAAAAAATTAATAAACATATTTAGTATAGTTTAATGTGATGCCGTTGATACTTTGCTTTAGACCATTATAAATACACATTACACTCCCACTCTTAGTCTCATTATATGCTCTGTTCCTTTGTTTTGTCTTCTTATAACTTCCTCTGTTTCTTTTGTTTTATAGTTTTCTTTTGAAGAAAAAAATGGGTGGAAATTCACCATGTGCTTCATGCAAGCTTCTGAGACGAAGATGCACAAAAGATTGCACCTTTGCTCCTTATTTTCCTTCTCATGAACCCCAAAAGTTTGCCATAGTTCACAAGGTTTTTGGTGCTAGCAATGTTAGCAAAATGTTGCAGGTACCTCTTACTTTTTTTAAGTGTTTCATTTACTTTCTTTGATGATTAAAGGGATTATAAAAACAACTTTTTGCATTAGTTGATCAATCATTTGCATAAAACAACTTTTTGCATTTGTTATTATCTTTTGTACTTATGTTTTTATTCAAGGTTCACCTTGTAGGTTGAATAGTTTGTGAATAAAATATTTGGGCTTTTTCAAAAAATAAAAAGCTAAGAATGTAGAGATTTTTTGTAGACTTATTTTAGTTTATAATCCTAAAACATCCTAAAGTAAGAAACATAAAAAAGAGAAACTTTATGAATTGTTATTCAATACTTTTTACCTTTTTTAGTTGTTTACTATTATAGTTATGAGGAGTTGAGGAGGACTTTGTGTTGTGACACAATCACGATTGAGGCTGCATCATCCACATTTGATTGTGATTTTTGTTTTGCGATGTTAAGGATTCCAATACGAGAGGACTACGATTTTAAACCTTTCTAATGATTAGTATTTTTTAGAACAACTCATATTTGCTTATAAGTGTTTATTATTGTTCAAGGATAAAATTCTATATTGTGTTGTAATATTTGAACCAAGTTTTGTACTCTCTAACCCTAATTTTCCGCATTAAAAAAAAAAAAAAACACAATCACTCTATTGTTGAAGACATATTGGCCCACCTCCGTGATCAATTGTTGTGTTCTTGCGCGTTTATCTTTTTTCGTAGAATCAGACTTGTTATTCGGACAAATTATTAGTAGTAGTATTTTGACTCTAAATGAATAATTTTTTTTGTTTGAATCAGGAGCTCCCAATTCACCAAAAAGCAGATGCAGTGAACAGTTTAGTCTATGAAGCAAATGCAAGAGTGAGGGATCCAGTTTATGGCTGTGTTGCAGCAATATCTTACTTGCAAAATCAAGTTTCTGAGCTTCAAATGCAACTTGCAGTTGCTCAAGCAGAGATACTATGCATCCAGATGCAAAATGAGCAAGTGATTCCAACACCACAAATCAATCAAGATCAGAAATCTTACTATATTCAAGATGAACTCACTCAATACCTTAATTATGGTTCTTCTTCTAGTAATAATGTTATTCATGATTCTCTTAAGAGAGATAATATGTATGGACATGATATGGTTTCTTGAATTAAATTTTGGTCACGTGCTTAGGGTTTTTTAATTAGACTTTGGTCTTCCTTTATTTTATTTTTTTAATATTCGCACAAATTCTCTTCCTATTAAGTATGAAAAGTTTCTTGGCAGTTCTTCATGTTTGTTAATCAGTTTTAAGATATTGGAAGGTATTTTTAGGGTCAACTCTAGCATGTGATCAAGTACCACTGAAGCAATATCGTGTCTTCTTAACCTATATTATAAATAAATAATTAAGGTACTATTTGTCAAAAAAAATAAAAAATACTACTACTATGGTGTGACATGAGTTTCTTGGGCTTATTATTTTTATTTTGAAAATTTGATATTGTTAGATTTTATGTTGAGTACAGAAAAGCAAAACGATACGTCATTCAAATTAATAAAATACATCGCATATAATAATATGATCAACATCGCTAAATACATAAAAGGTGAATCTGAAAACAAATTCACAACACCTAAGTTAAAAGCATACAATGACAAAATGATTACAAATAATATGATAAAATCAAAGTCAACAAAATACACATGCTTCTGGAACTGCAACATTGGCGCCTAAATCATTGATTGTGTCTGTGATTGACTGAAGTTGATATTTCAATAGGAACCAAATAAATATCGCAACAAAATGCGAAATCAAACAACACCGCACAAGACGACGAACAACATAACGCCACATTCAGACGACGAAATCACGAAAAATCAAGAAATGAATTAAGAGTGTATTCAAATCATAGGTGTCTAATCATGACTTTAATCTTTGATTTTGTATATAACAAAATTGTTGTGTATTTGGACTCAAAATCACACAAATGAAAACAAAGATGTGTTGAGCAAAGGAAAGTGGTAACCAATGTGAAAATAATCACAAGCAACAACAATAATAACAACACCTAGATCTAATCTAGGAATCAAAGTGAAAAGCTCAAAACCGCAAACAAAAGATAAGGAGAGAAGAGAAACAAACACACCAAAAAATGTTTACCTAGTTCGGTCCAACTTGACCTACTTTGTGGTAGAGATTGATCTCTCCAATCCACTATCAATGAGTTCTTACAAAGAGATACAAATGGGTTACAAGAAATTAACTTCAACAAGCTCACAAAGAACAAACATAATTTCTATCCATTTTCCCAATCTCACCAATGAACAAGACACTCAATGATTTTCACTCACCCAAGGTGTATACAATGTTTCCCAACTCAAGAGAACTCTATTCAAAGATCCTTAACCCTAAAGTTACCTCCTTTGATTTCCCAAGTTTTTCTCTCTTGAAGCTTTTATAAACAAAATGAAGTGTGAAAAGCTTAAATAGTACATAGTGACAGACAAAATCGTGCCACGCCTGAGAAAATCGTGTCACGATTATTGCGTACGACCCAAGGTACGAGAACCTTATCCAGAAATCGTGTCACGCCTGCACAAAATCGTGCCACGATTTTCCTTCAGCATAAACCATTCATTCTGTTAGGAAAACCGCACCGAGCCTGAGAAATTCGTGCCACGGTTTTGTCTTAAGCAGAAACCATCCATTCTACCAGGAAAATCGCGGTACGCCTCCAAAAATTGTGGTATGATTTTAAGCTTTCACAACATCACTATTTGAAGCCAAATTCAACAAAAATACTATAAGAAAGTTGATTTAATTATCTCATGAGGAATGATTTAGTTTTTGCATAAAACCATATTTGAATCTCTTAAGCAAACAAGGTTAGAAAGATAGATTCCACTTAATGTGGTCAGTTAAATTTTCTGTTAAAATTAGTCATTAATAAAATTGGTGGATCCTTCACCCTTGTAATATTTTTTACAAAAAATATGCAAACCACTATGGCAAGGGTCGGTGGTCCAAGTTTTTAAAAATGGCAAACATTCTGACAAATTAACAATTATATATACTAGAACTAGAATCACAATCTCACAATCTATGAAGACAAATTTCAAGGCACTATTGAATTGTTAGTTACATGTGTCCTAAGTTACCAAAAGTATATGTAATTGTTTTGTCACAAGAAGTAAAAGTTGTTAACTGGGGACATGAATTTTCTTTTCCTTCAACTCCACCTTATTGAGTCCAATGTGGGGCTTTCATTCGTAAGACTAAATCAACCAACAATTGAGTCAAATGGCAGTATGCAAGGTTGTACAATGATTAAGGTGCAGTGATTACAACAAATAATTTTGGTTTAGAAAGTTTGTGCCTCAATAAGTTAAAAACAATTTTGGTCTCTTACATGACACCACAAATTGTTTACATCTTTAAATGTTGCTTGAATCTAAAGTAACTTTTGTTTGTACACATTCACGAAGAAGTAAATTGAATAATAAATTGCAACATAAAAACAAAATGTTGGAGACAAAAAAGTTTCAAATGATGGGTCAACTGTCAAGTCAGGTATTTGTATTATTGAATTATATTTTTCTACAAGGAAATGAAATCATTTGATGGCATCCAAAAAAAACGTGAGCTCAAGTAGTGTGACACATAGTAGGAGAATTGCATGACAATAGATGAATAGACCAATAACATCAAATCTACTATACTATTTATTAAAATTGATGCCATGTGAAATTCCAATTTTGCCCCTATGAGGGGCAATTTGGTAATTCCATAATTCTATATCCTTGTTGGAGAGTGCCACCTAATTATCCAAATATTATATTTTATTTTATATTATTTTATTATTTATTTTATATTTATAAAAATAATTCTAAATTCAGTTGCTTCTACATTGCCGTTGTGGGAGATTAAGGTATCATTTGACCCGGCATTTTTTTTCAACTTCTCTATATTTTTAAGGAGAAGTTAGGTCAAACACAATATCAATTATGTACTTACTAAAAAAATACTTTTTTTGAATGCATAAAATTGAATGGAATGAGCTTTAGCCAAAAGTTGTTGAATGATACTTTATAAAACTACTTCTCGACAATTTATTTCACAAACACCTCTTTTCAACTCACACTAGGAACCTTTTCTTTTATTTTTTAATATTATATTTCAATATGTTTTTTTCTTCCATTTAACTTTTTTTTATTTTATTTTTTGAACCGTTCCATTTAATTTTTCAAAGAGGTTCCATTTAATTCTATTATCTTTTTTTCAAAGGAATTTTATTATCTTTTTATCACTTATATATTTAATTTCAATATCGTTTAATCATTACAACCTCACAAATATTTTTATTCACGCTGTCATTTAATGATACCAAATATTTTTATTTTATTTCTTCAACCTCACGAATATATACACACATACATTAACGTTTAGAGTAATATTTTATGTCCGTCTGTCTGTTTTTTTGTTACGCTAATGCATATAATTTTTTTTAGTGTTACTTGGTTGAGTGCTACCTCACCGATTTTTTTTAACTACTTTCCAATTTTTATATTTTTAAAAACTTTTAACTATTTTCCAATTTTTTTATTTTTAACTATTTACCAATTTTTTTCTCCCAAATTTAGCTGCTTCTACACTGCCGTTGTGGGAGATTAAGATATCGATTGACCCATGTTTTTTTCAACTTCTCTACTTTTTTAAGGAGAAGTTAGGTCAAATACAACGTCAATTAAGTACTTACTAAAGAAGACACTTTTTTTAATGCATAAAATTGAATGGAATGAGCTTTGGCCAAAAGTTGTTGAATGCTACTTCAAAAAACTATTTCTCGACAATTTATTTCACAAGCATCTCTCTTCAATTCACGTTGGGAGCCTTTTCTTTTATTTTTTAATATTATATTTCAATATATTTTTTTCTTCCTTTTAATTTTTTTTGAACCGTTCCATTTAATTTTTTTTAAGGATGTTCCATTTAATTTTATTACCTTTTTTTCAAAGGAATTTTATTATCTTTTTATCACTTATATATTTAATTTCAATATCGTTTAATCATCACAACCTCACAAATATTTTTATTCACGCTGTCATTTAATGATACCAAATATTTTTATTTTCTTTTTTCAACCTCGCTAATATATACACACACACCTTAGCGTTTAGAGCAATGCTTTATGTGTGTCTGTTTTTTTGTTACGCTAACGCGTATAATTTTTTTTGGCGTTAAATAATGCGTATGATTATTTTTACAAAATTTTGATTTTAATTAAAAGTAAAGTATGCATATCTTTTTCTTATTTAAAAAAATTAAACATATTTGTTTCCATGACACCAACAATGTAACAAATATAATATCATATAATATAAATTCTTATATTTTTGAAAGACACCAAAATTATGGTATTCTTATAACGAAATTTGTTATTGAGTATAATTGAAATAAAAAAATCGACTATTTTGATATTATTTATGTTATTATTTCAGGCTCCTTAAATTGTTTCTCCTATTCAAATATTTAACAAGTCATTTATATGATGATACAAATTTGTATTCATGTTACACAAAATAAACGTTATTGAGTAAATATAGTATTTGTAAAAAAAAATATCTTTTATTTTTTAACATTTTTAGCCTTCAGAAAATATTTTAAACATTTTTTTATTTATTATGTTAGTTCATAATAAATTCAAAGTTTTGTCATCGTGAGCTTAGCTCAGTTGATAGGAACAATGCATAAATATATGCCAAGTCCGGAATTCGAACCCCGACACCATAAAAAATATTCAAAGTTTGTAGAATATTTTGCCAAACAACATTTAACTTAAAAATAGCTTTAAAACTAAAGAAACCAAACAATTTTACCTTCTTTCTCAAAGGCCTTTATTTTAAATTTATTTTGAAGTAACTTTTAGACCGTAAAAAACTTTCGCTAAACGGTATCTAAGTTCAGCTGGGAACACTCTTTCACTTTCTTCTTCATAAGAGGTCATTTTCTTTCTTTTTTCATAGTTCTGAGACCATGCATGACTTGAGTTGATTGATTTTTATGGCTTGGGGTGTTCATTTTTCGACACTGGTTTAGTTTTTGCTTCATCATAGGTGATTTTCTTCATTTTTTCACGATTTTGCATTTTAAGGGTTTTGTTTTTTGTTTTTTTTTCAATTGTTAGTGGATTATGTACCAGAAATTGTTATGTTGCTTGGCTGTAGAAAAATCTTCCTTTGTTATGTGGAGTATAGTAGAGGTCATGATGATTGAATTTTAGCTCATGGTAAGATTTTGACACAATTGTTATTTTAGCTTCTGGTATTGTAGTTGAAAAAAATTGATGCATGCGGGTTATTTTAATTTTTGCGAGTAATCCTAAAGCTGTTTTCATATTTGGTTTATTCTTTCCTATATCATTGAGCCGTTCGAAAGTTGTTTGGTGTAAATTTGTTTTGGTCATATCATTGAGGTCCAGAAAGTTGATGATACAGAAATTTGTGCATTTAAGATCAGGTTGATTTGATGATACAAAAATTGATCACATAGAAATATGTTAGCTCCTTTAGATATCAGAATGAACAAAGAGAATAAAATTAAATGATGTATTATTGTATTTCTATATAGGACTTTCAATATCAAGGAATTATGACTACATTAAGGATCTCAAAAATGATTTGGACATTTGGAAAATAGGATTTGGAGTGCTGGATTCATGGAACATATGAAGCTCATTATTTATGATGCAAATGATAGATGAGTTAGTTAAGATTTGTTGTAATTTTCTTTAAGAATTATCAATGTTACTTATTAGTGTACATTTTGATTTTTTTTTATATTTTTTGGTTTCTTTCTCAGATTTAGGGTGATCGAGATCATGTAATAACTCGATATAGAGAATTGGAGCATTGGAAGGCTTTGACTGAGGAAAACAAAACTTATACTTTCTATAATTGTCATGTGTTTGATAATGACATTGCATTTAATCCCTTTAAGGTTGTTTTTGGTTCTGGTACAAAGGTGCAGAAGTATGACAAGTTAACTATCGTTCTTACTCGTGAATTTCGCTTTAAGTCATTTAAGGAAATTCAAGATGGAAAATTCAAAACTGACGCTTTATATGGTATAGTTATGTGCTTTAATTTATTTCTGTGTTTTTTTTCGATTATAATGTTCTTATAGATATAATTTTTTTTTTTAAGAAATCATCGGACTACTTCATGAGATTGTTAAGACAACACGAATTGAGACTGGAAAGAAACCGTGTACGAACATTGTGTTGAAAGATAAAAAGTATTATTTTCTAATTTGTCAGAATCAGATGATAGGATTTTGTATAAGTAACCCACTTGGGTTGACCTAGTGGTATTGACTTGGGATCTAGGAGTGTGCTCCTCCTTGAGGTCTCAGGTTCGATTCTCTCTAATGTCAATTTAGGTGAGTTAGTTTAGCTTCTTAAAAAAAAAAGGATTTTGTATAAGTTTGATAATGACCTGAAAGATGTATTTTCTTATGCAGTGGGAATATGGTTGATGTAACACTATGGGAAAAATACTTCGTACCTTTAACATTTACCATCTACTTACCTTGAGTTCTTTGCTTCCATTTTGTAGTCAATGGCAACCCAAATATATGTAACAATTGGTCAGGTTCGATGCTGCTCATCAACCTACATCACCCGGTTGTTGAGAAGTTTAAGACTTAGTAAGTTTGCATTATGATTTCACAATACAGTGTTAAAGTAACTTATTATTTCACAATCTGATTTGATTGTTTTTTGACCATGTTTCTTGAATTGTTGTCGTGACCTTAACACTTCTCAAGCTCTTCAGTCAGAACTTAATTCAGAGTTCGGTTTCTTCTCAACGTACTTCGTACAACGATTTTTCCAATCTGTCTCAAGTTAGGCCAATTGTTGAATTTATAAACTTAGTCAAGGTCTGCTTTTTTTATGCACAAACATGCTTTGAATTTTTTTATGCACAAATTAAAAATACATATTAAATTATTCTTTATTTCATGTGCATAATTTGTGTTAGGAAACATATTGCATCACTATTTGTAAAACAACTAAATTCAATCCTAACCAGTTTGGATGGTATTATGAGAGTTGCACCAAATGTTCGAAGAGATCAATGTTAAATGGTGCTAGCTATAAATGCACATGCAGGAGTGATGCTTAATTTCCGTTTGTTTCAACAATGTTAATTGGCCAACGGGGTACGCATATACCACATGCATGCATTTATCTAGACTTTATAGGAAGATAATAGGAAGATAAATTAGAAGCCATGGTACATATTCTTTAGCTTAAAATCAGTTATGCTACCTTCATTTTATAAATTATATGTAACTATATTCGCATACATTTTATCCATGTTAATATGCATTAGACTAATATTGCAGTTATTTCCCTGTTTAGCATTTCCCAAACGAGGTGTCAAGAACAACTTTGAAAGAAAAGCGCAAAACAATCACTCTCAATGATGACCAGACACAGAGAAAGTATAAGTGTCGCCTCATTACCGTCGAAAGAGCAAGCTATGAAAAATACTTGGGTGGACAGTGGTTCAATTTCTGCAGAGAACGTGTGATGGAAGAAGGTGGTAAGCTCATCTTTGATCTCGAAAAGTCACCGAAGAACTTGCATGTTCGAGTTGTTCCAAAGTAGATCTTTGCTGCTTAACTATTTGAACTTCTACTATTTTGGAATATCGCTTTGGACTGTAATCGGAAACTATCTTGACTTTGAGATGCCATTTGTTCTTTTCATTTTGTCTGATGTAAATATTGACAAAAATCCCTTTTTGGTTAGTCTATGACACTTGCAGTATCTTTTATAAACCTAACTATTATGTAACATTGTTGGTTTCTTCATTGGTTCCAATTAGTATCATGTTAATTATAATGTTGTTTTCCTAATCTCTTGAACAAAATGAGATTTGTGCAATATGCTTGCTTGATTTTCACATTTATGAACGACAACAATTTCTTAGAAAGATGCAGCTATTTCCCTTAATTTTCTCATTTCTCCTTTATAACAAAGTTTTTTAAAAATATAGTAAAAGTGATTTATTTAGAATATCCGAGTTTGTGCAATATTTATTAATTTGCTCATTTTTCCTTTGATTTTTTTTTTTACAAGATACGTTATTCAACCCGTGCGAAGCACGGGTTTGTAACTAGTTATTAGGTAAAATGCATCATATCACATGACAAATAACAATTAATCAGAAATTCTGCATTTTGTGGCGACAAAGAAAGTGATAGTAGGAATTCATTTTTCTTTTGAGGGCTCGAGGACAATACTTCCAAAAAAATGTTCTGTTTTGGAATTTATATGCCACATGCCAACCCACACTCTTCAATTCCTTTCACTTTGACTTGTATTTTTTTTCTTTCACTTAATTATTTAAGTCAAAGTAATGTTTTCGAGCACTTTACTTCAACAACAAACAAAAAGCCTAAATTAACCATAATGAACTTCAAGCTATGATAATATAGATAGCTACCATGTACATAAGAACAAAGTCATTTTGCTGCAAATTCAAATGTTTAACACTGCACAAGTTTTGAGCATTGAACCTTTACATTAACGGGTTTCTAGTATGATAGTATTATATGCAAAACCATTGTTAATTCAGTCCCCTAAGTTTAGAGGTGGGGGGCTATATAAGACAAAGTTTAAGTTTAGGGATAGTAGTATTTTAATTTTCATGTCAAGAGTGCAAACATGCTTACTTGAACTTATGGCTCCAAGTATCGTGTTTGTGTGATTAGGAAGTTGTTTATGCAAATAATAATTGGAGTCTAATGTGAGGCCATCACATTAGATTTTGAGTAAACACTGTTGGATTAATTATTTAATTAATCAATTATGGATTGACAATAATCAATTATTATAAGTTGATGTCATAATATAAATTATGGTCTATTGTGTTAAGCACTAATTATATGATGAATTTGAGTGATTGGGCTTTTGTTACTAAATGGACCGTGATGGGTTGGACCATTTAGATAAGCCCAATGAGAGGTCCCTGCCCTCAGCCGTTTAGCTATTTAAACGTCATCCCATTAGACGGTTAATTATTCTGAAGATTGGTGAGAAAACCTAGAGCTAGACGGAATGAGGGTAGTTACCCCTCTCATAGTTGTCGGCGTTGTCTACGGTTATCCTTCATCAACCTAATTCAAAGGTACACAATCTCTTGTTCCTTTTTGTATGGCTATTGTTGTTTGCCTATTATATTGTATAAATTGAATATGAATTGTACAAATCGAATCGGTTGTTCTGCCATATTTTTGCAATCCATCATCGTGGCTATTCTGTGTTATCGAATTATTGATTAGTTACTTACCATATTCATATGATTCATACTTGACTATGATTGTAATCATATATATAAAATTGCATACTTTATTGAAATCATGGTTGAATCGTAATCTTGAATGGAACAATCAATTTTCATACTATTGAATCATGGTTAATATCAATCTACATTTTTTTTTAATATACCGATTCAAATTCTCATCCTATTGAATCCATAGTGCTTGTTTCACATCTAAAACCGATTGTGTTTCTTTTTTGCCGTTTTGTGTCATTATCGATTTTCTTTCACAAATCTTGGTGTGCACTATTGATTTTGCAAGTTGTTGTGTATCTTTTCAACCCTTAATATACGGCTTTAATTCTCAAATCTGAATGCTATAATTGTTTCAAGGGTTTTATGAATAGCATGTTGTCGTGAGCAACTGTTTTTTCGTGTTCCAAATTTTCTATGGTTCGGCGATCAAACCTTTGGAATCCCAATCAGAAGTTGCCGGTTTCATGAGAGATCTAACTTTTATGTTTTTCGATTTTACAATACTGAGAGGTGCTAACCCTTAAAATTCCATATTTCATTTTATTTTTACCAAATAAATAATATTTATTATTCTAAAATTTTGGTAAAACCTTTTTGGAATTTTTTGACTTATGTACATATTTGTCATGATTTTATGAGGGGATAAATTGCTTTTTAAATTATCATATTCTCTCACTTTGCGCGAAGATGCTTTACTCTTTTACGACACTTTGAGACAATTCTCATTCTCTTAATTAATGTGTCGGTGAGGAATTTTTTCATCCCTAATTAACTAGTAAATATTATATTATTTTAGGATAAAAATATAATTTTCTCTTGTACCCAAAATAGTTGGAAGATTTGATTTATTTTACACCCTTAAAATTTGGGATTGAAATTACTTATAAAATTCCTAAATATTTGATGTAAATTGATATGAGAATCATATACACTTTTAAATCGTATATTCTCTATATTTGAGCCTAAAATATACTATGTGAAAATATATATTTTTTTTATAGTAATAACACTTTTAATATATTCTTTTAAAGTGTTATGATTGTGAAAATTCTTAGACTCAATTTTGTATATTCTTGCATCAAATATTCTATATTAATATATATTTTGAGATTTATTGATACCCTCTAAAGTATTTGTCCTGACAAGAATAACTTACTATTATACTATATATATTCTTGATTTCTTGATTTGTGGGTTTCAAAATTTTGTCAAATCTTAAAAAGATCATATATCAGTTAAATTGAGAATAATTAATTTCAAATCATATATTCTCAATTTTGAGCCTAAACTGTTTTGAAAATTCCTTTTTTTTTTTTTTTGACCGAGAAAATTCCTTTTTTTTATTCCTATATTAGTAACACTATCTATTTGATCAATTAAATTGTTACTATGAAAGGCTCAATTTTACTAATTCTAATGCCAAATATAGTTGATTTAAATTTTGTGATTTTAAATATTCTTGGCATTTTAAATATTCTAATATAAGATATTCTTTAATTCATATTGTCTTAGCATAAAGATCCAAAATTTACTATTTGATCATTCTTTTGACGACATGTTTAAACTAAGACACTTGTCTTTGATTTTTTGTCACAAATTGTTTTAAAGGGTCTTCATAATATTTTGTTTTCAAAATGAGTATAGTGAGTTGTATATATATGTCATTTATATTAATTGAATCTAAAATTGGCATATTTCTCTTTAATATACATTATGCTTTCTACTATACTCTCTAATCTAGACCCGTAGTTTATTACTCTAAATTTTGTGACAAACACCATTAACTATATAATTATGTGTCTTGTCGCAATTAAATGTTTGGATCACAATAATATTAAACTATATATTTTATATATAGTGAATAATGCATTGTTGCATTTTTTATGATAAAATTCTAATTATGAATTAAAATTTGTACGTCTCTTTGTTGTTTATCCGTTAATTATTATCAAAACAACTTATTAAGAATTGAGGCAATTTTTGAAATATGTATCATCCTTACATCTGAATTCTTATATAAATCATATTGATTTATAATTAGAGTCTCACATATGCTTATTTATAATTGCTTATTCTCTATTGATGAATATTTTTGAGATGACTATATTATAAGATATTCTCGTTAAGTCATCAAAATTCAGTGGCTCTAAGTATAAGGATGAATGTCACACTCTGCGAGGTAAGTTGTTATTTAATTATTTTATCCTCTTGTGACTTATTGCTTATTATTGCACATATGAAGAAATTTAGTTCTTCTTCTCTTTTGTTGTGTAATTATGATATCCTATATAGAAGTGAAATCCTTTTTCAGAATATTCTAAACAGAACTCTGTTGTTATATACTATTTTCTTACTATAATGCTCCATTTTGTATTTGTGTTTTTTCTAATTTATAGTGGGAGTATTGAAAAATTTTATTCTAAGAGTTCTTTTTTGGATAAATTAGAAAACTATTTGACACACTTCTATTCCAAATAACAACTTTTGTTATTATACTACTTCATATAAAAGAAATTCTAAAGTCATATTTATGATGTGCTAATTTAAAATATTGTTAAGCACATTTTTCTATCATTTGAATATGACCGAAGTTGAGTAAATTTAAGTATAATTGTTTATGCATGATATTATTGTATCATATTCTCTTAAGCATAAACATTATTTATTTGTATAATTGTAATCTCACCTATCGTGGGTACAATTATGCAAATTTTGTTAAATAGATTAGCATTATATTGGTAACAGTCATACCCTATCGGTGTGTTGTTATTAATATAATTGTTATTATTCAATGTACCTAAAATGTTTATACTTATGTCAATTATAATTAGAATACTCTATCAATGTTTAAATTTTGTAAGACATAAGAATGGTACATTGTGATGATATAGTTCTTACTTATTATCGTTAAGATCCTTGAATGAGATTAATATAAGTAAGTTACATAGTTAAAAGACATGTAGAAAATTGTATAAATTTTGCAATCCAATATTATTACATTTTGAATTAAATTTCTACCTAAATGTGATTTTTATATATATATATATATATAAATATATCGGATTGCTACTATCCCTTTGTTATGTGAGTGACGGACATACCCTATCGGTGTGACGTTACTTAACATATCATTTTGTGATAGAGAAATAGTTGAATATTTTATTTAAAATATCTTTCAAACCTTTTTAATTCAACTATCATTGTCTATTCTCTATCAAGTGGGAGAATCATTGATATGTATTGTGTAACGTGTGTGACGTTACTTAACATATCATTTTGTGATAGAGAAATAGTTGAATATTTTATTTAAAATATCTTTCAAACCTTTTTAATTCAACTATCATTGTCTATTCTCTATCAAGTGGGAGAATCATTGATATGTATTGTGTAACGTGATGGACATACCCTATCGGTATGACATTACTTAACATAATCATCCTTTTGTGGGTAAGATAGTTTAACTATCATTCTTCAACAAGTGAGAAAAATTCTACATGTCAACTAACTATATCTCGTAAACAAATATATTTATTTGTTTTCATATTTTAGATATGAAATAGAGACTTATATTGAGGATATTAATTATGTTATTGCTATTCTTTAATACTTATGGAAGCTTATGACTATTTTCTCTTATATCCTCAATAATAATAAAATATAAGTCTTGTGTATTTCCGCTGCTTGTAACCTAATTGTTTCTCAAATTTGTGTAAGTATAATTGTAGCGTTTGAGTTTTGAGTGAGTTATTAAAATTGTGAACAGAGTCTTATATCCTATTTTTAGAGACTCATCTCACTCATATGATGATAAATTTTTTATATAATCATCATACTCTGTCATATAACGGTTACTATGTTTATAAAATTTTGTGGAATTTTAATTGTGAAAAGGAGATCTTGTGTTATAAAATTCTTAAATGAAAATTTACGTTCTCCTTAATTGTAAATGCAGAATATGTGGTTAACTACGAAACCCAATTCTTGATAATATCTGCCATTGATAAAATATGTATTTATGGGGTTTCATATTATCTTTGAGTTACCACTTGTGTTAATAATTCTGCTATGCTCATGTGCAAAATATGTGGTTGAGTTCATGAAACTCTATTGGCTAAAATTATATAACCACTTATGTTGATGATCTTGCACTAGTAATTGAGTATCCCACTGTTGAATATTACATTATTATAATATTTTGTATCAGTGATCACTAATGAGAATTCCACTTACTCTTGTTTATATATATGTGGGATCAGTGGGAGTGTGTACACAATATTATATATTATGAGCTCAAATGAGAAATCTCACTCTTGTTTATATATATATGTGAGATCAAGAGAAATATGTACACAATATTATTGTCGTTATCGCCATATACTCTTGTGCACACTATAAAATATGGCTTAGCTTAAGAGACTTTAAACTTTAGTCTCATTCTATTATATTGAGATATATGTTAAAATTCTATCGATCTCAATGAGCATCATAATTGGATGCTTAAGTCAATTTTGTTGGAATATGCACAATAACTTCTTGGCATGCAAATATACATTGTGTTTCTGTTTTACCAACATTCCACATTTTTGAGGTCATAAATAGTAAGTACAATGTATAATATCAATACTCCTATCGAGTATGATATTGTGTTCTTGTGGTACTTATAATTTGAGATAATCATAAATGTTCTTTTGTTATTGACATTCTAGTGGCCACATTAATCCACATATTTTTCTTTAAACTACGTGTCTATGTTAATCCAATTTGGGGATTATTGAATTTCCTATTTTGCTTTTATGGATTTTCATAGTCACATTTTTTTTATAAAACTTGGATTAATTGAATGTCATAGAACATTTATCGAGTTTGACTAAATGTAATTACTATCTCTTTATAGGCTATCCCTATAAGTAATTACTACTCTTATACCTATGTGGATATATGACTTTTATGGAATTGAAAACTCATTGGCAGAACCACTAACCACATACTTATATATGAGTATTGTAACTCATAATGATTTGATTAAGTCTATGTTATTTTGGGTTAGTGGGAGTTTGTTATAGCATTTTTTAAAATGCTTGGGCTATTCTTTAGTGACATATTCTTTTTAATTCAAACGTGTCACTATAGATTCATCATTTGTTAGAAAAGTGAGTCTTTGATCTGTATGATTTGTTTTCCCTATCAGATTCAATTTCTGCAGCATTAAAGCTTACTTCTCTTTTGAATGATTAGTGCTTTGACCATACATGTAATTTTAAATTTTTAAACTCTTTATGACAAGTGAATTTTTTTATTTTTTCAGTAATTGAGTATTGTCATCCAAGTGGGAGATTGTTGGATTAATTATTTAATTAATCAATTATGGATTGACAATAATCAATTATTATAAGTTGATGTCATAATATAAATTATGGTCTATTGTGTTAAGCACTAATTATATGATGAATTTGAGTGATTGGGCTTTTGTTACTAAATGGACCGTGATGGGTTGGACCATTTAGATAAGCCCAATGAGAGGTACCTGCCCTCAGCCGTTTAGCTATTTAAACGTCATCCCATTAGACGGTTAATTATTCTGAAGATTGGTGAGAAAACCTAGAGCTAGACGGAATGAGGGTAGTTACCCCTCTCATAGTTGTCGGCGTTGTCTACGGTTATCCTTCATCAACCTAATTCAAAGGTACACAATCTCTTGTTCCTTTTTGTTATTGATGATATGCTATAATTTGTATCTAGTGATCTATGGTTAAACACTAAAACTTTCATCAAACACAACGTCTTAAATCAAAACCTTAAAACATGTATACCAATGCTCTCACTTTTATGTTGCTCACCATCCATTTTTAATTAAATGAGAGATTTTTAATTACACTTCATATATCAACACTTCAATCATAAACAACTTATATGTAATACTAAAAGAACAACTTATATGTAAACTCACAAGTAAATTAATATTTCAATCATTTGTTGCTCATTTGGATCTCACAGGACTCGAGTGCTTTATTTCTAAAGTTGTGTGCGGAAGATTATTGACTTATACCACAAAAATTAACGTATCAGTCAACAAAATTGCCATAGGGAAGATATTTATTCCCTACAATTACAAAAATTAGTCCTTAAATAAAAGAACATCAATCAATTTAGTCCCTTAAAATATCTCTTCATATAATGTCTATCAAACTCTCTACATATAAAGTGTTTTGAATAGCCTCTTGTTGCATAATTTTGGTGCTAAATTTGACAAAATCACTAACTTGATTGACTAGTTCAATTTAAATGATAGACTAAATTACTATTTCATAAATTTCATAGATTAAATTGACGATATTTACAATTTCAATGATTAAAATGTTAATTTACTTGCAAGGTCTAAAACTATTTGCTCAAACGCCAAAGGATTTACAAACAGAGATAGTCTTGCATAAATATAAATACAAATAAGATTATTTGGGCGCGCACACAACAATCACAAAATTTAAATGATAATTAAATTAGTCACATCTTCAACATCATTAAATCATTTTATCTTTACAAAAAATATCAATTGTGTGAGTGTCCCTAAACCTTTTAGATTTAGGTTTGTCCCCAAGCAAGTTTTTCTTCTACAAATGAAATTAAATATAGAAAAAAGCCGGTTTCAAGTTTCTATGGATTTGAATGATCTCAATCCCCAAGCTACTTATTTGGCCCTATTATTTGTATGAAAGATATGGTCTTAAGAAGTAGAAAATTATGTTTGTAAATCCTAACACCGTGTGATCCAAGTGGAACCCGAACTTTGATCGTTTAAGTAAAATCTCATATTTTATTCTTGTCCATAAGTCATAGATCAATTCGTAAAACATCAAAATTGGCAGTCCGGACATCATGATTGATATTCAAATCTCAGTTCCTTCACTTGTGTGTCAGGTTTTAAAAAAAATAAAACGGTTGAAAGGCGAGGCCTCACAATAAAGATGAATATTTCGTATATTTCGTATCTACGACGTAGTTAAGAAAAACATGGTGTAGGGATTCCAAATTCCAATCAACAATTGCTCTCGCCGGCATTTTTCACGAACTCCATGTTTGAACCACAAGAGGATTCTAGCAAGAATATAAAGTTCTATATACTGGACTTTGAAAAACTTTTCTCAATATACATTTTTCCATTAAGTGAATGAAATATACACCATATCACTTCCCTCAAACAAGTAACTAAGTCCAGTTGCTAACTAAGAAAGAGGTAAAGTAATCTTTATTAAATTTTCAGTTAGACTTGTGTATTGTATTTGTATTTACAGCCATTTTAGAAGAGTATGATGATCACACATTTAAAAATATGTCTTACTTGGAGAAAGAAACATACAAAATAATATTGAAATTTTGTTCCTTCAAAAAAAAAAAAAAACATTGAAATATTTTGTAGATTTTCGTCATCAGGTATATAATAAGAGATGGGCCTGCATTTTACAAACTCTACTGCTTGTATTGGACCTACACTGTTCTGTTTCAGAGGATTGTTAGAAAATTGCTTTTTAAGCCCCTTGGATTGCTCACAAGCCCTTAAAAAGTTCCAATATATCCCCCTCGAGTCCTAACTTCTGAACATATCGGATCCTAATTCTCAATTGCTGCAGTTTGAAAGTTACGATCTGATCTGCATCAGTAACATGCTACATTCAAGTTCTTAGACAATTCAAGAGTTAAATCCTAATTCTTAAGTCTTTCACTAACAGTTAACTAATTCTCTCTTTTACGATAGTTAGTTAATGTTGGAACGACGGTTAACTACGAGTCCTAACATGTATGTGTTATGAGTTTAACATGAATGAGTTATGAGCATCTGTATATGACAAGTTTGAAACGGTAGTTAAGTAGTTAACTATCGTTCACTAACAGATGGTTGTTAACTGTCGTTAAAGATAAAATGATCATTTAGGATACTTGAGAGCAAATCGTGGTGATTAAAAAGCAATTTTCAAGTTCCTAATGATTTATGACTTGGAGACGTTCAGTATACAATCTTGCTAGTGCATCTCCCTTAATAGGGCGAGCTTGTTTCTTTTGTACCAAACATAGGTGAAAATAATTCTCCCTTAATAGGAGTAGCACCACAATAAGCCTCCCTGAATAGGTCGAGAACAGTAAGCCTCCCTCAGTAAGTCGAACACAATAAGTCTTTCTCAATAGGTTATCATGGTAAGTCTCCCTCAATAGGTCAGTACTACAGCTGGAAATGAGTCGAACCGAATCGAACTTAGCTGAGCTCAGCTTGACTCGTTAAGAATTTACTCGGCTCGAAACTCGACTCGAGTAAAGTTCGTGAACTACTCGATTCGACTCGATAACTCATTAAAATAATTCAAAACTCAAAATTTGACCCTTTGACCCATAGTCAAGTAATTGAAACTTGAGCTAGTGTCATTAAAAAAAGGGAAATGTTAACTTGTGCACATATAAGGCACAAGTTTAGAAGTTAATTATAGAAATTAATTTTTGGAAATTGTGCATTCAATGCTTTGAAAGTTTAAAAATTTAAATGCAATGCACACATTCCAATAAGTTTTTTCTATATTTGAATCATTAACTTGTGCCTTAAGGGCACAAGTTAACATTTCCCATTTTTTTAATACAAAACTTATGTTTTATTTCTTTTTTTAGATCCTTAACTTGTGCCCAGAGCAGAAGTTAACATGACCCTTCAGAAAATTGGTTTAGAACACATTACATTAAATGCTTAGTAATGCTGTGTAACTTTAACTCTAAACCTGCCGAACTAAAACACACTTTCTTGATTAAATAAACAGCTGCTTCTCAACTTTCCACTAACATGACCGATGTGGGACTAAGAAATGTGAGAAGTTTTAGAATCAAACTCAACATATAAACTATCAACGGTGCTATATGGTGCGAATTATTTTTCGCACAAATCACACGAACTAGTAATCAACGTGCAAACCATTTTTAATTTTGACCTCTTCTTTTTTTTAACAGGATTTTAATTTTGATCTCTTAATTTTGTTTTGTTTCAGTGTGGTCCTTTATGGCCTTAGGCAACAAACGTTACAAAATTTTTTTTGGTTACATCCAACGTTACACAATTTGATACTTTTAATGTTTTTAGTTTTATCTTGATCTTTTAAGTTATAAATGTTAGACATTTTTTTTTCTTCGAAATGTTAGACATTTTGGTTTTATGTTATAAATATTTTTTAAGAATAAGTCAAATTATCTATCAAAATTGATACCGAAGATAATCAAATATAAAATCTCTAAAGTTTCAGGTCAACATCACCAAACGAACTGAAGTGGTCCAGATAAAAAGGAGTAAAGTGTCAAAAATCTATAACACAGATGTTTATAAGTTAAATGACCAAAATGATTCCTAAAAAAAAGACTAATTAAACTGAAAAAACTTAAAAATCAAATTGTCAAATGTTTGTAATTTAAAAGATCAAAATGATTAAAATTTAGTTAAATAGTACCCCTCTAGTCCTTATTATAAGTTTTATTTTTTTGAAAAAATTGGTCCTATTTATAAGAAAATTTCACAACTTTTAAGATGTAGTTATTGCTTAAATGACTTTTCTACCTTTCATTTAATGATTCTTTTTAATATTAGTGGATGTATTAAATCTTTCACAATTTTTTATATGTGTATATTTGTAAACATATTCAAAAAGTTACAACAAAACAATTATTATGATTATCAAGTTTATTATATGACCCCATTTTTTAAGTATACTAAAGGGACAAACACAACAAATTAATATATTCAAGAGGCATTTAGCAATGGTTATAATTTTATGAAGGATTTTAAATATTCATAAATGCTTAAACGAATCAATTAATTTTATGAGAGTAAGAACTTTATACACTATAAATATATCAAATTGCATCTTATTTTTTAGATACAATACAAAGAGGAAAAAAAAATATGGCTGAAACTTTAAAGTTTGTTTACGTTATGATTCTATTTATATCCATATTTCTTGTTATAACAATATCCAATTCTAATCCTTACATTGTTAATCTTTCTTGTAAAACAGATAAAGATTGTCCAAAAGTTCGAGGGTTTAATGTTAGGTGTCGTAATAACCAATGTGTACAAGTCTGAATCTGAGATGAATGATTTATTTTGCTAGCATAAGAATAGTAAAATATATTATATGCTAGAATATTCCACAAGCTCTCATTTAGTTTTTCTGTATGCACTAGAAAATTGTATTTTTCTCTTCTTTTTTTATTTTTTTGCTAGTAAAATAAGGAAGGAGGCCTACGCTGGAGAGTACACCACCAGAGTCATAGTAGTAAGAAGCTGAGAGGTGAACCTTCCAGCATGGAAGACAACTATTTTCCACTTTTATTTAAGTTAAATTATTCTCTACTGCTTATTAATAATTTCGGCACTCTTTTCTCCTAAACAGGAGTTTTTAACCAGTCCTACACCATTTATTTTATCTGTTGAGTAATGTTATTGGAATTTATAATATGGTATTCATTTAACTTCCACAAGCTTGTAATTTTGGTAGCAAGTGGAGGGGAACAACATTAAAAGCAGTAAGCCTCCCTAAATAGGTTGAGCACAATACCTTCAATAGGACGAGCACTACAATAAGTCTCCCTTAACAGGTTGAGCATAGTAATCTTCCCTCAATATTTTGAGCATGGTAAGCCACGAGGATCTCTTAGACTTAAGAAGCATTAATGAAAGGCTTTTATAAAAATTCTCGAATGAGATTTTTATTCTGTATATGTCAAATCACGACTTAGTAATTGCATAGAATCTTAAAAAAAATACTCCCTCCATCCTACAATCTACAATAGATGACCTATTTGAAAATGTGTACTATTGAACTAATATATTTTGGCTGTATTTTTCTACTAATATACAAAGATAAATACTATCATATAAGATGTCGTTGAATTCGTCTCGATGAATATCTTCTAAATATCAAATTTTTATAATTTTTTCTAAGAGATTAGTAAAATTATTTAGATCAAAATTGTGATTTTGGTATGTGTGACAAGGTCAACTGTATCACTTAATATGGGACAGAGGGAGTAATACCAAAGATTCCTCTTTATTTATTCTTAAGCAAGTCCCCAAAAGTTGGTTAGATGAGCCATCATTTCTATTTATCTTTCGTTTAGATAGATATATCTATTAATTATGATTCTTTTTCTATTGATTCTTTTCCAATTATGTATGGATCCATAAGTCTATGTGTATAATAGATCATGTTCATAGATTAATGAAAATGTACAAAAGCTCTATTTGTCTTCTCCGTTCTTTGAGTTTAGTCGTAACATGAATGAGTTATGAGTTTATGTATATGATAAATCTGGAACAGTAGTTAATTATCGTTCACTAACGGATGGTTGTTAACTGTCGTTAAAGGTCCCTCAAAAAAAAAAAACTGTCGTTAAAGGTAAAATGGTCATTTTAGAATACTTCCTAATGATTTGTGATTTACAATTCCACACACCCTTTATTGACATTCTATTTGTCTATTTATTTTTTATATTTATACCAGTTAAAAATCCATGCATCCCACTCTGTGTGCTTAATGTTATGGCAATTGTTTCATACTCAATTTATTTTAGCTATACAGAAAAAGTGTGTTGATGAAGATGGATTTGGCGTGCTTAAATTAGATTTTATTATTTCAAGTCGTGAAGGCGGGGAAATGTTGTTATTCCTTGGACGACATTTTCTACTCTATAATTAGATTCACAAATATAAATAAAGATTTCAATAGTCCATCATGAGTTATAGAGCATTGGAGCTCAAACAGTTTATACGCCACTAGGAAAAAAGTTAACAACAATTTTTTTTTTAGGAAGTTAACAACGAAAATTAATTTAAAGAAAAGAAAGAAAAAAGGTAAAATCTATATTTATGACTAACTCTTATCGCTAAATTTTGTGATAAAATCAAAGGTGGATTGTTTTTTCTTTTCTAAACTTCCATTGCTTAATTAGTTTATATTTTTATTATAGCAAAAAATATTAGATGAGTTGGGTTTCAGATTCAACATGATCGTGGTAGGTTTCATCCAGCATTAGTTCACGATCTTGGTGTGTTGGTTTTAGACTTTAAAGTGTGTTTCTCTCAATATCTTAGATTCGATTCTCCTCGATGATAATTTTGGTGGACTAATTTGACTTAAAAAAAAAATTTGCCTTAATTAATTTAATCTAGTAGTAATACGATGTCGTCTTAAATTTTTATTTATTTGAAAAGCTTTATAAAGATTAAAATACAATAGTCTCATGAACTCATGAACATAGCTCAGTTGACATAAACTCTGCAGTTTGTAAAGGTTGGGGTTCGAACTTTGCATTCTCCATTTATTAACAATAAAATTTGAATTTCTAGGCATTAGACTACTTAAAAAAAAATTAAAAATAACAATTACAAAGAAAATAAATTTCAAACAACTATGCAAGCCTAACTATCATTAGGGCTGACAATGAACCGAACCAACTCAATAATAGTTCGTGACTCGATTCGACAATTAGCTCGTTGAACTTGATTCATGAACCAAATGAGCCGAACTTAACTGTTAAATAAATGAGCTGAACTTGAGTTGTATATAGTTCGTTAAATAGCGACATGAAGCATTACCCATGTTAAAATATGTAAGGTTGTAACATACTTTCTCTAATTTAAGCTTTTAAACCTACGTTTTAATTTAGTAGCATCAGACATTTTCAAAACAATAGAGAAAATCATCAACTATAAGAAAGTTTATGTGTACGGCTAACATAAAATTAAAAGGTCAAAAAAAAATCTAAAAAGAATGACTTTTTAATTATGTCAATCGAGCTAACGAACTGTATTTTTATCAAATCGAGTTTAGATGAGTTCGATTCAACTCAACTTATATATTTTCTGCTCTAAATATCATTAAGAAAAAACAATGCAAACCCAACCAACTTAGTAGTATACACAGGCGCCACAGGGAACAATTTACGTTACTCATCCTTCTTGAAAAAAAAGTTACTAAACAATGTCAATTACTTTTTTTTTTTTTTTTTTGAGGAAAAACAATGTCAATTGCTTAATTTCCAAAACAACGCGACCAAATTAGTGGATGGAAACGTAACCACTCCTCATAAAAAATCTACATATTAATTTACAAAACAGTAAAGGATTAATTTTTTAAAAGCAAAAACAGTAGGGGATTAGAATAATGGATAACAACAATGATTTTTTTATTTATTTTTTAAGAACAACAATGATACTTAGACAACTTAATTTTTTCAGCACATATTCAATACATTATTTTTTACTCGATCTCTTTTACTATCACATCATTCTCTTTTATCTCTTTCTCTTTCAAGTGTGTGTGTGTCTATATATATATATATATATATATATATATATATATATATATATATATACACCAAACATTTTCCTTAGAACAGATTCTTATTTGTTTATAAGTTTTTAGTTGATATGTCGTTCTTAACATTTTATATGTCCAACTAGTGTGTGCGTGTGTCGGAAACTTCTTTGCTTAGGTGAGAATGAAAGTAACGACACAGTTAAGTTTCAAATGATAGCTAAATATTACCTACTACCTAATCACCATCTCCACCTAATTTCCAAAACCAAATTCATTTAAAAAAGCTCAAATATATAACCGTACCTATTTTGTTATTCAGTGCAAATATACAATCATTCAAATGAATAGGCCAAGTGACTATGATTAGCAATCTTCCACACACCCTTGGCTTTGAAGCAAAGCAACATGTATAAAGCCCTAGTAGTATATCAACTTCTGAATCACTCACGACCCACCATACATATACATATATATATATATATATATATATATATATATATATATATTTCTGTATCTCATATTTCGAACTAAAGTATATGATCATTTATATTTTCATGTTGTTGTAGGTATGAAAACACAATTATATGTTGAGGCACAAAATGTCTTGACTTGTTTACAACATGTAAGAATGATAGTTTTTCTTCAATTATCATTACCTGGAAAAATATTTAATGTAAATTATAATTATAGAAAGTATTAAATTTATTTCTATAATTTCATCTCGCATCTATCACTATGATTCACTTCGAGAATTTCTAATCAAGTTAAAAAAAACACAAATTTTGGGAAATTATAATAGAAAACGGTTTTACAATTACTTTTTATTTTAAGTATAATACTATGGTTATAATACTTTCTATACAAATCCCACATTTACTACATTTTTTTTTAATTAAAAACAACAATATTCATTCATTCAAATTGTAAAAATTACTTCGATTTAGACCAATACAAATCTCAAAATCGCTAAAACTAAAAATGATGAAATTGTGAACAAACTCATAACATCCAAGTTTAGAGTAAAAAACGACATAATGCATACAAATTACAAAATGAGACAACATAAAGGTGTCTGAAATATTCATGTCTCTAGATCAATAACGTTGAAGATGCAAAAGCTATTGCTTGAATTTATAATGGACATCAAACGAAGAAAAATCGTAAATTTGAATCGAAACAAGACGAAAAATCAAAATACCGCACCAAGACAATGAACACCACAATCGTCTCACTTACACGACAAAATCAAAGATAGAACTCAAAAGAAAAACCAAAACTATAAAAGGAGAAAAAAACAAACAATTTATAGGGATGATTTTGAACCAAAAACAACCTTAAGTCATCCCTCTTCCAATGATGAAAAGAATGTAGCGGTTAGGTTTTTTGTTGGGTACTGAAACGTCTAAACATCATATACCATAGTTATTCCTTCCTTTTGATATTAATTTTCTTTGTTTAAATGACATTACACACACATTTCTCTTCTATTTTTCCGCATCTACAATGGTAGGTATTTCTCCTTATAAGCCAAAGTGCCAAATAGACATTCTTATTGTTGCATAAGAAAAATGAGTATTTATAGTGATGTGTACTTTTGTAGTGACTCTCTTCAATTATTATTATATTTTAATATTAAAAAAATTAAATTATAATGATATTGAGTATTGTTGAAGCCAGTTTAATAAAAATTCTAGAAGTGTTAATTTGAAGATATTAAGTGCTTATTAGTTATAACTTTTAAAAAATTATAAATTAGTTATACGTATATGAGGGACCACTTAAGTGCCCAAAAGAGGGAACTCCATTGTGATGTCTTATTGGGTAAGGAAGTTGATTTAATAATTTCATTTCCATCAACAAAGACATAAGTTCAATCGTTTCTTGACCTCCCACTTTCTCCTAATATACTAGTACATTCAATGATTTTATTTTATATTTTCTTCCAAGTCTTTTAGAGTAAAGTACTAGTTAGTTTGCTATATTAACGTAAATAATAGTGAGTTGAGTTGGATTTGGTGAATGCATGCAAATAATGAAGCCACCATTCTCACCTTCTTCCATTCTAAGAAGCAAAGGTCGTTTCTCCCCTTACCTTTTCACCCTTCTAGCTTTCATTCTTTTTGTTACTATTCTCTATGGTGAAGATTTCATGTGCATCTTTGGTGAACAACTCTATAACTACTCTAACCAAGACAAATTCTTCTCCACACCTGGTGAGTCCATTGTTTCAAAAAATGCTACAACTTTTTTATTTTATTTTATTTTTTTACATCAAAAAGTATAGAGGATATATTCATACATACCCATAAGAGAGTTCAAACTCGCGCCCCGACATATTCATAAGATTTTAATATCATTAATATCATAAGATTTCAATATATTATGCCTTTTTTATGGTTTATTTGATGTTTTGTATTTGGGGGGTGAATAATGAAAAGAGAGGGTGAAGAAGCAGATCAAGGTGCCATTTGCGGTGGGGAAGACAGAGGAAGGGTGTGATATATTCAATGGAAGGTGGGTTTGGGACGAGGATACACGACCATTGTACGAGGAATCGGAGTGTCCGTACATACAACCTCAATTGACTTGCCAAGAACATGGGAGACCCGACAAAGATTACCAACATTGGAGGTGGCAACCACACGGTTGCGATCTTCCTAAGTAAGTATTTATTTATGCATTTCAATTTTTATTTTATTTGCTTCTTATTCAAGTTTGTAGCTAAAAAATTTCTGTCAAAAAAAAAAATAAATTTGTAGCTAAAAAAGATGATTTTTGTGTGACAAAAATGCAGATTCAATGCTAGCTTGATGCTTGAAACACTACGTGGAAAGAGGATGATGTTTGTTGGAGACTCTCTCAATCGTGGTCAATATGTTTCTTTTGTATGCCTTCTCCATCAACTCATTCCTGAGGATGCCAAATCCATGGAAACCTTTGATTCACTAACTGTTTTCACAGCAAAGGTAAATCAATGTTATCTCCGATCTTCATTATTGTTATGAATGATGGAATCATAGAAATAGAGATCATAGTGATCAGCAGGAAAGAAATCATAAGTATTCGTGTGGGACTCAGAGATTCATAGTAGAATGAATAGATTGATAAAAGAACGAGATAATGGAAGAATAGAAAGTTAATTATAAGAGTGAATCGGTCTAACTAATTAACTCCTAACCAACAACTAACTCTAGTTGATTCACTTTAATGTAATAATTTGGTGCAAACCAAGTATCCTCCGCGTGTTAACGTTGTTGCTCGTCTAAAGTTGAGATATATTTTAGAAATGATATTAAATAGAGTAAAAGTAGTTAATTTGTTAATATTTGAGACCACTAAATATAATTATTTTTGTGTGTATGTTTGAGACTAGATGAATTAACTTAATATATATTATAACTACATAAAAATATGTACCATTTTTTATTGTTGATTTTCATGTGTTTAATCAGGAATACAATGCAACAATTGAGTTCTATTGGGCACCTTTTCTTCTAGAATCAAACTCGGACAATGCTGTTGTTCATAGGATATCTGATAGAATTGTAAGAAAAGGTTCAATCAATAAGCATGGTAGAAATTGGAAAGGTGTTGACATTTTGGTATTCAACACTTATCTTTGGTGGATGACTGGCTTGGAGATGAAAATCTTGTATGTTCCATCTTTTCTATTCAAACAAGCTTGTTTATTTATTTCGCTTAGCCCTTTTCCATTTTGATTATTTGAAAATTAATATAAAATAATAATCCCTTTTCAATTTTTTTAGACTTGGATCTTTTGATGATGAAGTAAAGGAGATTGTCACAATTTCAACTGAGGATGCTTATCGTATGGCTATGAAAAGTATGCTTAGATGGGTGAGGTTGAACATGAATCCAAAGAAAACTAGAGTCTTCTTCACTAGCATGTCACCTTCTCATGGAAAGTGAGTATAATTATCTTCTCTTTCTCTAGCTATCTCATTTTCACACACTACAGTGTTTTAAATTACACTTTTTTACAACATCAAGTCACATCAGCCTATTTAAATTGATCTATAATATGGTTGAGAATTTTCAATTTCAAAAATCATTTTAATATTCTAAAATTTATTAACTTTGAAACCAAACCATACAATTTTGGACACCTTAAAAAAAATCTCTACAATTTTGGCGATTCAAAAGAGCAATTAACCTCAAATTAACAACGAGCATGTACACCCTCCGGTCACTATTATAAACAAAACTTTATTCTTTAGGTTCATTTAATAAATGATGTATGCAGTCTATATTATAGACTACATACATCACTTATTCAATGAACCAAAATGTGAAATTTTGCGTATAATAATGATCAGAAGGTGTATACATATATCACTATCATAATACACCACTTCTAAGTTCTAATATTTCAACAAATATATGGCAGGAGTATAGATTGGGGAGGTGAGCCAGGAGGAAGTTGTTACAATGAAACAACTTTGATTAATAATTCCACATACTGGGGTTCTGATTGTAGAAAAAGTATAATGCAAGTGATTGGTGAAGTGTTAAGCAAAACAAAAGTTCCAATTACATTTCTTAACATCACACAACTCTCAAGTTACCGTAAAGATGCACACACTTCAATCTATAAGAAGCAATGGAGCCCTTTAACTAAAGAGCAATTAGCTAACCCTGTAAGCTATGCTGATTGTGTACATTGGTGTTTACCTGGTCTTCAAGATAATTGGAATGAACTTTTGTTTGCTAAGTTGTTTTATCCTTGAAAATTGTACACATTTGTTCAAATATAAAGGGATCATATATTGTTGTTCTCTTGGATCATGGACTCTTGGGTGTGACACTTTCATTTGTACACGGAAAAGAGTATAGCTACGGTGATTAATCTTTGTTTGCAAAGGATACATGTGACGATAACAAGGAAGAAAGAAATGAATGAGGATTTGTGTGCAATGTTAGTAGTTGTTCAAAGAAAGGAAGAAAACAAAATATGAGAAAATTGCTTGATTTTTTCCCCCTTTCCTATAACTGAAATACCAAATTCCAAATTTTTTGTAGTTTTTGGTTCTAAAGCTTGTTGCTCACATAATTTGTTTTATAACATTGAATTATCTATATATTGTTAGGAAAATGCTAACTAGTGCCAAAAAACACTAATAGTTAAAAAACCAGTATAGGGTGCATATTCCGAGAACACTAATTAGTATGACCCTCGTTGTTATTCACGACCATTTTAAACATTATAATTTTTACCAAATGAAGTAAAAAAGAAAAAACTCAATAAGACCTCGATTAATTTTGAGAGCTTGTGAGTGCTATTGGCCCCCTTCCATCCCTTAATAACCGACTCTGTTGTTATCGAATGCTTTCACAGGTTTGCATGACCATTTCAATTTGTTGGGCTGCACTCACTTGTCCCATCTACTAAATGGGCTAACACGTAATACCTAGTGTGAGTAGATAGAAAATTGCTATTCTCACTTTTATTTTTCTCATTCCCTTAATTTAGCGTCGACATTTTTCAACGTGAGTTAACTCACGCTGCCACTTTTAAGATCGGTTGAACCGACTTAAAGTAACTGAACCGATCTTAAAAGTGCCAAGGTGAGTTAACTCACTGAAAAATGTCGAGTGTGAGTTAACTCACACTAAATTAAAGGAATGAGTAATTTTCGAGTAGATATGTTATGGTTAGTTAGATATAGCTTGTAACTAACTTTTTTGTCTTCTAGCTTAGTTTGTTAGATATGAGACATTACTTGCAATACAAGTAACTACACTCAAAGTGTATAAATGTTACTATGATTACTTCACCAAAAGAGTTAGAGATGGGCTGAAATAGGTCCAACTTGGTTCAATAAAAGTTAATTCAACATAAAAAACTTGACTCTATAAACTCGAACTCGACTTAATTCAAATTTACGAAGAAATCAATTCAAGTCAATAACTCGTCTCGATTTAAACTCATGACCAACTCGGCTTAACTCAATAACACAAACCAAATTAACCAAAAGACAAAAAGCATAATAAAAAAAAACATATTTCCATCAGGCATCAACTATAAATACATCAAGTCATCAACAATTACATGTTGATGACCAACCTAGTTCATTTTTTACCAAGGTCATTTTTTTCTTCTTCTGGAAGTAATATAATTAGGTCCTGCTGTCCTCATGAGAATTGTAGGGTGTATTCATGAATGCTATATTTCAAATGACGTTTATTGGATTTCAAAATAATATTTGCAACTCAATACATGATATGATCATTGTGTTCAAAATCATCTTCGAGCTTCTTTATTTTTACCTCCAAGTCAATTTTATTGATAGAAAATAAAATAATTATATGAAATTAATTAATAATTATGTGTGTTTGAGTTCAACGAATTAATTTGACTCATAGTTCAACATTGATTCACTTACTTAGTTCAATAAACTAATTATTCAATCGTGTCTTAAATTATTTTTGAGTTGGTTATATTCATCATTATGAAAAACACTAAAACACTCTCATGTTAACATTATTTTTAACACTCATTCTTTCATTCAATAAAACCTATATGAATGTCATTTCTTTACGTGAGATTTATTTTTAAAATGTACGACCCAAATAATTTTCATGTAATAAAATAGTGATGGCTAGAGAGTGTTAAAAAAAAAGTTGTGTAAAACACTCCTCCTTTAAAAATAAGAAGTATTGATTCCAAGAGGATGGCATTCTATCACGAGTTTATCCTTCAAAATTGCTTTATCTTTATCAATTTGTCGGTTTAGTAGAAAATTCTGGGCTTCCTTTTTCCCCAATCAATGGAAGTAGGATATGGCATGATTTATGTCGTCTATCAAACCTCATCTATGTGCACAACAACACGTCAATCATTTTAGGGAAATGATAGATACAGTGACAAAATTTATCAAAAAAATTTCAAGACAATGTATTTGCTAACATATTTCCTTAATTACACACTATTACCTCCTTTGATTTCCGCCAAATAACAAATTTAATTGGTTGAGACCTTTTTTTGATAAATTCCATTACCTCCTTTGATTTCCGCCAATTAACAAATTTAATTGGTTGAGACCTTTTCTTGATAAATTTTTGATAAAAACTCTCTAGATAAATAGTAATACTCATCATTTTATAGCTTTGTGTGCTTTCTGATAGATGCATTATGAGTATATAAATTGTAGTAATTGTAAATCATTTTATATCATTTTTGAGATGTGTATTGGAGATGTGTAATTAAATAGTTTTTTTTTTTAAGAAACTAAAATGAATTATGTAATTAGATAAAAGTTAATTAACATATATTAAAGCTTGATCCTTCAAAAAAATAATTAAAGCTTGATGTAACCACTTTGCAATGACTTTTATTCATTCAACCAAATATCAAATTAAATTTCTCTCCGTTCTCTATTTTTTTTTTAGTCATTCAATTTTGTGATTTGTCTAATATTTATGACTTGTAACAAAATATTAGATTTGACATTGCAATTGTTACTTTGATTTGGCATGTGATCTTATAAATTGTACATTATAAAATTTTGATCTACTGTCCATAAGTCTTAGCTCAACGAGCAAAAATGTCGAAATTGTTAGGCTAGACGTTATGACCGAAGTTCGAATCCTGATACCTTCACTCTCTGTGTGTGAGTTTATGATGGTTTTGTCATTTCATCTGTCTATTAAAAAAATAGTATTTGATTTAATATATGGCTCGTAAGTTGCACGCGGGTCTAAAACTAGTTTTTGCAATATAATACAAACTTTAGAATAAACAAAATGAAAAAGGCCCTATTCATGCCTACTAGGAAATCAACTTGATCTCTTACACTGTGTTTGGTTGAGGTGAAATAGAGAAGAGAGAAAGATCAGGCAGAGAAAAAGGAGAGAAGTTCAGAACTTCTCCTGTTTGGTTGCAACGAGAAAGAGAGAAGAGAGATAAAAACACATGGGACCCATGTCTGTTTTTAGTCTCTCCAAAGTAGGGAAGAAACAGAGAAGAAAGCCCACTTTTTATTTTTATTCCACTAATACCCTTGTGAAATTGCTGCAAGTTTAAACATATGACACGGACGAAACGCAAGTCTTCGCTGTGATAACGCACTCCTTTCCTAATATACTTTATGCCTAGTAGTACAAATACAATGAGTAAGTAAACTTTTTAAATTTATCTAATAATTGATTAAATTACATAAAAACTAATTATTTTATCTCAATTCAGTTAAACTAATTAATTTAATTTAGCACAAAAAAACTAATTAATTTAATTGTTATAAAGTTTAAATAAATAATTTAATTAATTAAAATAAATTTGAATAAAAGATTAAATAAATAATTTAATAGATATTTTTTTATTGTAGGGGTATCTTTGTATTTTTATAAATAATCAACACTTCTTTCTCTTCTATTTCTCTCTTCTCTCTTTTATACCAAACAACACATCAAATCTACTCTATTTCTCACTTATTTCTCTCTTCCCACTCTCTCTCTTACCTATTTCTCTCTTCACAACTTCTCTTCTAAACCAAACGCACAGGAAAAAGGAAATCAACTTGCAATTTCATCGACCACTTCCAACCTGTCTGCAGGGTGAAGCTAACATTTTTACTATTGTGTAATGATAATGATGAATAATTTATTAAACACGACAAAAATTAGGGAGAATATATATGTTAGTTAAGATTGAAGAGGCAAGGATTAAAGGCAACTTGGTTTTTTTTACGTCTCAAGTTGAGATCATCCAACACAAGTTGCAAATTCGGTGATTGTTTTGGTTCATATCAACCATAGAAAAATTTAACGTGACGTCGTAATTTATATTTAAATAATAGTATGGTTTCAATTCCTATATCTTTTCTTGACTAATAAGGATTCGTGTATGCCTTATGTCCAGTAAAAGTTAACAGAAGCTTCATAGAAATTTGCAATTACCAATGACCAATGTCTCCAACTCTCACGTTAAGGACTGACAAGTAAAACCAAGAAGCAAAGAAATTCACTCTTGCCTTCTGAGTCAATGGAAGACTAACATAAAAGGTAGACCGGCTAAATTGTCTGAGATCGTTAGGAGTCTGAACATTCTTAGAAGTCTTACATCGGGTAGATAAAAGTGTTTGATGTGGTATTTAAGATTAGCAGATTAGTCTTTTGGGTTGGGCTCTTCTCATGGACATAAACCTTAACAATTGGTGTTCTTGTAGAGAGTTGGATCACGGAAAGGGCTACCTATAGGCTGGATTAAAGGGCTCCATCGAATACTGATAGGTGAGTGAAGCCGCCAAAAAAGAAAGGGCTATCATCGGGTCAGTGTCAATAGAGTGAAAGCCGTCGTGGACGTCGGCTCTTAAAAGGCGTGGCAATGTTAGGAGTCCCACATCAGGTAGTTTATGAGTCCCACATCGAATAGATAAAAATGTTTGATGTGGTATTTAAGACATGAGGCTCTTCCACCAAATCGACTAGTCTTTTTGGTTGGACTCTCCTCATGAGTTTAAATTCTAACAGAGATGGATTGAGATCCTATCCTAACTCAATAATATTTTTCCTAACTCAATAATATTTTTTATCAACTCAAGAAGAAATGACAAAGCAAAACAAAACAAAAACTACAATCGTATGCGAGCTCCTCCAAGAGCATCATCCAAAAGGGAGTGATGCAGTTGATGAGGGCAAAAAATCCAAGTCTTTAGAACATCCGAAGAAGAAGCATTGTGCTTAGCAAGTCAATCCGCACACTCGTTGCCTTGACAGAGGGTATGATGAAAAATAACAATCCAATTTCGATGATGCGGTTGGACAATCTGACTAATCAAAGGACCATAAGGATGATGAGGTTGGGCATCCAGCATGATTAGATCAAGAGTCGTCCTAGAATTTGATTCAAGAATAATGTTCATGTACCCTGCATCATACGCAATATGAAGGCTATGAAAAATGGCATGTAATTCGGCCGTCAAGCAATAAGTAATACCACAAAAACCAGAAAAACCCAACAATCAATCACCATTTTTGTATCTTATAATTATTATTGAGAGACCCTAATTTAATAATATTATACTTATTGTGTTATATTTCTCCAAATAAAATGAGAAATTTAAGTTTTTGTTGTCCCGGATAAGTAATTTAAATCACACCACGCACACAAAATCACTCTTTTTTAGAATTTTTGTTACAAAGATACACATCTAACCATTGTTGTCAAAATTAGGATTTTGCTTCAGATGGAAAGGGATAGCAAAATTGAAAATCGTAAAATCAAAATCGAGGATTTTACTAAACTACTTTTGTAGGATCGATACGAGATAAAAAAATTCGGAAAATCGTAATCAAAGGATTATACCAAAATGACTTAAAGTTAAAGGGTCATGTTAACTTGTGCCCTTAGGGCACAAACAATTATATCGATCATCCCTCATCATATTGACGCCTTCGTCTTCATCAATCTCATTATTGCATCCATCATAACAGTGGCGGAGCCAGAAAAAAAAAGCTCGGGTGGGCCACTAAAATTAATTATAATATATAAACATAAAATAAAGTTGTAATAAGCATTAAGTACGAAGTTGAAATGACGGAGTTTGACTAAAAAGTTAGGGTTGATACTTAAATAATTATGTATTAAACAACTACTTTAAATTATGAAACTTACTTTGTACATTACGACTGTTTATTGAGAAAATTTTCAGTTTGACATGACAATATGCCAAGTATAAGCATCACAAAAAGGACATATGTCACTTTTGAAACCGTGGAAAACTATAAGCGTTGAAAAATTGTTTAAAGACTCGCAAAATAGATCTATAATTGAATTATTTAAATTTTTTGGGTGGACCCCTACACCACTTTGTGGGAATTTGGATCAACTGAAATCTAAAATCGACACAAAATTGTATAATATTTCGCAAAGTAGACATATAATCGTTGATTTTTTAATTTTTCAGGGTGGGCCGTGGCCCACCCTAGCCCATGAAGGGCTCCGCCACTGCATCATAACGCATCATTTCCATTTTCACCTTCATTGTCTCTTCCTTACTGAACGAAATAAGAGTTTGACGAAGGCGGTGACATATAATGGTAACAAAATGGAAACGATTGAAACCGAACTCAAAATTGACGATTATAAAAAAATGATCTTGTTAACGAGTGTCGTAAGGGCACTCCTTAAGGATATTAAATTAAGAAACTATTCATTAGAAAAACTTAATATTCCAATTTCCGATGCATAGAATTCACAAGTTTATATAAACACTTACTATTTAAATTTATTAAAGAGTACCCTTAGGACACTCATTATCATTTTCCATTAAAAAAAAATGCCTAGAATCCTTCACAATCGTGTAAAATCCTGCGATTTTCCAACGATTTCATGCAGTTTTGTTGGGATCTCACCACGATTTTGCATTTTTTTTATTCTACTATCGATTGGATTGAAGAGGGTGAGCAAAATCACAAAACCATATAAGTTTACGATTTTGATCGCGATTTTGACAACTATGCACCTAACCATTATGTGTATGATGTGGAGATTATGAAACTATGATGGCCAAGTTTGTTAACATGCGATTATATTAGATATATAATTAAGTTTAATAAAATAATCTTGAATCAAAATCGGTTTCATTTTCGATCAATCATCAAACGTATCAAAATTAATTCTACATTTTTAGAATGAATTTTAACTCGTTCAAAAGTATAACAAAACATACACCAAATTTTACAAGTAATGCAAGTATGTGAATAAGCTCTCACTTCATTTCAAAACTAACCAAAATTACAAGAAAAGGAGGAATAACATGAATGTCAAGGGAGTCAAGAAGTGATACTATTAATCAACATACTTTCTGCAAATCAAAAAATAAAAGAACACTAATGACCATTCATCTAGTGCAAATGAAAACACCAGCTTTCATCATTCCTAATGAATGGTAAAATGTAAATATAAAAGAAGATAGAAAGAAAAGAAAAAACTACATAATTAGAACTACACATATACCAACATTATATCAACACATGATATAACATCATATATAACATATTAACTCCACCATTGCAGTTTTCTCTAATCTTCCCCCAAATAACCTACTGATTTATCTACCCAACCCACCCCCAATTTCCAATACAGGCTTACAGTATCAACATAATTACATATGGATCCTGATCTGAAACCTGTATTTGAAACAAAAAAACCCAAAATAAAAAAATAAAAAAAACTCTCTTTTCCCACCTCCGACTTTCTCACACACCTGTTCGGATTATAAAATCCGGAAAAAAAAATGGAGAGTTTTGAAGGATGGTTGACACTTTTCGGATTATATTATCCGAAATTTAGGGCGCCTGAAAAATCGGTAAGGTGGAAAAAGAAAACATAGAAGAGAGCTTCTTTCATTTCTTCACAGTTTCTCTGCGATCTGAGCCAGTGACTGCAAATTACACCTAACAATGGTATCAACAAAACTACATGTTTCTTCCTTAGTGTTACCCTGTGGTACATCAACAACGTATGATTCAATGACAACTGTTCCTCCGTTTCCATCACCGTGCAACGTCGTCACTGACCGGTAATTCCTACACCTATGAACACCACCAACAACACTGAAACTAATAACATGGCGTTCTTCATCAAGAATATCCAACCTCTCCATGCTTGAAACGGCAGGTAGACCGGAAACAAGTCGAACTTCACGAAGAGCACCGACACGAATGCCATCACCGGAGGCAACTACGTTGCAGCTTTTAACAAAGTGTTTGTAGCCTTGTGGATTGTCGAAGCGGCGGACAACGGACCAGACAGTTGAAACGGAGGCCTTGATGGTTTGGATCACGACGGAGTAGCACTGGTTTTGTCCCACCACGTGCATGTGGTGGTTTGCAACCGTTTCTGGGACAGAAACGGTTGATTTTAAAGAAGAAAGCGCGTAACGACACGCTTGAATTTGTTTCGGACAGTTAATGCCATTAGTCATGGCGGTGTTAGAATCGAACCGTTGAAATTGAACCGGTGAAGGCATTTCTATTTTGATATACGAATGCACGGGTATTTTACTAGTAATGAAAATAAAATAAAATAAAATAAAACTGAGTTTCTTCTATTTTTCTTTCTCTCTTGTTCAGAAAAACCAAAGAAGAAGATTAGTTATGTGAAGTTAAAGTAAAGTCTTAGATTAGATATGTATGTAGATATATATGTGGAGGGTGAGAGAGGGTTTGAGAGACTATTATTTTTGTAACACAAGTTGGTGGTATTTAAGACTATATAAGAGTTCTCTTTCTTTTTCTCTTCTTTTGTTGTTCAAAGAGACAAAGAAAATAAAAGTGAATCATAGTTGCTATTGAATTAATTGAAGTAATGACATTACGCGGTGGTTACATGCAAGTGGATCAACTTGTTGTTTGTAAGAATGCAAGTTGCATAACATCTTTAGACTTGGTTTTATCAATTACATTTATTTTATTTTCTATTTTTATCTCAAAGTGCAACTTTGCCGTATTTTATGTATTAATATTAATATTTTAAGGTTCACTTGCTCTTGTTACAAAAAAAGGGTTCACTTGCTAATGAATATTCTCTATTTTATTCCACCAACTTCACCTTCTAGTACCACCAGTCGTTGCAATATTTCATGTTGTTGTTTATTTTATTTTTGATAAATTCTTTTTTATTTTTGGTGGTGTTAAAATAATGAAAGTCATGCACGAATTTCAAGGGTATCTTAGGAAACGGATAATGTTTGAAGGAACAGTCTAGAAACTCCGGCGGATAGGCAAGTTGCTTGCAATATTGTATTCATCAAGTGTAGAAGTTTATCAAAAGAAATCAAGTGGTAGAAGCGGCACGCATATTTTGAAATTTATATATGAAATAAAAATACTTGGTATGCATTAACTCTTGTCTAATTTTGAGAAAAAGAAAACTATCTAACAAAAAAAAAAATTACTCCTCTGTTTTAAAATAAGTATCGTGTTCGCTAAAAAAATTGTTTTAAAATAAATATCACTTTTAGTTTTCCGTGCAATAATCACTTTTTCTTTTCAATTGTATACCATTCAATTAATATTATATACATTACTTTCAAAGGAGTATTATTTTTTCTTTAATGAAAAACAAATTAATAGTTGATTAGGATAATTTGGTAAAATAACATCTCTTTTTCTTTTAATTAATGTATTTTTTTAATATGTGTTTATAAAATTTAAACGACATTCGTTTTAAAACGGATGAAGTAGAAAAGATTAAGAACATCCACAATAAGACTCTATTCATTTAGGTATTGGCTTCGAACTTCTAAAAGACATAAAATAGGGTGGTATTGATTATCACATTAAATTAAGAACAACTTTGAAAGAGCTAAAATGTTGATCTTCTAAATCACACTTGTAAGTTGTAACATCAACTATTCTCTCAAGAATGAGACCTTCTATTTCCTTGATCTGACATATCAGGAACCATTTATGCTCTCCACAAAGTTTAAGGGGACTCCCCACATCCTTGATCAAACACTAGGAACTGCTTTCACTCTTTTATAAAGTTGAGTCAAACTCTGATATCGGTCTAAAACACGGAGGAAAACTATCATATGGCCTAAGAACAACCACACATGTGAGTTTAGACATCACGTCTAAAATCTTAAAATATTCAGTAAATAAGTCATCTCATTTATATATTGTTCAATATCAACTCGTTCATCCAACGTGAGACATCTAACTCACACTTAACATATTAATAATATTTCTAGTCACCATTTTGTCTTGGTAGATTTTCATGAAACATCTCAACAATTTATTTGTTTAGTGCTTGTTATTTAGTAATATTCAAATTTTGTGCTTCATTGATCGAACATTAGATTTAGCTGTCGACATACCAAATAATGTTATAGAAATGTTCAATTATTTTGTGGTCCATGTTTAAATAGTAAAGTGTGCCGTTAAATGTTTCATGTGGTTTGAATGACTTGTGTTTGATCTATTTAGAAAACTCAAAATACTAAGATGTTTCAACAAAAGAAACTTGTTAAGGATGACATTATTGAGTCCATTAAAGGGTTGATTTACATTAATGGTGGACAAATTCTATTAGGTTTGGGGTGAGAGTCGTGCTTTATTCCTAATGAGTTAGACATTTAAGTTTTCTTTGTTACAAATTGGTCATTCATGTTTTTTTGTTATAAATAGTTCTTTAATTTTTTTTTGAGCAAAAAATAGTTCTTTAATTAAATCATTAATATTTATATTGTTATCTAATTTTTTCAGCCAACTTCGTTAAAAAGTATATATAGATTATTTAACATTGAAGAGGTAGGTTAAAAAATGTTTGACAACAAACATGGTTACTTACACACATATTCTTCTTCTTATTTTTGATTCAAGCCTAATTTAACCAATAAATATTTCATCAATAATATTATAATCAAGCAATCGATCAATTTATTTTAAATCAAGATTGAATAATACACCTATGAACCATAGTTTTGAGAATGGTGAATTTGGACATACCAATTTAACATTAAACATACATGTAGACACTTTTTAAATTAGTTTGATTAAAATAGGATCATGGTGCATATATTTTCCAACTTAAACGACCGATTTATAACAAAATAAAAAAGTTTAAAAGAATAACTTGTGATAAACATATAACTTAAATGATCACAAATGGTATTTAGCCTATATAAAAAATGGTTTGATTATTAAATAATTGAATGTTTGGTATTATATATTAGGGTTAAATATGTTTTTGGTCTTTATAAATATACCGATTTTTCGTTTTAATCCCTCTAAAATTTTCCTTCAACTTTTAGTCCCTATAAAATTTTCAATCATTACATTTGGTCCCTATTTTAAAGTAAATTTTTGTATTTTGTAATGAAATTGTGCATAAATGTGTAGAATATTGTAAAAATCTCTCCCAAAAAAACTTAGAATTTTTTAACAAATCATAAATTAAATATGAATTTTTAACCATCAAAATTATAAAAATTCATATTTAATTCATGTTTTGTTAAAAAAATTCTAATATTTTTTGGAAGAGATTCTTATAATATTATAAATTTTTCTGCAAAATTTTATTCAAAAATATTAATTCTACATATGAGTTTACTTTAAAGGAGGGACCAAAAGTGATGATGAAAAAAAATTGAGAGACTAAAAGTTGAAGAAATTTTTTAGAGGGAATAAAACAAAAATGTGACATATTTATAGGGACCAAAAACATATTTAACCCTATATATTATTATATATATAATAGGGTTAATTATGTTTCTAGTCCCTATAAAATAGCGACCTTGTAAGTTTAGTCCCTACTTAATTTTAATAGCATTTTTAGTCCCTAATTTTGTTTTTTTGCACTGAGTATTAGTCCCTACTCAATTCAAATTTGTTTAATTTATGCTTAAACTCTTAAATTTTTGAACAATTTTTTGCAGACATGTTTAGAACATTACTAAAAGTTCGTCCGCAAAAAATTATCGCAAAATTTGATTTCTACATCCAGATTTTATTACTTTTTATCTTTAACTTTTGTCGTTTTAAAAAATTCATATTTAATTCATTTCATGTCAGAAAATTCTAAATTTTAGTAAACGAACCTTTCATAGTGTTCTAATCTTGTCTCAAAAAAATCGTTCAAAAATTTAAGAGTTTAAGGATAATTAATCAAACTTTGTTTTAGCAGGGACTAAAATTATAAGTAATTTTTTTTTTATAGGGACTAAAAATGCTATTAAAATTAAGTAGGGACTAAACTTACAAGGTCGCTATTTTATAGGGACTAGAAACATAATTAACCCTATATAATAAAACTCTAGAATAAGAAGGGTTAATTATGTTTTTGGTCCCTACAAAATTGCAGCCTTGTAAGTTTAGTCCTTACTTAATTTTAATAGCATTTTTAATCCCTACAAAAAAAAATTTACTTATAATTTTAGTCCCTGCTAAAATAAATTTTGTTTAATTATCCTTAAACTCGTAAATTTTTTAACGATTCTTTTTATACAAGTTTAGAACACTATGAAAGGTTCATTTACAAAAATCCATAATTTTTTAACATGAAATAAATTAAATATAAATTTTTTAAAACGACAAAAGTTTAAGATATAAGTAACAAAAATATGGACGTAGAAATCAAATTTTTGCGATATTTTTTTCGGAGGACCTTTTAATAACGTTCTTAACACGCCTGTAAAAAATTGTTGAAAAACCTAAGAGTTTAAGCAAAAATTAAACAAATTTGGATTGAGTAAGGACTAATATTGAGTGCAGAAATTTTTTGTAGGGATTAAAAATGCTATTAAAATTAAGTAAGGACTAAACTTACAAGATCACAATTTTGTAGGGACCAAAAACATAATTAACCCGAATAAGAATGTTCACTATAAAACAATTAAAAGAGGTTATTATTCAATGCCCATTTTCTTTTCTGTCCTTCATTATTCCATGGTCCAGTCTTTGGGCGAAAAAAATCAATACAATTTTCTGAAAAATATAATTTTAAATTAGCCACTTGATTAGTATGGACCAAATTGAAAATTAAATACGGAAGCCAAGTCATATGCTCTTTTATAAGCAAAATGTTTTAATAATTAAAACACGATGGGTGGTCAAAATTCATTACCCCAAGTCAAATCAAATACATGGAAAACATATGAAATCATGCAAAAATTTGAAGAAGAACAACAAATTTCAAGACCAAGACAATCGCATAGCCTTATCTAACATCTCTACAATGTTTTTTTTTTTTTTGAAGGAACATCTCTACAATGTTAACTACTTTTCTATCGAAAAAAATATTGTCACGTACCAACCAAATAAACAACAAAATCAAATCAGATGAGTCACGTCTTATCATTCTTCCATTAGCAAAAATTTCAGACATTTTAGTGATAGGATCCAATTTGAGTAAGGATCACACTCCAAAAATTAGAGAGAGAAACTAGAGATAAAAAAAAAAAAAGAAAATTCATTATATTTTGGGAAAAATACAATTACCTCCCCTTAGGTTTGACTAAATGTAACCAACACCCCCCCTATTTTCTTATTCATCACAGATCTCCCCTACCATGTCGCACTGTCAAACTTCCATCAATTTTAGTTTTTAACATAACTTATCATTCTCCACATTCTTAAATTTAGTCTTCATTTCCTCCAACAATCACAACTTAGAAAACCTTGTTCTCTTTCACAACTTAGAATCATACAATGGCCTGAACTAGTTTAGTTAACTCTTTCATTCTCCATATATGCTGGGCTGATATCATCCTCATCCTTTTTCGTTGTGAACAATAGGGTATTTCTTGTTGTTCAATTTCCTTTATCATTTTTTGAAATTGCAATACCTAAAGTCATGTTTTTGGTTACAATTGTGTTGCGTGGATATAGTGGAGGGATCACAAATGGAGATCGATAGTGTATAGAACAAGAAGAATGGGTCCACTAAATGGGGAGTCAAGGGAATTTGGAAGCAATAATCTGGCCACAGTGAATTAATAAGGTGCTGCTGTCAAGGTGTTGTGTGAGAGATGACTGACTTTAACAATGGAAAGATCACTTAAATGTTCAAGATAGTGTGAGTTTCAAGTTTCAGTTTTCTATTCTATTTAACAGAGAAATCAAACGGTGTTAAGAGAAGAGGGATGTTTCTATTTATTTAATTAAAACTAAGGGGAGGTTAATTTCTATTTTAAAAATAGTGGGAGTGGTTGTATCATTTAAAGAAAGTTCAGGGGAGGTCGATGCAATTTCCCCTTATATTTTTTATTGATTCAATTATGACGACATACAATGCTTATATAGGCAAATATATACCCATACCCATGATAAAACAAGTGCACCCTAACACACTCTATATTACCCCAAACAAAATATCTTCTAGATTCTGTTTGGTTCGAGAATTAGACGGGGAGGGGAGGGGAGGGGAGGGAAGGGGAGGGGAGGGATCTTACCGGAGGGGAGAGGAGATAGTTTAATTAAAAATGTGTTTGGTTCGCAAGAGGAGAGGAGGGATTTTAAAATTATTTTACTATTTTACCCTTAAACTTAATTAAATAAGGATAATAAAGTAACGAAACAATAACGATATAATCTATAACTACATGATGTAGACGATGGAATAATGGATTAGTACTAAGGTTGTTACAAGTACTAATAAAAGTTCTTACGAGGAAAAGTTGTTAATAATATGGAATAAAAGTTGTTACAAGATAATACTACCTATAACATAATAATAATAATAATAATAATAATAATAATAATAATAATAATAATAATAATAATAATAATAATAATAATAATAATAATAAATAAATAAATAAATAAATAAAAAGTTGTTTCAATGATAATACTAACCTAATAATAATAAATGTTGTTATAAGGATAATATTGAAATTTTAAATTAATCTAAGGATAATTTTAGTAGTGCAATAAATTTGCTCCCCTCATCTCCTCTTCTAACAATTGAACCAAACACTTCAAATTAAAAATCCCCCCTTCCCTCCCCTCCAAAACTCTCGAACCAAAGAGACCTAAATGAATCATACTAACTTCTAGAACTAACTAGTCACTGCATTTATGCTTCATATTCTAAATATCCTATCATTCAAACCCTGCAATTTTTCGCATTCCATCTCATTCATTTGAAAATCAAATCACAAATTATCCTTGTCTTTGGACAACTTGCGAATAAATGGCTAGTAGTTTCAATTTCATTAAAGCAGAGCACCTAACATTGTTGATGCAATCCCGAAAAACTGCCTGTTCTCCATAATTATACTCGGGTTGGTAATTTGTCTTGGGATAATCTCCAACTAAATACTACAACCATTTTTTATGCTATTAAAGTGTTCCACAACCACTCAAGAAATCCATCATCAAAATCATTACGAATCTGCATATTTTTCAACGTCTGAGAGCATCCTTTAATAGTAAAAATGATGAAAAACGATGTTTTCATCATTCATTAAAAAAAATCTTTTAAAGATCATGCTAATAATTAGTGCCTAATTCAAGGCAAAAAATGGAAAATCAATTTTTAAAGTTTAGAGGTGTTAAATGCACAATTTCTGAAATAAAGTTTCTTTTTTAGATTTCTTATCAAGTGTCTTAAGGGTATTTGTTAGCATTTTTCTTCATTTAAATGTGTATATTCCACTCGATATTGTGACGCACTCTAGAAAATTTATGTGCCAATTCTTCAGCAATAATATTCATAACCTCTTCATGGCTTAAAAATCTCAACCAGACATAATTCCAATCTCAATGTTTTTAACAAGTTTCCTTTGAACTACACATTGGATAGTAGAGTATATTAGCGAGTGTGATTTGGAAAACGCAAAAATTTTACATTGCTTAGTTTACACACATTGATTAGTTTTCAACATTATATAAGGCGTTCTCATTTTCTTTCCAAAGCCACTTTTCCTTTTCTTTTTTGTCTCTTCGGCAATCAGGGACGGATGCAGGGGGAAGGCAAGGGTGAGCTCTTGCCCCTCCCTCCCCCAAAAAGAAATTAATACTAATACATTGAATTAAATTTGGATACATCAAACTTTTTTAGTTCAATATTTTTTGCTTTCTATATGTTTCTTCCACCGGAGAAAAACGATACTAAATACAACTATCTCTTTTAGTTGAAATTTGAAGAACTTTGGCCTGTCATGTTGTAGAAGTCGAATGTTCATTCAATCTTTTATATTTTAAGTAACAAACGTTGGACACTTTTATTCTTTTATGTCAAAAAATTGTGTCTGCAAAAATATATTATAAATTAAAATCTTTTTAGTCCCCAGTCTCATACGTTTTTGGATTCGTCTCCGATCATAATACCATAATAGAGTGGTCATACTATCATATTAGATTGGTTATAGTACTATATTTAAGTTTTAGAACATATCCTCCATTGCAACAGGACTTCAAAACTATTATAGACTATGAGGACGTCGTGGTTGATAGTCTACTAGTAAAATTTTGGGCGGTGTCAAGAAACATCTTAAAAAAAGCGATCTACTCCCTAACTTATCACAATAATCTCTTTGATGGCCGAAAAGTTATTTTTCAATTTTTTTTTAACCATTGTTCCAGCAATTTTATGACATTTTGTTTCTACCATGTCTATTGAAGATTACTAGCTCGGGCACCACCCAGAAATGACATTGGATCACAATTCTCCTACTACAATTGTAGGAAACCATGTCATATGACACGTAAGTTTAGGAACATGCCAAGCACTGGTCTACAGGTTAACCTAACTGAAGAGTAATTCATTGCCATGATTATCGAGATCAACCTTTTTGTTGGATCAAATGGGTTGTGGATTGACACTAGAACCTCCCTCTATAAATAAATTTAGATTCAATTTAGCTTGGTTTCAAAAACGAAAACAAAATCCAATGAGCTGATGATTCACAGAAAGGAATCCAAAATAAATTTTGTGCTTCTTTTTCTTTTCCTTTTAATTGATTTTAGGGCTATGAATGAACCGAACCAACTCGAAAAGTTCGAAATTTGATTCGACAATTAATTCGTTGGATTTGGTTCATGAACCTAACGAGCCCTAAACTTGAACTAAAAATTAAGTTCGTTAATTAAATGAGTTGGACTTGAGTTATGTATATTTCGGTTCGTTTGGTTCATGAGTTGGCTCGATTATATATATAATTGATTTTCTATATTTAAATAATTTTTTTGTTAGTTTTAATGACTTTTTATATGTATTAAATTAATTCAATATTTCACTACAAAAAAAAAAATTAATTCAATATTTTAAAAAGACCTTAACGTTTCGGTTCCTCTAATTAAAAAACATAGGAAGTAGAAAGTTTATCTTCATTTTTTCTCTTCATTGCCTTTAACCTTTACTTTCATTTCCAATTTCAAAATGTCCAGCCAAACAAAAAAATGTTTTCTCTCCTTCGTTGTTGGATGTCATCCTGACAAGAATTCAACGAACAAGTAGCAAGATAACCAAGTCTCCATCAAAAAAAGAAAATCATTGCTCTCCTTTTCTCCGAGTTTCTAATCAATTTGTTGTATATTTCTACTTTACTTTACTTTCTTCATCTCTCTCTTATAGTGTTTCTATATTGATTTTTGAATGATTTAGAGTAGAGTTTAGTTGAGTTTATTTTGAGATTTTTGGATTCCAATGGTTGTTTTGACTTTTTTTTAAATAAAAAAAAACTTTTGAGGTATGTGATTCAGACAAACGAACTGAACCTAACGAGCCAAACTGAATTGTTCGTGAACTTTAAACGAGCTGAACTTGAGCTAAAAAAAAAAGTTTATGCTGAACTCAAACCGAGTTTCGAGCTGAACCAATTATTATCGGGTCGAATCGAGCTCAAGCAAGTTTGACTCGACTCATTTCCAACCCTCATTGGTTTGCACAATTTATATTTGAATTGGATTAATTTAAATGTAACACATATAGATATGGATTTTTTTAAAAGGACACATACAGATATGGATGATAACAACATGACTAAAATAACTATTTCTAGGCCTTAAAATGAAGGCTTAATTGCACTTTTGGTCTCCTATCTTTCCAAAAGTTGCGGTTACAGCCCCCTAACTAATTTAAATACAAAACAGCCCCCTAAGTATTGATTCTTTGGCATTTTTGGCCCCCTACTCCATTTTTGACCTGGTCGTTGATGACGTGGCACCCAAACCCCTTATGTTTGGTGCCACATGGATATTTATTTATTTATTTATTTATTTTATTTTTTTAAATTCATGCAGCCATTTTTTAATTAAATAAATTTTAAAAATATTAAAAATCAGAAAGAAAAAAAATTAAAAAAACCCAAAACAAAATCTGCAGATTCAACCTTTCATTTATGATCCCTCATATCCTTCAAAATCTGCAGTTATAAAAAAACAAAATTGAAAATGGGAATCTACGAAATTGAAAAAAAACCCAAAACCCAAAACACCAACAAAAACAAAATTGAAAAAAAACCCAAAACCCATAAATGTAAATCTACAAACATTGCAAATGGGAATCAAAGATCTTCTCAGATTCACAAACATTGCAGATGAGAATCAGAGGGTTGGAAGGAATGATTCAAAATCATTATTGTTTCCAGGAGTAATCCCCACTTTTTCCACCAGTTTTATGCTTAAGTCTAATATCTGTAATTGATATACCTTTTGAAGCAGCTTTGCACATATCATACACTGTTAAACCAGCAATAGACACTGATGCCATTGCTTCCATCTCAACCCCGGTTTTTTCGGTTGAAGCAGCTTCCCCTTCTATTGTTACACTGAAGTCCTCATGATTCAATCTCAAATCCACTTGCACGTGTGTAAGGCCTATGTTATGGCACAATGGAATCAGGTTACTAGTTTGCTTTGCTGCAGTTATGCCAGCAATTTTCGCCACTGTGAGCACGTCTCCTTTTTCCATTTGATTGGCTAATACCAAATCAAACACCTTCTTTCCAAGATTTACTTTGCAAACAGCAGTGGCAGTTCTCTTGCTACTTTCTTTTGGAGACACATCTACCATTTGAGCTTCCCCTGAATTTCCAGTATGAGTCAATTCAAAAGAACTTTCACCTATGTTTCGACATGACAAATGGGGTTCATCGTTCGCATGACTATTGCTTACAGAGCCAGCTAGTCCATCTGGCGGAAGTTCCCCAAATACAGATTCCATTTCCTTGTTGAGTTCTTGGATTGAAGTTTCATAGGAAGAAGAGGTGCTGAAGATCCTTTTTGATCGAGGAGATGCAGCAGCAGCAGCGACAATTCTTCGGACAAACATGTTTTTGCCTTTTCTCTTGTCGTTGTGTTATGATTCAATTTGAGTGGATTTTTTTTTTCTGTTGAAAATTACTCAACTGGTTATCCTCCTTGAAAGGCTTAATCATCCTTGAAATTGAATAATTCTGGATTTTTAATTTTTTTTTCTTTCTGATTTTTAATATTTTTTAAATTTATTTAATTAAAAAATGGCTGCATGAATTTAAAAAAATAAATAAATATCCACGTGGCACCAAACATAAGGGGTTTGGGTGCCACGTCATCAACGACCAGGTCAAAAATGGAGTACGGGGCCAAAACTGCCAAAGAATCAATATTTAGGGGGCTGTTTTGTATTTAAATTAGTTAGGGGGCCGTAACCGCAACTTTTGGAAAGATAGGGGGCCAAAAGTGCAATTAAGCCTAAAATGAATATAGGACTACCATGTCCAAACTGAATCGACTGTCTGTTTCTTCTGACTTGTCCCCTTTTTTGCGCTAGTGAATGAAAACATAATTTCTTTTAGGAAAATGTTAACCAATGTCCCCGGAACACTGATTAAGGAATTATAAAAGGAAATATTGTATTGGAAATTGTGCATTCTACTTTTGGAAAGTTAAAAAAATGTTCTTTTCAATGCAAAATTTGACTTTTCTTTCTACTTTTAGTTTCTTAACCAGTGCCCCCGAGGGCACTAGTTAACAAGACCATTTCTTTTATGATCATGTTAGCCAGTGCCTTCAGGACACTGTTAAGGAAACTAGAAAAGAAAATTTTAAAGTGAAAATAACACTTTCTATGCTTTTTAGAAGTTGACACCACAAGTTCAACGTACTCCCTCCGTCCCATATTACTTGACCTAGTTGACTCTGTCACGTATGCCAATGCACAATTTTAAACTTAAATTTCTTTAATAATCTAGTAGAAAAAATTACGAAAATTTAATATTTTAAAAATATTAATCGAGACGAATCTAACAACATCTTATATGCTATATTTTGTTTTTATATATTAGTAGAAAAATAGAGTCAAAACATGTGACATGAATAGTGCAAATATTCTAAATAGGTCAAGTAATATGGGACGGAGGGAGTAATACTTTCTCTGTTTGATTCTTTAATTAGTGCCCCGAAGTCATAGGTTAACATTTCGCTTTCTTTGAATAAATAGTTTACTATAATTTGTATGTGCAAAAAGTTCACAATCAATCAAGTCAAACGTAATTATTGTGTAAAAACAAGTCAAACATAATTGTGAATAAATTCAAATATTTCTAATGATATAATTGATTGATAATGTAAAACATCTTCCCACTAACAAAATATACAAATTAAATCCAAAAAGACCAAATGAAGGATGAGTTTTCTCCTAAAAAAAATGAGATTAAACAAAAATACAGTTTGGCAACATCTTTATAATTAAATTGGCATGGCATCTGCCCTAATTGTGTTCTTTAGTTAGAACAAGGAGTGACCTATTGGGATATCAATCCTCCAGCATGGCACTTAACTTGGTGTATGTTTGGTTATGTGTTACAAAATTGATTTTGAGTGAATTGATTCTGTAAAACTGATTTTGGCTAAAAGTGATTAAAGTTAAAGTGATTTATGTTTGAATACATTTATGTAAAAGTGAATTGAACAATAAATTTAAATGTTAAAATCAAAGCTTCAATTTCTAACTTCAAGTAGAATCGATTCTAGAGGCAAAATCCAATATACTCTTAAGCACCCAAACATGTCAGAATCAATTTTACACCTCTAAAATGAATTATAGTCCATCTAAAAGTGAAACCAAACATACACTTAAATAAACCTCCAAAGTACTAGAATTGAAAGAAAAAAAAATGTAATTTATCACTAGTACATAACTAGAATTTTGCCTGAACCAAATCCACCAGTTTGTTATGTTTTTTTTTTTTTTTTATGGTGTCCGGGATTCGAACCCCAAACCTTACATATATTATGCACTGTTCTTACCAACCGAGTTAAACTCACGGGGACCACCAGTTTGTTATGTTAAATAAAAATAAAACATATTGGACTCTCCATAATAAAGCTTGTTAAGAAGCGGGCTTGGATCCTTTATTCATGCTCCATGATAGTCCTGTGTTGTGTAAGGAAAATGTTAAGAGAATTTCATTCAACCAATGACATAAGTAACTAGTTGTAGCAGGAATAACCACATTTACATTAATAGTAAAGAAAAATATCTCAACCTCATAACTTGAATTCAAATGTACACATCTGGGGAAAAAAAATTGTCATCTGAAAATACACTTCGAGAAACATGTGTTACTTGCCAATGTAGGCACACACAAAATGTTCTCCTAGCAAGACACAAATTTATAGATGCAGAAATTATTTTAAAGACTAGCTAGAAAATTTCTATATTTTTTAAGTCAATGCCGAAAAATTGAGAGCAATTAGAGTAGAAATCCTCTTCATCTCTTGAAAGAAATAGACATTTTCATTACTATAGTTTTGGAGTATAATATTTAATGTGTGCATTTATGTCATTGATTCACTCCAAAACTATTGACCTCCGTATCTTTTGAGAATGAAGAGGATCCTTACCCGAGCAATAAAATTTCAAAGTGACAAGGGAAAGGACTTAGTAACCTTTTTTTTGGTTCCAAGATCTAGTGATGCCTTTGTTACATGTGAGACTTGGAAACAAATTATATTTGAAATCTTTTATGGCATGATCATTTTACACCGACGCGCACACACACACAAGAAAAGGACATAGAAGATAACAAAACATGGGACAAGTATGAAAGAATCTATATGTAACACAGATTTATGTTCCTTGTAATAATGAGTATTTACCTTTTATGTTTTTGTTGAAGCCTTTTCATTCTTCATGATCATATGGAATGATTTAGACTTATCCTCCTCAACCATTTCCCTTAGAATATCATCTTCAATCTTCTCAGCTTGCCAACGAGAAGGATCCTCGACAAACGCCTCACTGAAAATCATGCTCGACACCCACTCTTTCCAAGTGGTTCTTCGGTACTTATCTTCCTCCAACGAACCTGTCACCAAGAGCTGATAAACATAAACCATTTTCTGCTGACCAGGACGAAACGCACGTGCAATAGCTTGCTTCGTTTTCGAAGGGTTCCACTCGGAATCCAACATGATCACACGAGATGCAGCTGTCAAACTAATTCCTTCGGCACAAGCTGTGATTGAAGCAAGTAGTATCTTTGATACTCCACCAGGCTCCTCAAATTTATCCATTATTTTCCCACGTTCAAAGAGCTCGAGTTCCCCGGTTAGTACTAAAACTTCACGGCCTTTTTGCCATCCAAAGTACTTCTCGAAATATTCTTGAAATAAGCGAACAGGCGCAATGTTGTGGCAAAAGATAAGAACCTTTTCGTTCTTAACAACACGGTAGATAAGGCTCAAAACAAATCTTACTTTTGAACCTATTTTCAAATCAAACTTGTACTTATCAAGATCACTCAATTGCTCCTTTGTTAAAAATTTCTGAGAACACACCGCAGTTTTGACCAGCCAAGGATGTATTGATCCAAGTGTTATCAAAAGCTCTAACTCGAGAGGGTATCCACTGCACTTAAACATGTCGCTGTGAAGTTTCTGCAGAATCTCATGCTGTATATCGGTTGTATTCATTAGCAGTGTATAAATTTGTAAACCTGGTAAACCATCAGAACTTCCTGCTTCATAAACATCGATAAAACCATTTGTCACATTTCTCAACATGTTTAATCCTTGAATTCTTTCCTCTCCAACATTAGAGTCAATTTTCCTAGCGATTGTATCTAAGAAGAATTTTCTTGCCCGTGACTCGATCAAATATTGCGCCTTTTCTGCTCCTTTTTGGCCTACTCCTTTCCTTTTCCTCTTGTATTTAGGGTCTAATGCTTTCAACACTTCGTGAGGGAATTTCGGTCTTGCCAAGCATAGAGTGTTGAAGTATTCGCAGAAATTATTTTGAAACAAAGTACCGGAAAGCAATATTCTCAATTCGGTTTGCACTTTCATCAAACATTTTCGCAACCTTGATTTGGTACTTCTAGGGTTGTGACCTTCATCAAGTACCAAGAGTCCAGGACTTTCCCTCAACACTTGAGCCATAAACTTTCGGTGTGCAAACTTTGAATCCTCTCGCATCAATGTTAAAAACGAAGTGTAGCCCATGATTAGAACACTCGGATGTGAATGCCATTTTTGGATCTTCTCAAGGCAATCCAAAACATGCTTGACATCATCGGTAGGCTTGGGAACTCCAGGAAGAGTAGCAACTGTATTCTGCTTGAACACCCTATAGGTTCTACGACCATGAATCAAGTACACCGGTATAGGAATCTCCCACTTGATAAATTCTTTATACCAAGTATAGAGCGTAGTTTTTGGAGCAAGAACTAGAGGTCTCTTCCCCGGGAATAACTTCAGGTAGCTAACAAGAAAAGCGATGATGAGAAAAGTTTTTCCGGCTCCAGGAGTATGAGATATCACACAGCCACCTCTTTTTTTGGATTCGGCTTCAATTAGCCCTGGATTTGTAGACCCTGCAACGTTTCGCCAAAGAAACTCAAAAGCTTTCTTTTGGTGCACATGCAATTTTTCTCTGAGTTCAGGAATTAATGACCAAACGCTTTGGTTTTCTTCCGATATCGGTTCATCACGAGAAGTGTCGGTCGGGAAAAAATGGAAGTCATCATCTTCATCATCCTTGGTGGGCTCTTCTTTATCTTCTCCATCACACTGCTTCTCCTCTTGGCGCCACACTGAATTTTCAACCTGCCAATACCAACAAGATTATCATACAAGTGTTTATGCATAACCTTTTTCTATAATAAAAGATAAAATAAAGTCAAACTATTTCATATACACTATAAGTTGATTTCATAAGCTATCCTGGAAAGCGTATAGAAATAAGCTAAAAACATCTTATGGACATGTCATAAGTTGCTTCCATAAGCTCTCTCAAATAGTCTGACATTGCTTATGCCTCGTCCATCTAGATGCAATGTATAGAAACCAGAATACAAGAATGAAAGAAAAATGCATAAAAATCCACATAAGAGTGCACGCGTGCGCACACATCTTTTTAAGTTTTAAACTTGACTTACAAAAATTGGATTAACATCTCTGATATGGGTGGTCACAAAGCCACATCTACAGCAGTATATTCCAATTTCTTCATCCAATCTATTATCATGTTCACAAACTTCTTCTAAGTTTTCCTCAGGCTCGGCCAAAACAATTGCATTTGAAACCTGATAAAATAATGGAACTGATTAGCCTTAGAGAAAACAGAGAAAAAACATAAGGAACTAAGGAAAAACAATGGATAAACGATTACACCTCTGAGTCATCAAAATAACTCGACGCCAGTGACACTTCAAGTTCTTTCCACAACATATCCATTTCAGCTTTTTCTACATCATCCTCTCCATGAGAAATCTCGGTTTCCACATTTTGTCCAACACCGTTTGTTGTGTTACATTTCTTCCACTGGTCAGTGATAGGAGGTTCTTCTATGACAGGTATTGTATTAATATTCTGTAAATACGAATGGATCAAACTCTTGTATGCGGCCGCATTTAAAGTTCTGTCTTTATAATTGTGACTTCTTCCTTCGCCGTTATTTCTTAAATGAGTTGAGCGATATGTTCCCTCATGAAATCCTGTCTTCGATTTTCTTTTTATTCCTTCCCATCTATTTCCAAGATCCATATCATCCAAACTACCTGTGCTCTTCCTTTGTAACTTAGTAGAGCCAAAAAATTGACATCGTGAAGAAACATGGTCGTTCTTCTCAGCATCATCTGCTTTTGCAGGATCATCTAACAAATTGATGTTTTTCCTTGGTTTAGGATTATTAACCAAATGACTATACTGCGAAGTAATATCACGTGATTGATGTTCATGACTTCTAGCAACGTTGCCGTTTGGATCGTAATGCTCAACGGCTATTGGATCAGCATCTTGATCAGGAAGAGGAATAATAGCAAGTGGATTTTTATGTTCCTTTTGATCAACACCGCCACAAGTCTTCTTCCCCTTTTGGGTTTTAGCCCTCCTATTGTACACCAGAAGCTCCCGACAAGCATTCGGTTTGCTGGCCTTCTGACATTTGATGGCACCCTTTTCCGGACTGCTCTGCGGCAAACGGAACAAGAATGATAACGGCAACGACATTTCATCTACTACTGCTTTGGATGTTTCTATCCTGACAGGTGGCATGTTTCTAAAGGTACCAACATCCAACTCTTTAACTTCGCAGCCAACGTAACGCTCTGGCTGTACATGCCTGCGTTTGGAACGTCGTAAGCCGTCAACATTATAAGATGATGACGCTTCATCTGCACGCGATTCACGTGCATGATCAGCTCTCTTGGTGTTAGTTATAGCAACTTGAGAAACAATCGGTACTAACATGCCATCGTCGGTTTTGAATCCGATGACATCAATATGAGACTCGGTGTTCGACGATGAGCTATTACTACTATCACCTCCCAAAATTTGATACACCATCTTGTTTTCTACTGATCTTGCACAGAACGAAACATTCTTGACAACCGATGTAACAACTAACCATGAAAGATCGATTAAGAACTTTCCCAAAAGCAATTTGGTGTTTGGTAATGAAGAGCAATCCTCGGATGAAGACCACCGATGGGGCTGATTTTCACATGGACTGTGTTCGATTTTTTGGAGGATGGAGATCTGATTGAGTCCGAATACTTTGACATCCTTACAAAGAGTTCTCATTTCTAAACCAAGTGAACCTTGTTCAATATAGAAGTTGACGAAAAACTGACACGAGCACTCTGAGCCATGGGGCTTTCTCTGTATAGAACTTATTCTAGCATCAGCCCAAACCTATAATTAAAAAGAAAAAAATATAACCGTAAGATATACCTTAAATTTTCCAACTACAGTTCATCAATTAAAAAATGCTGCAAGTTTTATGACTTTGTAATTCTGTTACAATTGTTACTATAAGGAAGTTTCAATCAGACACCAAACACGACACTCTCAGGGAAAAAAATACAGGATTAAAAGTTCATCTTAAAATGAACACTTACAGGCTCGAGATTTAAACCAACTGAATCATTGGCTCGTTGAGGGGGTGATAGCACGCATACGTCGATTCCAGGACGTAAGAAACAGGAGCAATCTGACACGGTAGCTTTCCTTGACCTTAAACGAATGTCTGATAAAGCACCTTTGTCCATAACCATATGGTGATTATCTGTGAAATGTATGCTCATAGATCCTGATTTAACTTTTATGAACTCCACAGGATGCCATGAGCCAAAGATAACTGCTTCAAATGCTGTTCAGAAGGAAAATTTTGAGGAAGTTAATAGGTTAAACATACAATCTTTGCTACAGAATGTGATTGTATGATCATGGAAAACTGAAGGCAATCAAGCTTATCCTATAGATTAATAAATCCGTGCTTGGATAAACAACTTAATTAAGCACTTATAGCATAAGCAATTATCAAATATGTGATTGTGTATAAGTTATTTCTATAAGAAAAGTCAAATAAAGTTAAATTGTTTTCATATATAAGCTTTTCATAAGCTTTCCAAGATAGCTTATGAAAAGCTTATGGAAATAAGCTGAAAACAACTTATGGACATGTCATACACTATTTCCATAAGTTCTCCCAAACAGTTTCACTAGTGCTTGCGCTCTCAAATAAGTCAATCCAAACAAGCACTTAATCATTTTACTTTGATCTTCCTTTTAGTATTGTAGAATCAGAATCAGTTATACTCCATTGATATTTATTCTGTTCAATGAATTTGCAGAGTAATCATTTGATCAAAAAGAAAGAGGAAAAGGCTTACGGTCAGAATTGAATGAATTCTTTGATTCATTTAGACGCCTCTTTCTGTTCATCATTGTTTGTGATTGCCAATGTTGTATATGAGCAACTTCAGCAGCTGATTTGGCACAGAAATTTCCACTTACAGTCAAGGCTTACATAAATTGCTTATCAATCATTGATATACAGATGCAATGGATATCTATAGATCATTTAGAACGGCAAAATTAAGACACGAAACAAAGCAAACGGATAGCACAAGATATATTTGATCACAGAATTCAGCCACTTTTGCCTACTTCTTCGGCGGCAGTGCAGCTGCACTGCCTTTTCAATATTAATTAATGAAAGCTTAGGGTTTACAGGTTGCAAGTTGTGTATAAATACTCCCAGCTCCAGGGACCTGTTCCGGCCCAATAATCTTCAAAAGTGAGGTCTAAAGCAATTTTTGATATATGAGACTTTTTTGTTGGTACACCCTAAAGCGAGGGCTTTAGTGGCCTTACCCTTGGACCGGCCGGATCATTTATCGATAAACTATGACTCATACCCAGCAAAATCGTGTCATAACAAATGTCTTTTAAAAAACTCAAAATTGCTTCATTTCATATCTGTTGTTTTCTGCCTCCAAAAGATGAAAGCAAAATTATGAATAAAATGCTCTGGTAGGGATTATTAAAAAAAAAAAAAAATCCTTCCGAAAAAAAAAAAAAACTATGTTCATCTATTTAAATTTCCCCCAAACATTAAATTTATGATTCATGGATCAAATTCTTCTGTTGATTTGAGGAACTTGTTGATAGGTAATATATAATTACCTTGATTGACAATCTTTTTAAGCCTTAAGGCCGTTTTTTGCCGTCATTGGGACCTAATTCACCTAAACTTTATATAATCATATTAAATTAAGAAGATATTTTTTTTTTACCATAAAAGGTACTACCAATTGAGCCTAGATTATCAAAGGCAGTGTTGTGTTGGTTAGCAGAAAACAAACAGATTCACACATGTGAAGATTTCAGTTCAGAATATATGCTAAAAAAGAACAAGAAAAAAAATAAACATTTAAGATTATGACACCAATTTATGCACACAATTAGCAACATTTTAGTTACAAAACCCCCAGAAAAAAACATGCTAAAAGTCATTCTTAAAATAGGCAAAAAGCAATCTTTTTCATCTCTTTTGGAAAAACAATAAAAAGGAATCACCACAAAAATCAGTCCAATTTTTTCTTCATGAACCTAAGTCAAAGTGAAAAAAAAAACATATAAAAACGTTCATATTATTAACCAAGTCAATCAAAAACATGATCAGAGATTAGAATCAGATTGTTGACTTAGTATAATCAATGAAAGATATTTTTAGATTATTTTCATGAAAACAATAAAAAAAAGTGATGAGATTCTTACCAAAATAGAGATAAAGGTAATTACTACTGATGAGAGAATCTAACAGAAGAAGATGTTACAGCATGATGATTTTGTGATGAAAAAGAGAAGAGAGAAGAAGATGAGGTAATAATAATGTTGCTGGAAATGAGGTAGTTGAGTTGAAAGAGTGAAGTGAGTACAGTGATGAGAGAGAGTAAAGTGTGAAGTGAAAGCTGACATAAAAAGAGGAGCAGAGAAAAAGGCCTTGAAGTTCGTGCAGTTGCATGAGAGAGAGAGAGAGAGAGTAGTGGTGGTGAATATTCGCGGTTAATAGGGGAGGACCAAATATTTAACAACTTGGACTGTTTATGAGTCTATGGAACCATACAATATTTACGTAGATGTCTAGATTATGTGTCAGAAAATCACAAACATTTAGGTTAGCTCAAAATACACAAACACTTTTGGTTGGGTAGTTGAGTCCAGCTGGAAGAGTAAATGTATGTTTGGATTCACTTTTTTGTTATGGGTCTTGTTATCTTGTGCCCTTAGGGCATAAGTTAAGGAATTCAAAATCAGAAATTCTTCATAGAAAAGAACAAAAGTTTGACTTTAAAAAGTTGAATAAAGTTGAATGCACAACTTTTAAGAGAACTATTTTTATTTTAAGTTCCCTAACATATGCCCTTGGGGCACATGTTAACATTTGTCTTTTGTTATTGATTGATTTTGTATTTAGAATTGATTCTAACACCTAACTTTGAGAGTGGTGGGTCATCGTCGTCCTTCTCTCGAACGAGATTTCAACGATATAAATTATGGCTTTGATCACGCCGCATGTTAGTATTTTGATTTTTTTTTGGGTTTTAAATAGTCTAACAAATGGTTGTCATGATCGAGTTTTTGTCCCGCGTTAGGATGGGCGAAGCAAGATCGCAACACACAAGATCATAAGTAGGATCAAAAGTAAATAGGTCTTATAATAAGGGACGAAATCACTACACTTTTGAACTATGTACTTTAGGTCTAGTTATCAAAGTAAATATACTAGTACATGTTTGGATTCCCTTTTGTTAAATAGTAGTATAAAAATTGTTTTTGTATTTAAAATTATTCTAAGCACCTACTTTAGAAGAGTGGTAGGTCATCACCACTTTTATTAGAGATCATTTCAATTTTATTTTAATAAATGTGTCTAAACACAATCATTTTACATTCAATCATACTTTTAATCAAATCAATTTTATAAAACAAATACAATCAAAATTATTTTTCATCTTAACATAATAAGATACTCACTTAATAGTGTAAATCAAACCGCAAATACTCACTTAATAGAGTAAATCAAACCGAAAAATATTGTCTCATATCAGAACCTAAATATATTAGTCTAACGAACAACATAAGTAGTTATATAAAACAAGTAGTGTATGCCTTGTTTGTAAAGGCGTTGTATCATTGAGATACCTTATACAACAAAGCAAAGCTCAAGTTAATAACCTAAGGGTAAAGGTCAAATGACTCCTCAAATAGCAATCTTTCCAATATAAGAAGACTCGTTTACCAAACAAGCCCAAACAAAATGAATCTTGCAAAACGACAGTTCCAAAACTATTCCATAATAATTTTTTATCAATTTCGTTTTTTACATTTAGGGTCTGTTTGGAATAGGTGAAAGATAAAGGAGAGAAAGGATAGGGAAAGAAAGTAGGTGGATACAGTGACTTTCCACTGTTTGGCAACACTTCAAAAAGAAGAGGAAAGAAAGTTTTGAGGTGGGACCCACGCTCAAAACCTTTCTGCACCTCCATGGACAGAAACATGGCAAAGGCACCAGCTTTATGACAAAAAGTCCAAAATAGCCCTAATGTAATATATTATAACATTGTGCCATTTTTTTTAAGGCATGTTAACGTTTTGCACCATGTCTTATACAACCATGCTAGCCAAGTTATGATTTTGACATATACTGTACAAATTTCTTCTCCAAGCTTAAAATAAATACTTAAATTGTTATATCTAAATTAAAATATATTTAAATGTATAAATAGAATATTTAATTTAAAATGACATATGTAGGAAAAAAAATCAAGGATGTAGTTGTCCTTTTACAAATATACACATCATTCTTTCCTTCCATTTTCTATTCACTTTCTCTTATACCAAACAACTAAAAAGATCTTCTCACTTTCTACTATCGTTCTTTCCTTATCCTTTCATTCCTTTCACTTTCTTTCCTTAAACTTTCTTTTGCAAACCAAACATACCCTTACTTTTTTTTGAAGGATTTTTTACATTTACTATTTGGTCCTATTGATCAATATTATAATCATGTTATTATTTGAATTTTTTTTTATAATCAAGTTATAGTTATAAAGCAACTAATAATTTTAGATAGGGTTAAATATGTTTTTGGTCCTTATAAATATGTCAACTTTTCGTTTTAGTCCCTCTAAAATTTTCCTTCAACTTTTAATCTCTATTAAATTTTCAATTTTCACTTTTGGTCCCTCTTTTAAAGTAAACTCATATATAGAATTCATATTTTTTTAATAAAATTTTCCATAAAAATTCAAAATATTACAAGAATAACTCCAAAAAAAATTTAGAATTTTTTAACAAAACATGAATTTAATATGAATTTATATATTTTTTCCGGTTAAAAATTCATATTTAATTTGTGTTTTGTTAAAAAATTCTAATTTCTTTTAGTAAATTTTTTTAGAATATTTTACACATTTCTGCACAATTTCATTAAAAAATACAAAAATTAAATTAAAAATAGGGACCAAAAGTAGTGATTGAAAATTTTATAGGGACTAAAAGTTGAAGGAAAATTTTAGAGGGACTAAAACGAAAAGCTGACATATTTATAGGGACCAAAAACATATTTAACCCTTTTAGATATTATAATCTCTATTGATAAAGAGTTGTGTTACCAGCCCGGAACCTAATTGCTCTAACAGTTGTCCACTATTCTCTTTTTTTTTTAACTTGGTTTCAGGCCCGTACGCAGACTCGCTGGGTTGCGTTCGAGATAAGTGTTTATTTGTTAGGATTTTGATTAGGTTTGGTTTGATTTATCACGTTTGAAATGAAATGTACCTGGGTCAGGTTAATGTCCCCTCAATCTTTGTATGTCTTTATTTTTTATATATATTTTTTCCTTCTGTCTAAAAAAATAAAAATAAAGAGTTGTGTTATTTAGATAAATAAAAAGTGACAATATTTACAATGAGTGTGAACATCAAACTACAAGGAAAGAGAGAAAACACTCAAGATGAAAGAGAAAAATACGAAAATTGGCCATTATTAGTTCTATCTTTCCTTTCAATTGAGCCCATTAACATTTTGTGTAAGGGCAGATAAAATTAATTAAATTACATTCATTGATTAATTTCATTGCGAGTACTATCATCCAATAATTATTTTTAGAGTTTTACTAAAAGCATCTACAATGATGAGATTTTCACCATTTAAGACCTAGTACTTAAGACCTCCATTTTGGGCCCACATCACTTTTTATTAAAATAATATTTGTGGGACCCTATTAGACCATTTGTTAGAGGATCTCCATTGGAGTGGTTGAGTACCTATTAAGTACTATTATTAAAAAATTATTAAAAAGTGATGTGTCCATGTGGGACCCATTTAAGACCTCAAAATTGAGGGTCTCTATTGTGGATGCTCTAAGGATAATGGTTAAGTAATCCATTAGTAGAAAGTTTGTCTTGGAAATGCAAGTTTTTGACCTTACCAATAATTACACAACTTTTTAAACCAAGTTGTTTGGGCGCCAGTGGCAAGGAGCCCCTTCCAAGGACGTACCCAGGGAATACCGGGTTCGATTCCCAGGGGGAACAACGCTTGGCCAGTGCGCATGCCTCTATGCACGAGCCGGATTAGTCGCCCACGTCGGAAACCGGTGCGAAAGCCAAAAAAAAAAAAATTACACAACTTTTTGTCCAAACTACTATCTATTTTAGTATTTTAACCAACGTCCCAAAAACATTCGTTAGCATTCTCCTTATTTTTATCATGGGTTAAATATGTTTTTGGTCCCTATAAAATTGCGACCTTTTAAGTTTAGTCCTTACTTAATTTTAATAGCTTTTTTAATCCCTACAAAAAAAATTACTTATAATTTTAGTCCCTGCTAAAATAAATTTTGTTTAATTATCCTTAAACTCTTGAATTTTTTTAACAATTCTTTTTATACAAGTTTAGAACACTATGAAAGGTTCATTTACTAAAATCTATAATTTTTTAACATGAAATAAATTAAATATGAATTTTTTAAAACGACAAAAGTTTAAGATATAAGTAACAAAAATATGGACGTAGAAATCAAATTTTTGCGATATTTTTTTCGGATGACCTTTTAATAACGTTCTTAACACGCCTGTAAAAAATTGTTGAAAAACTTAAGAGTTTAAGCATAAATTAAACAAATTTGGATTGAGTAAGGACTAATATTGAGTGCAGAAATTTTTTGTATGGATTAAAAAAAACTATTAAAATTAAGTAAGGACTAAACTTACAAGGTCGCAATTTTGTAGGGACAAAAACATAATTAACCCTTTTATCATTAATAAAAAAATCTGGTCATCATCATTACAAAATTGAATGGTAAATTGGGACAAATATTTTATGGGTAACGTAAAACATGATTTGAGAGTTGATGTAGAATATAATCAGTGAAGATTTAAGAAAAGGGTAGTAATGATTTGATTTGATAGTGTAAAAAATGATTTTTCAAACGGCGTGGGTATCAAATTCTGGACTCAGATTCTTGTGGTCATTCAGACAAATTAAGGCTTTGTTTGGATGCACAAAGAAAGTGAAAGGAAAGAATGATAAAGGAAAGATTGTTTAGGGAAAGAAAAAAAGTAGAAAGTAAGAGGATTGTTTTAGTTGTTTGGTATAGGAGAAAGTGGAATAGAAAGGTTGAGGAAAGAAAGACCTAAAGTTAGTAATTCACATAAATACCCTTAAACAAAAATTGTTAGTATATATAACAAATTGTCTATAGTTTAATGGAAAAATAAAATATGACGTAAAGCAATAGTATGTATTAACAAAAAGATACGCAGTGAAATATTAAAAAAAAAAGAAAAAGAAGTTAGTAGGCAATTTAAAAAAAAAAAAGACAACAATTGAATAATAAATTGAATAAAGAATAAATAATAAAAGTTGGGGCATTTTGGGTATTTAAACAAAACACTTGCATTCTTGAAGCTTTCCGTGCTCATATGGGTGGAAAGGTTTCTACCGTGGGTCCCACGGAAACTCTTTCTTTCCTTACCTTTTTAGAGAGTTCCAAACAATGGAAACTCTTTCTTTCCCTCACCTTTCTCTCCTCATCACTTTCTTTCCTTTGAAACAAACATACCCTAAAGGCTTCACTTTTGCGCAGCTTGAATTGCTTTCTTTCTATGGAGGTTGGAGGACTGTTTTTCTAAATATTCTTTTTCGTAAAATAATTATTACTCCTATTATAATACTAATAAAATATGGGAAATGTTAACCTGTACCCTTAGACCATCCATAATGCAGCACCCCATTTAGGTGGTTAAATGGGTCCCGACTGTACACGTCATTAGTTTTATAATTAATACGTAATAAGCATCCAATCTCTCCAACCCAGCACCTCAAAATAATTATTAATTAGGTCTCATCAATAACTCTATATCATTACATTTTAACAATAATTTTTATATTTATTCATAATTATATAATTTTAAAATATTGAAGTAATTTAATTATAAATTATTAAAAAAACGAACATTTTTATTTTATTTTTATTAATAATTCAAGAAAAAGTTAAAACTTAAAAAAAACAATATAAAATGAATGATGATAAATTGCATAATCTAAATAACAACTAATCTTGTTGACTATCACTTCCAAAACTTTTTAGATATTCTCTCAAAAAAAAACTTTTTAGATATTAAAAGCACAATTTCAAATACTACTACATTTTAACGTCTAATTTTCATAAAGTATGACCGTTTTTTCCAAGTTAACTTGTGTCCTTAACTTTATAGGTATTAAGGATACAAGTTAACATTTTCCATAAAATATCCCATTTTTTAAACTAAACAACAAAACACTCTTCTTTTTGCATGGTTTTTTATTAGCCATAAAGCAAGGTCGTAATACCAGGAACTCCCACCTTTGTTTTCTTCTTTTTTCTTATAAATAAATACAATTTATTTTTTGTGGCATGACGGAGGGTTGCATCTGGGGATGTAACCTCTGATCTCTATAGTGTTGTTTTTGAGTAGACTATTGAATTGAGTTCTAAAATTACGAGCGTCGGTTAATTTGAGATTCAAAATTTCTGAAATAAGTTTTATTTTCCTCTTCATGTTGAATAACGTCATACAAAACGTGTCACTTTGGTCAAGAGAGCTAAGGTGTCGCATTAAATAACACGGTTGTCTATATTGATGACATGTTATATAGAGTAAATTGTGCCTATGAGTCACAAATTTAATGGAGCAGTTTAGTCATCTAATTTAAATGAAATAATAGTTTGCAAGCCTTGTGGACCATAACGGCATACAATATGTGTCACTTTGGTCAAGAGAGCTTAGGTGTCACGTTAAATATCACGGTTGTTTATATTGATGACACGTTATATGGAGTAAATTGTGCCTACGAGTCACAGATTTAAAGGAGCATTTTAGTCATCTAAATTGGATTTAAAGGAAATAATAGTTTGCAAGCCTTTGAAGTGGACCTTAACTCTTAAACTAGGGTCCATAATAAATTAGGAGATCGAAATCCCCAATATGTGCCTGATTTAAGGCGAGTAAAAGAGGATCTTAGACCATCCATAATGGAGCTCCCCTATTTGGGTGCTTAAGTGGGTCTCACATGTACATATCATTCATTTTATAATTTTTAATGTTAATACCTAATAACCACTCAATTCCTCCAATCTAACACCACGACAAAATTTATTAATAGGTTCCACTAATTTAACTTTATATTATTACATTTCTAAAACACTCATTTATTTCATTAGAAATTATTAAATGAAATTCACACAAAAAATAAAAAGAGAGAAGGTCCTTCTATAGGCACCCTTCCCTATAAGCCCCAATAAATATCACTCCACAATGGGGGTGTCTATTTAGCTCGGTGCTAAATAGGTGAAGTGCCTGTTTGGTTATCAGTTTGGAACCTCTAAACGCACGTTTCCAAGCCTCCAACGTGATTTTTGCATTTTGCAACATGTTTGGCTATTTTTTCTCAAACCAATTCAGCATTCCAAAAGCAATTCTAGGAGAAGCTCCAAATCCTAGCTTCTCCAAATCAATTCTACGTTTACTGTTGGTTGCCAGTTAAAAAACCTTTCTTCTTCCTTATTTGCCCTCACCTCCATCTATCTTTTACCACAGATCCAACTCGTTTTTTTATCTTATGGAACTATTGTTTCAGTTTCTATTCCATCTTTGCTTTTTTGAATCACTTCATCTTCTCTGTTTTCTTTCAAACAGATTTCGCCTGAACCTCTTTTATTTTCTTTTTATTTTGGTGCCAAGCTTCCAACAACCTCTATTATGATATGCTTTTTATTGCTGCTCTTTGCTTATGTTATTGTTATTTTTCTATTTTTTTTTTTGGGCTTGAAAACGGATAGATTTAAACAAAATGTATTTTGTTTCTCAATATTCCAAAAAAAGGTGTAAGTTGGAAAAAGAAAGAAAGATTATAACTTGTTTTTTGAAGGAAAAAAAATATTATAACTTCTCCATTTTGTTATAATTTTTTGTTAAAAATAATTCAGTCAAATTTACATTTATATTTTATATATAATATAAATGATGTCTAATTTGGTAATTATACTTTCAAAAGCTATTTTGATTCAAATTATCCAAACAACTTGAATTGCTAAAAATCACTTCTATGGAAATATATCCAAACATAAATCAATTACATTCAACTCACTTTTAATCAAAATCAATTCTGTAAGAATCAATTCTATCAAAATCAATTCTTGTCGCCGCAGAACCAAACACACACGAAGTACCCACCATTGTGGATGGTCTTAGGCGTGGAGAAGAGTAATTCCATTTTTACTAACCCAGTTAGATTTTGTCTCGAACAGGTTTCAGTACAGGTACATGGAACCTTGGAATGATGCAGTGACAAGAATGACTATATTCGAGAATATAAGAATGACATTTTTTTTAACAAGTATAAGAATGACATTCTTATGTAATGATCTTTTTAATTTTTTTTTTATATTTTCCTATTTATTTTACTAGGTTAGGTCTATATCACTTCATTTTTTTACTTTTAAGTCAACTCATGGGTACCCATCATATTTTTTAGTGAAATTTTACAAGAACGTGTAAAAAAAAATATTAAATCATCTCATGTGTAACCTTCAAATAATTTAATGAAATTTTGCTAGAATGTGTAAAATATTTTTTTAAGAAGTTAAACTAGTCCACTCAGAGTAACGTGTAAAATATTATAACAATCTATCTCAAAAACATTTTAATTTTTTAACAAAACATGAATTAAATATGAATTTTTAAGTGTCAAAAATATTTAAAAAAATCATATTTAATTCATGTATTGTTAAAAAAATCTATTTTTTAAGATTCTTATACTATTCTAAACATTCTTGTGAAATTTCATTCAAAAATATCAATGTTACACATGACCCTCGGACCATAAAAAAATTTGGTAGTAATATCATACTCCCTCCATCCCATAATAAGTGAGCCTTTTGTTATAAAATTTTGTCCTAAAATAACTGACCTATTTCACTTTTCAATGCAATATTAATTACCTTTTTCTAATTATAACTTTAATTAATACTACTTTCATCATTCTCAATTCAATACACCCTCCGGTCACAAATATAAGCAAAAATTCATGTTTTAGATTCATTCAATAAATGATGTATGCTGTCCACAATAAAGACTACATACATCATTTATTAAATGAATCTAAAACATGAATTTTTGCTTATATTTGTGACCGGAGGGTGTATATTCTACTTTGCATTTATGTTAATGGTAAATGCACCAATACTTGACAGGGGCACTTAAAATCATTTTTCTCTCTCCTTAAAAATAATTTTTTCTTAATAAGTGTGAAATGAGCAAAATGTTCACTTAAATTGGGACAGAGGAAGTGGTGATTTCTAAAGCTACAGATGAATTGTTGTAAATCGTTGAATTGGATTCAGCATTAAACTTACTCAATTGGATTTGAAAATATCCTTCCTTCTCAAAAAGAAGTTTTTTTCCTTCAGGAGAATTTGAATTCAGAACCTCCAACTTCTTCAACTCATGATTCAAATCAGTTGACCTACTCTACTTCCGCCAAACACCTCGATTACAATAAATTTACCAAAAAAATTACAAGGCAGATTGAAAAGTACCAAATCACAATGAGAAAAAAGTGTTAAAGATTAATGGATATAAAATTTTTATTGAAAAAAACGTAAAATAAAATAAACGAAAATTAAATATAAAAAAGGGTTAAGGATTTGTACGTTGATCTAATTTGGTATTGGGACAACCTTTTAACTCGGATTCCAATTATAACTCTCCTAAACTATCAGTCCCTTTCTAATGCACGTATATTTGTGGAAAAAGATTAATCTTTTAAATGTGTTTCAGATATTTCGAGATATTAGTTTTTACAATTACGCATGAATAACATCTTTGCCTGAAACAAACAAACAAAATTACTCACAAGTACTCGATCGTTTGTTTCGGCTTACCAAACAACGATGTGTTAGAATCAAAACCATAACCCGTTAAATTGGTTCGTTTTTCTTCATCGTGTGTGTTAAATTGGTTCGTTTTTCTTCATCGTGTGTGTTTGGTATAGCTGTGGTGGGAATTGATTTTGATATAATTGAGTTTGAGAGAATTGATTTTGGTTAAAAATGAGTTTGATATGAATTGATTTATGTTTGGATACACTAATGTAAAAGTGATTCTTATGAGTTGATGATGTTTGGATGGTTTAAATCAAAATTAATTTTGAATGTGTAATGACCAAATTATCCTTTTAATTGTATTTAATGTTAAATATAACATTTTATATAATTATTTCAAGTTACCATATTTGAATTTTTATTGCTTCATCAATCATTATTAATAGTACTTTTTTTAAGGACATTATAATAGTACTTATCTATCGGTTCATCTTATTATTATTTTCTTATTAATTAATTAAAATCATTTTCAAAAAATTAAATAAAAAATTTCTAGAACTTCTCCTTTAATTAATAAATAACAAATATAGTGATGGGCAATTAAAGTCATTTATAAAGAACACTCTAGACTGCTTCAAAAAAAAAATAAAGAAAACTCTAGGCTCTCTTCAACCCATTTCAATGTCGGTAACAGTACCCGTCGTCTCTCAAGAATGATGTTCAGTTCCACGGATGGTATCATCCTTTCTTCCCTTTTTTCTGTTTTTAGTTTCCCAAATTTTTGAATTTTTCATCCATATTCTCTGTTGAAGCTTCCATGGAGATTGGGTGTTTCCTCATTCTTCCTCCCCCACTTTTTTTTTTCCACCGAATCTGGATAAATAAGAAGATTTTTAACTAGATCTGGAAAAATAAGGAGAAGCTACAGAAGCTACAATTTGTGGCTTTTAGTTAACCCACATTTTGGATGTAAAATTGCTTTTTGAGAATTGCTTTTGATTGTATCCAAACATCACTCAAAAAAATCAACCCGCGTTTGAGAGCTCAAACCCACGTTTGGAGAGCACAAACGCTCAACCAAACAGATACATCATCTTTTAATTCAAACTGAACCAAATCGCTATCAGATTTAGTTGTCGGTTTTATGTAATTCAAAACCGATCACCTATAATCCAAACCAACCCATTATATATTATTTCTTTTATTCCATATTATACTGGTAGTGTTGTCGTAAGAGAATAAAAGATATATACATAAAAAATAAAATGAAAAAGATATGTTGTATTCGTTTTTTAATCATTCTAAATTATTTTTCTTATACAACTTATGTATTGTTTTAATAGTATAAAAAAAATATAGTATTTGAAGAAAAATGTATTTTAAATTTTTTTTTTTTAAATGTCGGCCTGACAAAACCAAACAACCAACATGTTCTTCATTGGTTCAGTTTGGTTCGAATTTCGAAGAAAAAAATTGTAAAAATCAAACCAACTATTTTTTATCAATTTGGATTTTTCTCTACGATAAACCAAATGGAAATGCTAAAGAGTGTCTTAGGGCATTGGTTAAGAGGACAAAGTTAGAAATATTGCATTGGTATCAGGCAGGCGATCGGCATCGGCAGAGGGACGACTTCAAGCTTCGACGGTCTAGGGTTAGGTTTGCGGCACAGGATGATTGCTACCAAGGGGACTATGATACTGGTTCAGATTTCACGGACAGAAGAAAGGTTCAGTGGGCTGATTTCGACTTTGATGATGAGTCTGATTATGGTACTGATGCTTCACGACAGTTGGGAAGGAACCATCGGCCACTGCGACACAATGATGCACGTGATCAAAATAGGAAAGCGATTACTCCAGTTCTGGAACAGAAACAACACGCGACCATTGATGGTAGTTTGGGTGCTGAGAACGTTTCGTCAGTAAAACGGTTTGTCACTTTCTATATTACTAACTTTCCTCCACAGGCTTCGACTTTTTTCTTGCGAAAAGGGTTCGAAGTTTGCGGTATTCTTGAAGAAGTTTTTGTGCCAAACAATAGGAATAGAAACGGTGATGTTTATGGTTTTGTTCGATATGCAAATGTTCGCGATGTTGATAAACTTTTGAAAGCTTTGAACAATGTCTGTTTTGGCCAATATTGTATTCGTGCTATGCTTGCAAGGTTTGATAGGAAGGATGGGAAGACGAGGGACATGGTGGTGAGGAAGAGAGAGGGTGTAGGAGTTAAGGCTGTTGGGAAGGAGCGTGGGGAGGGTGCTGGTGAGTGGGGTATCGCGAGGAAGAAGGAGAATGAGGGAGAAAAAAGAGAGATGCAAAAGGAGGGAGTGAAGGAGGGAGAGGTGAGGGTTGGGTCGGTTACGGTGAGGGTGAGAGAGACGGGGAAGAAGGGAGGGGAGGGAGTCGTAGGAGTGCAAGGTGGGGCGAAGGAGAAGGTGAGGAGGGAGGCCAGCATAGCCACTCTGAACAAGACGTCAAAGTTGGTACGCAAGTACACATCTTCCGAGGAAGATCGTAGTTGGGCAAGTCGAGGTCTGATTGGTACAGTAATTGGCGGGGTATCGATACCGCTTATTCAGAATCGAGTAGAGGACGCAGGATTCAAGGACTTAGATATTATTCCATTTGGTGCAGACAAGGTGTTTATACATGCTCTTTCAGGTGCGAATGTTTTTGATATAGTAGGAGGAGCGAAACAGTTCTTTGATATGCTATTTTCAAATATGGTTCGGTGGGATAAAGCGGTATTGCCTTTTCAAAGAGGAGCATGGGTCCGGGTTTATGGAATTCCATTACAAGCATGGAATGAAAACTTTTTCAAACTATGTGTCATTGAATGCGGAAGGTATTTGAGAACGGACAATTGCTCCTTGAATAGAGAACGGTTTGACTTTGCTCGAGTATTGATTTCTACGCCATCATTAGAGGTGTTGAATACATCGGATCAAATTATTGTTGATGGTGTGACGCTGGACATTAAAATTGTCGAAGAATTGGGGATTAATCTAGGCGACGATGTCTGCCTTTATAAGGAAGATGATAAATCCGAATCCTCTTGTCCGGACAAAGAAGACTTTCAAGATGATTTTGAAATGAACAACCATGTTGATATTTTGGCAGACCAAATTGTCAAAGACCTAGCTACTGATGATGTTTTTATTAATGATTCTAAAAAAGATGTGAATTCTCAAGTGGAACCGCATGGCATCAAAGTCTTAGCTACTGATGATGTTACTATTAATGATTCTAAAAAAGATGTGAATTCTCAAGTGGAATCGCATGGCAACAATGACTTTCAACCAGCTGCTGTGGCATCTCCTGGAAGGTCAACAAATTCCACTAATGTTTCTCAATCGGTTGCCTCTATTTCAAACATCCAGAACTGCACACCTTTAGATGTGTCACATTCGGTTCCAGCAAAAAATAGTTTGTCACCACTTTCTAGTCCTAATGTTGCCTCGGCTGTGCTCCAAATTCCAGCAGCTGTTTTGGGAAATAATGATGCTCATTTGTCACTATTAAACATTGATGTTGATAACGATGCTTTAAAGAAAAGGAAAGTTCGGCCAACGTCGAATTCAGCTGATGATGTGAGGTCTTTACAATCAGGTCCGTGGAGTGTGGATTGGTTACGAAATGTACAACACGGTGATATTGGTTTAATTTCTTCTAATAAGAAGCGGCTGAAGAAAGTGGGTAAGGGCTGCGGTGATAACAGTTTCAAAAGCAAGAAAATGGCTACCAAAAAAAAAGCAGGTGGCGTGTTTCGACATCCGGTACTTACTCTGAAAAAGGTGGCTCGGTTACCAAGTAAAGATAGAGAAGAGGTTATGAAAGTTCTTAGAAATTCTAAGGTTTTGAGGCACTTAAAACAGAAAATTCATAATCGTCGCCGTCAAAGGGAGAGAGTCACAAAGTCCTTGGAGGAGGTTAACAACAATTCAAATAATGAAACTTCTTCTTTGGCTTCAGTAAACAATGATTGGCAGAGTTGGGTGGTTTTAAAAGGTGATGATAAGACAAAGGCGGATGACATTCATGACATTGGCAAGACAATTGGAGTCTCTTTTTCAGGAGCTAATCATAATAAATTTAGCGTGTTATCCCGCTCAAAAAAATTGGAAGGTGGGCCTCTGTTGACACTTGTGAGGGAAGAGGGAGGCGTGGTTGATGGGGATTTTTAAGTGGGGTAGTGTGCTGCTGGAGATGTGCGGGGAGGGGGTGAAAAATGAAGTTACTCTCTTGGAACGTGCGAGGTTTGGGTGGTTTAGAGAAGAGAAGGGAAGTGAAGAAGTTGGTAGTGGAGAAAAATCCTTTCATTTTATGTTTACAAGAAACAAAATTAACTGTGTGTGATGATTCTCTGTGTAATGCTTTGTGGGGAGATTCGAGCCATGCATTCTCATATCGCCCGTCTTTGGGGGCATCCGGGGGGATTTTAATTTTATGGGACACCGTGGAAGTGGAGGTCTGGTCATCTGTTAGTCGGGATCACTTGCTCCAAATTCATGGTCGTTTTGTGCGGACAAATGAAGAGTTTTATTTATTTAACATTTATGCTCCATGCGATCCTCGGGGAAAACAAGATTTATGGGCATCTTTGTCCCACCGTCTTCAGGCTTTAAGGGGTGCAAAGGTGTGTGTCTGCGGTGACTTTAATGCGGTTAAGTGTGCGGAGGAGCGTCGTTCTGTAAGGGGGGGCAGTGTGGTTACTGACTTCCATCATTTCAGTGAGTTTATTGTTGACAATGGCTTGATTGATTTGCCTTTATGTGGGCGTCGTTTTACGTGGTTTAAAGGTGACGGTACCGCTATGAGCAGAATTGATAGATTTTTGCTTTCTGAAGAATGGTGTTTATATTGGCCTAATAGTTTTCAGGTAGCCCTTCTCCGGGGTCTCTCTGATCATTGTCCACTTCAGTTATCTGTGGATGAGGAAAACTGGGGACCGCGTCCGTCTAGAATGTTGAAATGTTGGCAAGATATGCCGGGATACAATCAGTTTGTGAAAGATAAGTTGAAGGCCTTTCAGATAAATGGGTGGGGTGGCTTTGTGCTTCGTGAGAAACTAAAATTCATTAAAAATGCTCTGAAGGAGTGGCACGCAGTTCATGCTATCAATATTCCTGGCAAGATTGATAACTTAAAAAAACGGCAGTTGGAATTTGATGAAAAAGGCGAAGATGGAGAGTTGTCTGCGGACGATATTCTTGAAATGCGGGGTATAACTAATGACCTTCACTCCATGTCTCGTTTGAATACTAGTATTATGTGGCAACAGTCTCGGCTACTTTGGTTGAAGGATGGAGATGCCAACTCAAAATATTTCCATTCGGTTCTTTCTAGCCGTCGACGTCGCAACTCTATCATTTCGCTTTTGGTGGATGGTAATCTTGTGGAAGGAGTTCAACCTATTCGGAATGCAGTGTTATCCCATTTTAGAGAGCACTTTGCGGTTAGAAACACTACTAGACCGGGGGTCGATAATTTACCTTTCAATTGCTTATCTCATGCGGATGGTAGCGGTTTGACAAAGCCGTTTTCAGAACTTGAAGTTAAATCAGCAATTTGGGATTGTGACAGCTACAAGAGCCCCGGACCTGATGGAATTAATTTTGGCTTCATCAAGGAATTTTGGGTTGATTTAAAGGAAGATGTTATGCGTTTTATGTCGGACTTTCACAGAAATGGTAAACTGACAAGAGGTATAAACTCTACTTTCATAGCTCTTATTCCGAAAATTGATAGTCCTCAACGTATTAATGACTTTCGGCCCATCTCTCTGGTCGGCTCTCTTTACAAAATTTTATCAAAAGTGTTGGCCAATAGGCTGAAATTGGTGATGGGAAAAATTATATCAGATTCTCAGACAGCCTTTGTGAAAAACCGACAGATTCTAGACGGGATTCTGATTGCTAATGAGGTGGTCGATGAGGCTCGAAAGAACAAAAAGGAGCTTATGTTGTTTAAGGTTGATTTTGAAAAAGCCTTTGACTCGGTAGATTGGGGATATCTGGATTCGGTTATGAAAAAAATGGCGTTTCCAGTCCTATGGAGGAAATGGATTAAGGAATGTGTAACGACAGCAACTGCATCAATTCTTGTTAATGGCAGCCCTACAGATGAGTTCCGTTTGCAAAGGGGCCTTCGTCAGGGGGATCCCCTATCTCCTTTCTTGTTTTTGATAGCCTCGGAGGGTCTGAACGTTATGATGACTTCGGCGGTGAGAAATAATATTTTCAATGGGTATACGGTTGGAAACTCTAATTCGGTCGTAGTATCCCATCTCCAATTTGCTGATGATACTTTACTCCTTGGTGCTAAGAGTTGGGCCAATGTGCGTGCCTTGCGTGCGGTCTTGTCTTTATTTGCAGAGATGTCTGGTTTAAAAGTTAACTTCAACAAAAGCTTGTTAGTTGGTATAAATATTGCGGATTCTTGGTTATACGAGGCAGCCTCTATTTTAAATTGTAAGGTGGGCAAGATCCCGTTCGTGTATTTGGGCTTATCGATTGGTGGTGACCCAAGGAGGTTAGCATTCTGGGAACCTGTGTTGCAAACAATTAAATCTAGACTGTTGGGGTGGCAAAGTCGCTTTCTTTCTTATGGAGGTCGGTTGGTCCTTCTTAAGTCTGTCCTGACTGCGTTACCTGTCTATGCTCTTTCCTTCTTCAAGGCTCCGTCAGGTATAATCTCTGTCATTGAATCTATTTTTAATAAATTTTTTTGGGGAGGGAGTGAGGATAACAGGAAAATTTCCTGGATTGCTTGGAGCTCTGTTTGCTTACGTAAGGAGTATGGAGGTCTGGGGGTGAGGAAGCTGCATGAATTTAATAGTGCTTTATTAGGAAAATGGTGTTGGCGTATGTTGGTGGATAGAGGTGGGTTTTGGTATAGGGTTCTGGTTGCGCGGTATGGTGAGACGGCTGGGCGGTTGGAGGTTGGGGGCCGGAGTGTTTCATCTTGGTGGCGGGAAGTAGCGAAGATTAGGGATGGGGTAGGTGATGTTGAGGGGGGTTGGTTTGCAGAGAGGGTGTCGAAAAAGGTAGGAGATGGCACTAGTACTTTCTTTTGGTATGACAGGTGGCTTGGTGATGTTCCTTTTTGTATCAGATTCCGTCGTCTATTTAATTTAGTGTCTAATAAGCTGAGCACGGTAGCTGACATGGTCGCCCTTGGTGGGGAGGTTGACGGCGAGGCGTGGGGTTGGAGGCGTAGGCTGAGGGTGTGGGAGGAGGAGATGCTAGAGGAGTGTAGGCAATTAACTAATGGTGTCATTTTGCAGCCAAATATTTCTGACAGGTGGCAATGGGACTCTGACTCTGATTGTGGTTACACTGTGAGAGGCGTCTATCAACAACTCACATCTCAGGTTGAACCTTCTGATAATTCCATTGGACATCTAATCTGGCATAAACAGGTGCCACTGAAGGTCTCCATCTTTGCTTGGAGGTTATTACGGGATAGGTTGCCGACTAAGAATCATCTCCTGAGGCGTGGCATTATCTTTGACGAGGCAGCCTTGTGTGTTTCTGGGTGCGGCATGGCAGAGTCCGCATCCCACTTATTTATTCATTGCACCACTTTCGGTACTTTGTGGCATTTTATCAGGTGTTGGATTGGAATGTCAGGTGCTGATCCGCTTAATATTCATGATCATTTCTTTCAGTTTACTCACTCTACAGGTCACTCAAAGGCTCGACAATCCTTCCTCCAACTTATTTGGTTACTTTGTGTTTGGTTGGTTTGGAATGAACGTAATAATAGACTTCATAATAATATCCAAACCAACATGGAACAGCTAGTAGAAAAAATTAAATATCACTCTTTGTGGTGGCTTAAAGCTAATAAGACTAATTTTATGTACGGTACTCAAAGATGGTGGTCGGACCCTTTATTATGTTTGGGTATCGACTGACCTTCGCTTTGACTATGCATTGTATGTCTGACTGATTTTAGGGGTGACACTTTTAGTACATCTTGTACTTAGGTGCCTCACTACCGTTGTTAATATATTCCATTTTTATGTCTTCAAAAAAAAAAAAAAGAAATATTGCATTGGAAAATGGTGAAAGTGATAGATTTGATTTTTTAAAAGTTAAAAAATTGTTGAATTCAATGCAGACTTACTATTTTTAATTTCCTTGACTAGTGCCCCAAAGGCATTGCTTAGCATAACCCTAAACCAAACCCCCCTAATAATGTACCTATACCACTCTTTCTAATTAGAATTGGGTTCCACTTGTGTAACATAGTGGAATCTATGTTATGTAACATTGTTAAATTTATGTGAGCGGATTTTGTCCTCCTAACCTTTTAAATCGGTTAAATAAAAAAACGATTTTAAAAGACTTTAGTTTTTGGAAAAAAGATACTTTTATTTTCTTTTTTATTTTTATCTTCATCCCTTAGGATTGTATTACTGGCTCTGATACCAGGTTGGGCGCAGAATCGCCAGCGGAATTTTGTTCTCGAACTTTGTTTAACATCTGTTCAATTTTAATTAATCCTTGAAATGGTTTTAAGAGTGTTTTTGCTCTTTCTCTTTGTGTATTAATAAGATTTTCTAGGTCTTCTACCTCTCTTAGGAAATCGTCAATATATTCTATATGATAAATTACAAATTCTTTAGAATGGAAAAGAATTTGTTTTAAGACAATTCTGGTATGATAAAATTCTATATCAGAGACTATATTTTCTAATCTCTCTTTAAAAAGTCTCAATTCTGTTATAAGGCCTAAACCAGACATTATAGAATTTTTTCTAATGATTGTTTAAATTCAATTAGTTTTTGAGATGGCCATAATAGGGTTGTGGCTCTTTCTTTTTGTGTAACAGAAATATTTTATGTTCCTTCTAATTCTTCTATTATTTCATCTATATATGAAATTTGTAAAATCATTAAATCATGAATTCCCCAAATTGTGTTCTTCATTTCTATTCTTAAGAAATTTTCTTCTATTTTATTAACTAGGTTATCTAGTTTTATTCTGAATAACCTTAATTCATTTTTTATTGTTATTCCTGGCATTATAATTTCCTATTAATTTTTAAAAGTTCAGTTTTTATCTCTGATAAAGTTTTATCAAACTTCTTCTTTTCATTACTATCTAATGAAGTTCTTGCTGGTAAAAACCTTGGTTCACTAGTACTTTCTTCTTGTTTTAGAAGAGGTGTTCTCTCTATTGTCATAATAGATTTTGATCTTTTTAATGGTTTTAGAATTGGTGATTCTAACTTTATTAGTGGTGCAAATAGCTCATCTATTTGTATTTTTTCTTTTCCACTAAACTCTACACTATAATGAGAGTTACTTAAAGCATAGTTCATTTTATAACTTATACTAAAAGGATGATTTCCTGGTCTCATAAGGTTTTGATCTTTAAGTTTATAATGAATCACTAAAGATCTGTTCAGATCTATATCATTTAGACTTAAACCTATTTGTAAATTTATATCAAATTTTATTTTTCCACCTATTAAATTTCCTTCACCTTGGGTTATTAGTGAATGTTTTTTATCCATCCTAGCATCTTCTATAAGAAGTTCTAGTTCTGAGTTTATTCCTTTCATAAAAGTACTTTTTATGATTATTTGGATAGTTGATATATGAATATATCCTATCTTCTGTCTTTTTTTTAACGATAGATGTTTTAATCTATTATTAATTTGTTCTTCGTCTATTATGGATATTACAACAGATCCATCTGTTGATTCCATTGGTACAGGGACTTCTCCTATCATCATTCCATATTTTAGAATATTTTCTCTAGATAGTTTTTCTTTTATTAAAGAAAAAATATTTTTCTGCTTGAAGTTTTCTTCTGGTTTTAAGGTAAAATCTACCTTTTCTATATGATCTATTAATACATCTGCCATAAAACCAGATGAATCTTCTTTTTTCATGCTAAATTCCATTATGAAATGTAAAAATTTAAATTATTTAAAATATTTAAAAGCATACATGACTTTGTCTTGGATTTTTGATAATTCTGATCTTTCGATCCTTTGGAATTTGAAATAATCTTTCGATTATTGATACTGAAAATTTAAAATCTTTCGATTTTGTTATGACAACCTCAAACCCTACGAAGCCCTTTCCCACAATGTTTTTCACAAACTAAAGGTACTTACTTCATTGATTTTAGTTGTACTTACAAGTGAGCATCGAGACTCTTATTTATAGGAGGAAAGGACTTACAGAGTAGGTCACATGTCACTTTCCTTCCAGCTAAAAAGAAAAACAAACAAAACACGCAAAAGAAAAAGTAAAAGCATTATCACATAAGGTGATAAGGTTTTTATCTAAATGGACCCCATCTGACTCAGATGATAAGGTTCCATTATTACAATTTTATTCCTACGGTCATCTACATGACGCATGTTTAGGCTTTTCCTTCTACCTTATCTTCAGGTACTGTGATTGTCGGTATTTTGTCTTCTTCTGCCGACACTTTCTTCTTTGCACACCATTTATATGAGTGCCCTTTGTATTTTGAAAAGTATTGGCAACACTCCTGTTGTACTTCATCTGGAATTTGGTAAAGAGCATTCTCAAATCTTGAGAATAGTTCTTCATAATGAAGTGTTTGCTTGAGGTGTTCCTCTGAAACCTTCCTCTTCGAATCACAGACCATAAGGCAGGTTTCTGTAGTATAGAGGACCTTATAATTAATAATGGTAGAACCATATCTAATAAGGTTATCATAAAAACGTTTCATTTGATAAATGAACGAATCTACTGTCCATCCAATACTTTTTGAATTTGGAGGTAGATAAGTTTTATTTGAAATTCCTATTTTGATGACTGTTCTTGGTTTTACAACCATAAAATTATTTTCTTCAAAAAAGCATGGATTGGTTTGTTCGAACTGGAGATATATTTCTCTTCCTTTAGCAAGGAAGTCATTAAATCTCTTTGTTGTATCACCAATTTCTTGGAATCTACGACCTTCTCCTTCTTCAAGATACACGGTCTTAAGCATTCCATAATCATAGAATTCTTTGAGCAATTCCTTGGATATTCCTGGAACTGTATTAGCTTTTACCCCATATATGGTATTGACTGGGTAAAAGCAATTCCTTGGGGCATGAATTCTTTTTAGGATATTTTTTCTTTCTCCTAAAATATTTTTGTTTATTAAACTTCTTAGGAAATTTCCTTTTCCTTCTATATTCTGATCGGTCAATCTTTCTAAAGACCTTCCTTTTTCTTTTTCTAGGTTTTTTACAACCATAACTTCCTACTTTATCTTGTAGTTTATCACAACAAAAGTTTATTTTTGCATCTCTTTTAGCAATTTTATTCATACATTGTTTAGATACCCATTGTTTTAATGTAGTTATTCTAGCTCCTAGGGTATTCTCCAATCCCATTTCGTTATTTTTTTTCATCAAAAATTTCTTGCATCTTTATTCCTAATCCCCTTGGGAGTTTATTATAGAATAAATTTAATAAATTATATTCTGTTCTTTTTGTTGGGTGAATACCATAGTAATATTCTTCAAATTCACATATAAATGGATCTATTTGACACATATCACAAATTTTTAAATTAAAAATTTTATGGATTAATGTGTTTTCTAATTCCTTCTTAGCATCGATACTTTCATATCCTACAAATTCTGCTCTTAAGATTTGGTATATATAATCTACAGTTTCATTTCCCGTAGATGGTAATTTTGAATCTGGATATTCATGTATGAATTTCATTGCATTTCCATATGTTTTAGTTTTAAGATAATTAAAGATATCTTTTGGGCTGAAGGCTTTTAATTGGACATCTATTTGAACATTTATTTTATGTTTTCGATACCATTCTCTTAATTCTTTTCCTTTGTCTGTAATAAAATCAAGATTAAGCACATCATCCTCTTTCTGTGAATTTACAATTGGAATATATTTTGGTGGTATACTCTTATATTTTCTTTCATTTATTTTTTCTTGTATTATCTGTTGGTCAATAAATTCATCTTTACCTTCACGGCGTCCTCTTTTACGTCCTTGTTCTGATGATTCTGCATCATCAGCTTTAACAAGTCCTACTTGTGGATTTTCATCGAAACTCTCAATTGAACTGTCTGAATCGAAATCATAGATGAATTTATTTTCATCTTCTAGTTCTTCGATATTTTTATTCTTTTCACTAATGTCTAAAGTAGCCATTAGGGTTTGTAATTCTTGCAGCTGGTTAGCTATTTCTTCCTCTGTTTCGTCCATTTTAATAATTAGGAGCAAAGAATTGTGTTTGTTGCGAGGGTTTTTCTTTTACCTCATCTTCCTCCCTCTTAAAAAGAAGTTGGAGATCCTCCAAAGTTAGACTTTTATCTTTCTTAGGTAAAAGGCTTATTAGATCAATTAGACCGTCTATCTTTATGCAGAGTTTTTCATCTAACTCCTTTTGAATATTTTCTATATTAAATAGTCTTTCGTCGAGTTTTTCTTTGAACTCTTTATCTATCCAGTATTCTGTTGAAGTTTCTATAAAAGAAACCATTTTCTCTAGTCGCTCTTGTAAAACAACTATTTTTTCATAAATATCTTGTATTTTTTCTCCTAATCCTTTATTAGCCATGTAGGAATTTTTGTACTTTTATGCTCAAAAGATTTGCGAAATTTTCATATTCCCAGTATGTGGAATAATCATTTTCAATTATTAGAAACCAATATGCTGTTTCTCTTAACCAATTAATTTGGTTTCTTACTCTAATTATATTATTATAATTAGGTTCTAATATGAATGGTTGAGGTATTATTTTTCCAAATGGATTTATTAATCCATCCATAAATTATCTAACTAATTTTTTTAAGGTTTTCTCTTAACGAATCAGCTAATTCTATATTTTCTTTAAAGAGAAAATAATCAAAATCTTCTCTCAGGTAGTACCGAGCTGTTTCTTCGCACCATCTAATTTGTGCTTTTACTCGAGTATATCTAAAATAAATGGTAATAGAATCATTTTTCCTTTTGGATTTATTTTATATATTCTTAACTTTCTAAGTCGGCTTTTGTAAGAACTGGTTTTAAAAGATTTTGACATGTGTCAAAATTTTATTGGCCAATGGTACAATGGTACCCAACTGCTATGGTACGTAAGTATTTTCCATTAGAATTGGCCGATAAGATAAGAAATAGAATAGGTGAGATGTACTCAGTATCCATGGTCTTGCATATGGCAAGCTATGTCACATGGCAATCCTCAAACTTTTCCCCTATTAAATCACTATGGTACAACTTCCGAGGAGTGTCTGTTCTCCCAGTAAGACTCTTACTTTACACTTTGGGTTGGGACAAAGACAGGGCAACTAGCAGATGATGGTCAAGCATGTTTCCCTATAAAATACCAAAATATTAATGAAGATAGGTGGTTTAAATAACATGCTTCAAGACATGAAACAATGATCCTCGATGTCAATGTTAGCAATTTGGCCGGGTAACCCAAAATCACGATTAGTGTAGCTTTTACAAAGTCAATGTCATTAACCATATTTTGCAAACATGCATTGAGATTTTCCATTTCTTACATCAATCAGGTTCATGATAGAACAGTTTTTAAGAAGAGAGGAGAAAAGAAGCTCACTTTGAAGGGCCAAAGAGAACAATAATAGCCGATATAATCACATGTAGAGCACGAATGAAACACCAATAGCATTTAGATTGTTTTTAGTATGTAAATTCAGAGCATATAACATGAAATATACTCGAGATATACTAGTTGTCCTTGGTATATTACACGAAAAAACTAATATCAAAATTAGCACCTAAGTTGTTGCATTAAACCGTATAAATCAATATCTAGACATGGAAACCGTATTCGATGTAGACACGTTGATACTAGTAATAATTTAAGAAAATAACATAATTGAATGTAATCACAAGTGTCAGTGTTGTACATGGACACATATTGCACACCAGACACACCTTCGATCAGAATTGTATGTGTCATAGAGATTAGACCTATAAAGTATTGTATATAGTTATTAAACCCAAAAAAAAAACAACGTAAATTAAAAAAAGAACAAATTTTGTTGGCTAAAAAATTCCCCAATTTAAAAAAGACCTATAGAGAATTAGCATATCTAAAAGAGGAAGGAAAAACCAACATAAAGAAGACACATACTTTGTATTTCTTTGATGCACCTATAAAGCTAAAAGGAGAACAAATCCAAAGCTATAAGCAGATGCTCAAGCCAGTTGGTACTAGTCATACAAACTTGTGCACAAAGTCTTCTCTAGTCATTCTTACTTTCTTACATTCCTCTTGAATCAAGATGCACATCATTATCCAAATCAATTTTTAAGAATCTAATCCAAACTTTGCATCCCTCCAAATTCACCAATTGAATTATTATCTATATGGCCCAAATGTTCATCCACTTGAAAAAAAAATCATACATTGAAAAACTCTTAAAGCAATCATCACTGATATCAAAATTATCAATGCATGATAAATCCAACTCATCACATACACCCTCTTCAACTTGCACAACATCACGTGTCTGTGTTTGTGTTCCTTCTGATTTAGCATCTTGGATTTCACCACCCCCAGGGTCTATCATATCAGCAGGCTCATCCTTTGTCTCTTGTTATTAGTTGGAGAGGAAACTTCATAACACTTATGACAAACATCAACATTATTGTTCATATTGACAGGTATCTTTCGTATCTCAGATGTTGTAGGAGTTGTTCCCTCTGAAGAACAACTGCTAGCAGCAGCCAATGAAGAATCCTTCAAAAATGCCTTAATAGAGCTATAATATGATATATGTGGGAAGTTGAGGCAAGCAAAAGGACCATACATGGCACTAGCAGCATAATCATAAGCAAGAGCAGTTTCTTGAGCAGTAAGAAAAGTACCTAACCAAAGTTTACTACCTTTTGGTTTCCTAATCTCATCAACCCAATTCCCCCAAGTCCTTTGTCTAACACCTCTATATTTATTCTGAGTTTTGAGGTCCTCTTTTCCCTTTCATACACCCTTTCTTTGAACCTTTTGCCATGCTTTCCGCTTCAGCTTACCATCATCTTTATATAGTTTCTCATTGTATTCCTTCCACTTTGCTAGAATCTCAGCCACAGATTTAGTCCCTTTTTTTCTAGTCCAAGTTTTATTTTGATGCAGATTTCGAACATTTTGCGTAGTTTCTTGATCTTTGGTGCCACTGGTTGAAGTTCGTAGCATTATCATCATACTTTAATGATCGAGCATTTAGTATATGTTAAGTATGATGAAATACTAGATTTCAAAGTGTTTTTGTTCAGTACAGAGAATGGAAAACGTAGAATAATCATCAGACTCTTACAATCTACCATTTCGTTACATGTAAATTCATGATAAGCTTGATGTTAAACTGTTTTTGTTCAGTCTAAAGGTTGTTGAATAAGGTATAATGGACATGTGTTGAAGGCAAAAGTGTGGCTAGTGCTGACTTAAATTTTCAAGTGAGGCATATTTAATCCCACATCGCCCATATGAGACACAAGGTGTGTTTGAAGTCTATATAAAAACAAGGTTTGTTGAGTAATTGAAACCATCTTTGCGCTTGGGGCAATGACGCAGCTAATGAGGTTATAACCGAGGCACGTCTATTGCTGGTTGAAAACTATTTCCAAACCCCCTCTTAAGCTTGGGGCAACTCAAGCCTTCGAGAATTTCTGGAAGGACTCCTTTTGGGGTAAAGTCCTACAATCTTAGTTCAAACATTACTTTTTAAGGCTGCACCATTAAGCCTATTAAATTATGGAAAATGTAATTGGTTTGAAATTATTTCATAAATTTGTTTTTTTCTCTTTCAAATCTCGGTTTCCTGATAGGCTTTGATGTTTCCAAATTCATCAATTGTGCAACAATTGTGTGTTTACATGTGATTTTTTTTTTTTAACTGCCTGCTTTTATTAAACCAATGGTGATAGTAAATCAAAAGCCTCAATAGCATAAATATGAGGGGTTTCTTCAACCCAAACAAAATCAAAAGAAGACATAATAGCAAATTTAGCTAAGAAGACAACGGCTTGATTCGCAACATGGCAAATATGAAAAAAATATCAAGTATTGAAATTTGATGGGAGTCTTTGCAATCTTCAGCTCTTGCTCTTAAATAGAGCTCAGTGTTGGAACTCGTTAATAGCGGCAATGAGATTAAATGAGTATTATACTTTTAAGCTTGAGGAACAAACAAGTCCTTCGAAAGCTCTATCCCCTTTAACACTGACTTGCCATATGCCACATCTGATACTGTTAAGAGCGGCATACACGAGCAACCTGCAGCGACAACTACTCCCCCTGCGTCGTAGCTGTCAGCCCCCATTTGCCATCCTTATTAAGCCCTGCTGCAAACACATTAAGTTTGAAAAATCACTTGTGGGTGGAGTCCATCTAATATTAGACAACCGGCACCCAAGCCCAACTACTCGTGACCTTTGTTTTGGTTGTGCTTTTTATATAAAGATTATGACGCAACTTTGCTGATATTAATCAAAATATATAGACCTGTTGTTGAGTGCAACTTAGATAGTGTTATCTAAGTCCCACATCGGAAGTTTTATAGTCAATGTTATGGAGCATGAGTTATAAAAGAGAATTGTGTGATTCATTGTCACATACTTACCTGGATGGGGTCAATGGGTGATCAAGAAGGCCTATGGCCTAGGCAAGTGACCTTCATTGCACTTTGAAGGGGTGCTAGTCTAAGGTCTACCCAAGTGGTGGAGCCTACATCGTAATTTGTTGCTGTGGGGGTTTGCGTTCGCGCGGCCCCTCTCAATTTTAGTTTCAAACTTGAAATTTTGAGTTATGATTTTGTACCGCCATAAAATGTCGAGATACAACATCCACCATTTTTTAATTGTAGGTTGATTAAGTGAATTGTCTCCTAAAAAAGCACTCTATTACACGAGTAACATATCTTTGTAAAACATCAAGGATAGTTTATAGAAAGAAAGAATTAAAGAATCAAAGATATCAATATCAGAGTAGAATCTTGGAGAAAATTAAGGCAAAAGCAGAGTAGAAAGGAGAGAAAGAATTAAGGCAATCAGGTGAATTTTCTATAAAAGAAAGGAGAGAAAGAGGAAATGGGTTCTTGGAATGAATCTTGGAAAAAATATCAAAGATGTTTGCATGTCTGATATTTTCTTACTACAAACAACAAAGAATTTGAAAATATAGTTAGATCAGATTTAATGAACTAGAGACATTAGTGAAATTACACGAAAGTGTTGAGAGACATCAATGTTATTCTCCTCTTTGTTCTTACATTCCTTCAAGGCATGTCATCTACATTTACAATAAGACATCAGTCCAATCTTTCAATATAGATATTTAATCCACTTCTAACATCTCAGAACCCCAACAAAATGGAACCCTGGATCCTATTGAAGTTTTTATTGAGTTTTTCCTTTTATAAAAAAAACCTTACAGCGTATAAAGCACTGATACATACATGGACACTTGACAAGACAATGACACGTCGACAATGGAGAAAATTACATAATTGAATGCATGTGTCAGTGTGTCAGTTTTGGACTCAAAACATGTATCGAATACCGAACATGGCTTCGATCAGTAGTGTCGCTAAAAAGGTTACAACAACTCAACTATTATATTGAGCATTTCATACTACTAAGTGTAAAACTTAGATATCGCCATTCGCCAACAAGTTGGGCATTGTCGTAGACCACATTGAATTCACCTTTCAAATGTTCATTTTAAACTGTGCACTTTTCTAGAATATGCATTTTCTCAAAGGTTTACTTATCAAAGGTTCATTTCACAAACAGACATATTTGAAAATAGGCTACCTTGAAAATATATACAAGAACCAAGTCATGTCCTACTAAGTGGGATCGGCTACATGAACGTTCCCTTTCATGATTTGGACCTTTATGAGGTGCAGCCTCTACATTATCCTCTTTAACCACTTAAAGAGGTTTTGGAGGAAGAAAAAACACAGAATTTAAACAAATTTATCAAACCGCTGTAGAAGTAAAGCATCTTGCAATATAACGAAGACTCAAGAAGGAACAAGTTAGCATGGTCTAAACCTAAAGCAGGGTCGATAAAAATGCTCGATGGAGCAAGGTCCACAAGTGTGACCCCTTTTACTGGTATTAACCATAGTACATCACTTTGACTTGACACATCCATTTTGAAGGTAGTAAATTTTCTCCACCCTTAACGAAAAATTTCTTGTATATACATCTTAAAAAACTGTTAATTATCTTGTTCAGTAATTTGTCTTTTGAAAGTACATTTTTAAAACTACATAAGGTTTGGTTTTGGAGTGAGCTTTTAAACTGACCAAACTCTAAATATCTGCAGGTACCATATAGACTATATGATTATATAAGTCTTATACCATCCTTAATTAAGATACTTCTCATGTGTAACCTCTTGGTCGCATAAATCATACTAATTTGAGTGTTAGAGTGTATAAGGATACACCACCACTATCGGACACCATCGCGTCATGAATTTCAGGCATACCAACCAGTTATGGTCTCAAGGAATTGTTCTTCCACATCTCTGTGGTTTTCCCTTCCTTGCATCACTTTCAGGTTCACAACAGAACAGTTTTTAACATGAAAGGAGAAAAGTGCTAGATCCCTTTGAAAGGCCATAGAAAACAACAGCCAATATAATCACAAGAAGAGCACCAATCAAAAACAGTAACAAAATTTGAGAATATTTTCATACATAAATTCAGAATGTATAAGTTTTTGTTACTTATTTTGTCTCTAAACATAAATAACAGCAAGGATAAAGCTAATTGTCCTCTAATAACTAATGTAAAAATCAGTGCTCAAGATGCTGTATTAGACCTAGGACGTATGTGCATGAGTTATAAGGCAGTCCAAATTAAACCCAGAAAACAAACGAAGCAAAAAAATAAACGAATCTTTTCAGCTAAATTCCCCATTTTAAAAACCGTATAGATAATTAGCATATCAAAAAGAAGAAGAAAAACTAACATAAAGAAGATGCTTATTTCCTATTTTCTTTTATGCATCTATAAGCTAAAAGGAAAACAAATCTATGGGACTAGCCACAAGCAAGATGTTCAAGACAGTTGATACTAGTGAGGGAAACTTGTGCACTAAGTCTTCTCTAATCATTCTTCCTTTCTTGCATTCCTCTTGAATCGTGATTTAGATCATAATCCAAATCAAGAAACGGTTTATCTTCTCCTTCTCCATTGAAGTTCAGAGGTAATCCAATATCAACACCTGATGCTGTGTGTACGGTATGAGGCAAACTCCTTGACAGCATAGCATCTCGATTTTCCAATTCATAAAATAAGCTTGAAGCAGTCCCAACATGAGGATTATTACTCTCTTTAGGGGAACCAATTTGTCCAAAATCCAAACTTTGCATTGCCCCATATTCATCAATTAGATTATCATCTATATGCCCTAAAAGCTCATTGATTGAAAAACTCTTCTCTCCAGGGGAACCAATTTGTCCAAAATCCAAACTTTGCAGCAGCCCATATTCATCAATTGGTTTATCATCTATATGCTCCAAAAGCTCGTCTACTGAAAAACTCTTCAAGTATTCATCTGCAATGTCAAAGTTATCCATCCATGAAAAATCCATCTGGTCATTACACACACCCTCTACAAACTGCACAGCATCATGCGTTTGTGTTTCTGTTAGTGTTCCTTCTGAATTTGCATCTTGGATTTCACCACCACCAAGGTCTATGATTTCAACAGTATTTTTCATATCGACTGGTAGCTTAGCTATCTCATTAACAGCTTCAGCAGCAGAAAGCTCAGAATAACTAGACACAGTTGTTTTCCCGGATGTTGCAGGCGTCGTTGCCAGCGAAGAACAGCTAGCAGCAGCCGATGAAAAATCCTTCAAATACTCCTTAATAGAACAATAATCCGAGATATCAGGAAAGTTAAGTCGCGCAGAAGGACCATACATGGCTCTAGCAGCATAATCATAAGCAAGAGCAGCTTCCTGAGCCGTCGGAAAAGTACCTAACCAAAGTCTACTCCCACTATTAGGTTCCCTAATCTCAGCCACCCATTTCCCCCAAGTCCTTTGTCTGACACCTCTATATTTATTCTCCGAGTTTTGAGGTCCTCCTTTCCCTTTCATACACCCTTTCATTGAACCTTTTGCGGGTGCTTTACGCTTCGGTATAACATCGTCTTTACCAGCATATAGTTGCGCATTGTATTTCTTCCACTTCGCTAGACTGTCAGCCACACATTTAGTCCTTTTTCTTCTACTCCAAGTTTTATTTTGATGCAGATTTCGGACATTTTGCGTAGTTTCTTGATCTTTGTTACCACTGGTTGAACCACCATCATTGAAATCTTGAATTTGACGGTGCTTTTTTCCTTTTGTATCATTGTTAGAGGTATCCATAGCAGAGAAAGAAAGGATATAGACCAAGCAGAGAAAATATGACAGGAAGAGGAAAGAGTCTACAAACAGAGAAACCACTTAGGTGTAAACTGAGAAAAACGCTCAAGAAACTAAGGAGTAAGAGGAAAAGAAGGAAAAAAAGCAAGGAGAGAAAGAGGAAAAGGATTCTTGGAGTGCATATTGGAGAAGTATATCACAGTTACAGGATCAGATGTTTGGATAGTTTTGCATGCCTATGAGTTTTTTCTTACTACAAACAACTAAGAATTTGAAAATATAGTTAGATCAAATTTAACGAACTAGAGACATTAGTGAAATTACTTAAGAAAGTGCCGAGGCATGCATATATCAATGCTACTTTTCTACTACAGAATTTTTAGTCCACTTCTAACATCTCAGTACCCTAACAACATGGAACCTATATCCTATTTACAGTTTTTCTTTTTCGAGTTTTTCCTTTAATAAAAACAGCTTACAACAACTCAACTTTTGTCAAATAAAATAAAACTCAATGTTGTGTTCAAAAGTTATCCAACCCAGATGTTTGAACAAATAAAATTTGATTCAATTTTGATGGCTGGCTTTGAATAATTAATAAGATCAAATCCAATATAACTTATTATGAAAATTTTAGTTATCTACCATTGCATGAACCTAGCCTGAGATGTGAGTTCGAAATTTTACATCCACATATTCCCATTCATGATTTGGACCTTTATGAGGTGCAGTCTCTACAGTGTCCTCTTCAACTAAGTGCTTAAAGAGGTTTTGGAAGAAGTAAAAAACACACAGAATATAAACAACTTATTAAACCCCGTAGAAGTAAACCATCTTGCAAAATAACGAAGACTCGAGAAGGAACAATTTAGCATAATCTAAACCTGCAAAACGGTTCAATAAAATGCCCAACAGAGCAAGGTTCACAAGTGTGACCCCTTTCCTGCTGCAAATCATAGTACATTCCTTGGACTTGACAACTCCAAAAAATAGACATGACCACTAGATACGACTGACACAAAGACACGCCTTCGATCGAAAATGTCGATGCTATAGAGCTCGACACATCCATTTTGAAGGGCGTAAAAAAATAAAATAGTTATTCATCAAAGTCTCATTTATTCAATGACCAGAGTTAAACGAGAATCTATCGCTCGAAAACGGAGGACAAAAATTCGTTTATTTACATCAAGCTTTCGCGGAGCTCATTCAAAACTTACTCGAACTATTTCGCAACAGAAAATAAACTACAACAGGCTTTGTTTTGGAATGAATTTTTAAACTCACCCAATTTAAATAGCGGCAGTTACACATATAGACTCTATAATTACGCCACCTCTCACTCGCTAAATCATACTAACTTGAGTGTAAGTACATAGAGATGCATTGGCACTATTCGACACCCTCGCGTCATGAGTTTCAGGCCTACACAACCAGGTATGGTTGTTCTTCCATATCACTGATACTTTCCCTTTATTAGGCCATATAAAACGACAGCCGATATAGTCACAAACAGAGCACCAATCAGAAACCAGTAACAGAATTCCAGACTGTTTTATACATAAACTTTGAACATTTGTTTATAAAACTAAATAACAGCAATGATAAAGTACTGTACAAGAATTGCAGCATGAAAAAACTACTTGTCCATTTACATATAACATAAAAAACAGAGTACTGTACAAGAGTTGCAGCTGAAAAAACTACTTGTCCATTTACATATAACATGAAAAACTAATGTCAAAATCAGTGTCCAAGATGCTGTATCAGACCTAGAAAGTACTGTACATGAGTTATAAGGCAGTCCAAATTAAACTTAGAAAACAAACTAAACAAAAAAATAAACGAATATTGTCAGCTAAATTCCCCATTTTAAAAACCCTATAGGGAATTAGCATATCAAAAAGAAGAAAGTAGTTTATTTCATATTTTTTTTATGCATCTGTAAGCTAAAAGGAAAACAACTCCAAGGAACAAGCCATGAGCAGGATGTCCAAGCCAGTTGATACTTGTGAAGCAAACTTGTGCACAAAGCCTTCTCTAATCATTTTTCCTTCCTTGCATTCCTCTTGAATCGTGATTTAGATCATAATCCAAATCCAGAAACGGTGTATCTTCTCCCCCGCCATTGAAGTTCAGAGGTAATCCATAATCGACACCTGATGCTGTGTGTTCCATATGAGGCAAACTCCCCAACAGCTTAGCATCTGGATTATCCAATTCATAAAAGAAGCTTGAAGCAGTCCCAACCTGAGGATTACTTTCTTCAGGTAAACCCACTTGTCCAAAATCCAAACTTTGCATCACCCCAGAATCATCAATCGGATTATTATCTATTTGCCCCAAAAGCTCATCCACCTCAAAGAAATCATCCACGTGAAAGAACTCATCCACTGAAAAACTCTTCAAATAATCATCAGTGAAGTCAAAGTTATCCATCCATGAAAAATCCATCTGGTCATTACACACACCCTCTCCAACCAGCACAGAATCGTGTGTTTGTGGTTGTGTTAGAGTTTGAGTTCCCGATGTTTGTGGTTGTGTTAGAGTTTGAGTTCCTTCTGAATTTACATCTTGGATTTCACCACCACCAAGGTCTATGATATCATCAGGCTCATCCATTGGCTCTTGCTTCATTCTACTAGTTGGAGATGTAGCTTCATAACCTTTATAACAAACATCAACAGTGTTGTTCATATGAACAGGTATCCTAGGTATCTCCTTAACATCCTCAATAGCACAAACCTCAGAATGACTAGACACAGTTGTTGTCTCAGATGTCGCAGGCGTTGTTGCCGAAGAACAACAGCTAGCAGCTGCTGCTGAAGAATCCTTCAAATATTCCTGAATACAACTATAATCCGATATATCAGGAAAGTTAAGTCGCGCAGAAGGACCATACATGGCTCTAGCAGCATAATCATAAGCAAGAGCAGCTTCTTGAGCTGTCCGAAAAGTACCTAACCAAAGTCTACTTCCTCTATTTGGTTCCCTAATTTCAGCAACCCATTTCCCCCAAGTCCTCTGTCTAACACCTCGATACTTATTCTCCGAGTTTTGAGGTCCTCCTTTACCTTTCATACACCCTTTCTTCGAACCTTTAGCCGGTGCTTTACGCTTTGGTTTACCATCATCTTTACCAGCATAAAGCTTCTCATTGTATTCCTTCCATTTTGCTAGAGTCTCAGCTACAGATTTAGTTCCTTTTCCTCTACTCCTAGTTTTCCTCTTTTTCGATAATTCCAACGGCGCAAGAGAAGCATTAAAACATTGATCATAAGCAGGAGCACCCATTTTTAAACTTCCAAGTAAATCAACAGTAACACTCAACAATCTGCTAGAATAACAACAAAAGAACCAAGTCAAGAACAATCTTTAAAAATTCCTTGTAAATCAGACCCAAAACTAGGAAAAGTACAAAAACTCCAAGCAAATCAAAGCTCAAGTAGTGGAAAAGTTCAAATTCGATTTCACAATATAACCTTATTATAATAATAATAATTAATAAAACTTAATAATAAATAAATCAAACAAAAATTACAATTCCTTAGCCACCAAGTAATAGATACTGACTGAAACAAAAAATCAAACACTTGGTGGGCAAGTTTTAATTAATTAATTTTCAAGTAAAAACAAAACATTTATTCATTTTTTGTTTTTATCACTACAAAATCAAGCAGAACCCAAAACAAAAACAACAATCAAAATAAAAACTTCCCTAACAAGTAGTAATCACACAGAGAAATTTTATTTAACCTAGAAAAAAGCAGAAAAATTTCGAAAAGAATGAGTAAAATAAGAGAATAAGAAGAAAAAGCTAACAAATCAGAGAGAGAAAATCGGTGAGAAATGTAACTAACCTTAACAATAGTTGAATTTGTGAAGAAAATAACGATTTTAGGGTTTTTGTTTATCTCTTGTTTTTCTGTGAGAGTGTTTGGTTTTTGAAGCGAACGAGGTTTTTTTGTTTTGGTTTTGTGAAGAAAGAAACAACGTAATAGCGAATATGAGAGGAAAAAAAAATCTTCGATTTGGCACACAGAAATATCTATTTATAGCCTTCTCTAGATATTTCTGATATTTTTTTATTACCAAATCGGTACCGAGTGACGTGGCGTTTTCTTAGTCGTGTTGTTTTGCTTCGGTTTCCCGAACCTTGTGGCTCGAACCTTCCCGAGCCGCTAAAACGTTCTCGTTTCGCTTTCCCTTCTTTTGAGTTTTGCTCTTTTTTTATTGTGAGATGAATGTCTCCGATAGGTCCTTTTCTTTTTCAATATTTTCGATTATGACATTGCTTTGAGCTACCATGTAAATATCTACATTAGTGATTTATTTTTTAATTTATGTAAATATCTACATTAGTGATTTATTTTTAAATTTCATTTGTATACAAGTGGGACTTATACCAAAGAAATTAGGCTCGTCCGGTAAACACAACTCACTCAATTGTTAGCTGCAAGACAATATTATGTGCGAGATTGAGGTTTAAATTACGGACTCTCAATTTTTCCACATTTAAAATATATGCTTCAATAATTAAATTATTTGAAAAAAAAAATTAGGCTCATAGTCTAAAAATGCAAATGATACGGACAAAATTGTTGAAATTAAAAGAAAGTAAACTAAGTAAAAAATTATTCGATCTTTCTTGATTTAGGTCTAAAATTGAACTAGATAAAAAAAACTCAAATCATATTGATTCAATTCTCACTTTTCTATTTTGAAATGCAATGTTCCAATAAACCGAATTGATAAATTTATTATTTTTGACAATTATTTAGCTGCTTGCTAAGCGAAAATACTCATGCTTATATCTCATCACACTCACATCACATGAGTTACAACAACAAACCCCTAACTTTCACATCTTTTTTTGATATGTTACTTAAAATCGTCGTCGCTGGTGCTTCAAAAGCCTTCGTCACCACTTTATGTTTCTTCTATCATTGTTGTTATATTTCATTTGAAATTTGTGTTTTATTCTTTGTAACGACTACTATTGAGAGTGTTTGATTAATTTGGGGATTTTACTTTGCTATTGTGATAGTTTTTTTTCTTCATCTTTTAGTAAAATTTTCGTTGAGACACAAGTCGGAGGTTGTGGGATATGTTACTGAAAATGAAATGTCAGATGCATTTTATCAACAAAAAAAATCCAAGTCATAATAAAAAAATTTACGATGAAATTTCATTCATTTTTTCTATAAAGCCAAAGCATAACATAAATTAGTGCCTCTCGTGTCCTCGTGAGCTTAGCTCAGTTGATAGGAACAATGCATAATATATGCAAGGTCCGGGGTTTAAACCCGAGTACCATCCAAAAAAAAAAACTAGTGCTCTCGTTTTCTCCTTAAATGGTATTTTTCTTTGTTGCTTTGTTTGTTTTGTTTGATTGATTTGTGTTGATTTGATTACGTAGTTTATAAAAAATAAAAAAAAATGGTCAAGCAATCTAATAGTTAGAAACTCACTCTTAAAATGAATAAGTGAGATATTTGAAGTTCGAACTCTAACTCCTGTATTGTCTCTATCAACTGATCTAGACTTACTAGTTTATAAATTTTAATCCCCATGGATAGTGCTTGAAAATTGTTAATTGAAATTCGTCAGCTTAATTAAAATTTTTTTTTGCTTGACAAAAAAAAAAATGTAGGTTTTTCCCTTCATGACCACTTTATGCTTGAAAACCATTCAGAGGGTATGCTTTAAAAAAAAAATTAATTGCATTTTCAGGCAATTAAAATGTCGTCAACGTCTTTTTTACAACCTCATCTGATCCGATCATCCAAACCAAATCGTACACCATCGGTATAGTTCGCTTTAAGGTTCACTTCTGAAAAATGTTAAAAACCAATCATGTTAGGTTTAGTCGGTTTGTACTTTTTGCGACTACAAACCAAATTGAATAGTTACACCCCTAACGTAGCCACACGATCGAATTTGCTTAATCCCCTTTTTAAATTTAATTAAACGTTTATGTGTTTTATTCATTTTTGTGAAGTGGTTGATGTTGGAGTACTACTATAATCTATTATGAGTGAGAGTTTCATGACTTTCATATCACATTGAGCACTTTATCTACTCAATGTGGGAAGCTGGGTGTTTCAAACAAAAAATGTGGGAAGATGGGTGTTATGGAGACTCCATTTCTAATGCTCTCTCAAACACTGACTCTATTATTGGGTGAAACTCATGAAAGTCCCACACTTTAGAAATGGATCCGATATAAAGTAGTGAGACCTACATGAGTTTTACCCAATAAGAGAGTGAATATCTAGAGAGTGTTTCTAGTATTTCTCATGTGAGAATGTGGGAATCCTAACATTCTCGCCATCTCTAAGAGTCGTCCACGACAATTGTTACTCCATCTTCACTAACTCGAAGGTAGTCACTTGATTAATTACCCAATAATACTTTTGGGATTGGACATGTAGCGTAACCAAAATGATCCAATAACAAAAATCTAATAGTGTGTAACCCATAACATTTTCAATGATCTCAGATACCATCTTAAAAATTGAGTTGAGTCTAATTCACTCTTATTAAACCGTTAGTGCATAGAAATTATTATTTGTTATAAAACTATTTTATTTTATGAGTTTAAAAAAGATACATTGATTGTGTAAAATAGATTTACATTGTTATCCAACTAGAAATTATCATATTATTATGTAAGCTTATACCATAACCACTATTAAAAAGTATATATTAAATACTTATTTCTTATTGGACGTGAGTCCCATTTTTTTTTTTTTTAGTTTCTTGCAAAACAATAAATACAATAATTTATTTTTGTAAAAATTCTGATAAATATTTTTTAATCTTCTTTTATAGGTTTCTGGATTTACCCCTGCAAACAAGTTTAGTGTTTTAATCGTTAATGAATAGAGGCATTCTTGCATGGACACAAATATAAATGCATAGTATTTAGTCACACACACATCAAAAACCTTTTTCTCAAAAGACTAAATCATTTTATTATCAAGTTCTTTTTTATTATTAGAAAAAATATTTTTATGTGTGTGTGCCTAAACACTGTACATTTATATTTGTGACCATGATAGACTTTCTCTAATGAATATTACTAATGCTCCAACTTAAATGCAATACGAATAGACTCAAAAGTGCACCAATAGTTTCTACATAACAGCATACTACTTAATTTAGTTTATGACTTTATCATGTCATTCTAGATCTAGTTCTAGAATTTAAATGAATAAAACACCGTTGTATTGCAAAATCCAACAGTTACTAGTAGAATCAACAATAAGCAGAAATCAGCTTCCAAAGCGGTACCCATTCTCGAATCGATTATTGGAATCTGAAGTGATAAATATTGACTTCAAAATTGAGAAGAAAAATAGAATTAAAGAAGTAAAGAAAAGGAAATATAGTACACTTCAAAAATACAACAACTACAACTTCCAATTATGGTTCAAATGGATAAGAGGCACGTAACAAATGAACGTGTAAGATAGGGAATGGATTCCTTTGTATAAGGAATAGGAATCAGAGTAATCAGACAGCATCCCTATGTATGGTTGACACGTCACATTGCATGCACGTGGGACACGTGCCATGTCAGCTAGTGTGACACTTTTATGCATGGTAGTGGTTACACGTCATTTTTGACGGGTTGCGGTTTAACGATATCCACGAGTGTCCAAAACCTTAGACCTAAACCACTCTATGAATGATGATGTTCTTCCCTTCTAGTTATCTTGTTTGATTGTTGTGCATTTCTGCTGAGTGACGAGCGCCTAAAATAAGTGAAAGAACATAGCTTAAACTATCATCAATGGGGTCTCAAATTTGAAGACCTTCGTACTTATTAGCTATGAAACACAGACAACGGATATAGGACACGACACAGACACTGACACAGTTAATAATTTAAAAAAAATCACATAATTCAATATAATTACAAGTGTCAGTCTCGTGTCGCGTGTCCGACATCGGGACACGTCTAATTCGAGAAGTATTCGTGCTTCATAGCTTATTAGATACTTCTATTAGGGAGAAATTTTCTGAGTGATTACAAGACCCAATATATCACTTAATATTGTTGGAACAAAATGTGTTTAACATGAACCTTAAAGAGTTTTGATGATAACAAGGTATTAAAAATTGTAAATTGGACTAGCTAATATTTGTTCAAGTGTATAGGACCATAATTAAAAAGTTACATCATTTATTGGTTCTGAATGAGCAAATAAAGAGCAAAAGGAATCAACAAAATTGAAGCTTAGTGCTCCTGAAGGCAACTCGCTCCTGAAGAGAAAAAGCGCTCCTGAAGCAAAGCCGCTCCTGAAGTTAGTAAAGTGCTTCTGAAGAATAGTGCTCCTGAAGAACAGTGCTCCTGAAGACAAGAGGTCCAGAAGCTGCATTATCAGAAGCTGCCTCATCAGAAGTCATTTCACCAGAAGCTGAAGATCAAATGAATTTGCAAAGATTCAAGGATTGAAGAATCATCACTGCAAAAAGCTGTCTATTGGATTCGAAAACACAACAAAAGATTAGTGGAATTTTGCAACGGTCATTTCAAAGGTGTTTGAAGACATGTGCTTGCAATTTGGACGAAAGCGTTGACATTGTACTATTGTACGAACTGTACAACCACCTTCTCCACTACTCTGTTCTGTGTCCACGCTACAAGACAAGAAAACAACTCCAGAATACGGCTTCGCCTGCATAGATGTTCCTTTGGATAAGGAATGGATTTCAAATTGGTTCTTCATAGGACAAAAACCAAATCAGGCAAAAGATCATTGGTGAAAGATCAAGCTTCAACAACGACTCTTTGATGTGCTGGCAATTTCATAACGTCTCTTTCACACCTCTATATAAAGGAGTGGAGACTTAGAGTTTTGGTAATGCTGAACGAAAGACTCACAACATTATTACAAGTGTCAATCCTCTGCTGAAATTGTTCTGCATTCACTTAGAATTTCTGTGTTTCAAAGTTGCATTTTAGAAATTCTTAAGTTATTGAGTCTGTATCTGATTTGTATTGTGAGCACCTCTGATTGTATATCAAGTTTTCAACCTTAAACAATTTTCTGTGTAATTTTGTTTAGTTAAAAGTCTCTTGCAGTTGTGCTTGAGCAGGGAAGTCTCTTGATTGTGTTCTTAAGCATAGGAAGACTCTTGCAAAGTGTGCTTGAGCAAAGGAAGTCTCTTGCAGGTGTGCTTGAGCAATTGTAATCAGATATTACTCTTAGTGAAATCTCCTTGGAAGTGCAAGGGGGACTGGACTACTTCCGGATTGTGGAAGGAACCAGTATAATTGCTTTGTGTCGTTCTTCTTCTCTCTCTGTTTTATTCCGCTGCGTGTAGATTCTGATTATCACTTCAGAAGCTGTTTCACTTAGCTTCTGATCAGTGTGTTCAGTTTTAGGAGAAACGAAGAATTTTCCAAAACACAATTCAACCCCCCTTCTTGTGTTTTTCTCACCTTCAAATATCATAATCTTAAGTGGGTCTCACACATTTCTAATATTAAAAAATTGAAATGTAATGATATAGAGTTATTGATAGTTGATTAGTGGGTCTCATTTAAAAAAATTGTGTGAGATATTAAGTTTGAGAGATTAAGTGTTTATTAGGAACTATTATTTAATGAGTAATGTTTACACATGAGATCTATTTAAGTACCGAAAAAAATGTGTGTCTCCGTTGTGGACACTCTTAATATTGTTTAACTTTACGTGACAATTAGACATTAATCAAATTATTTATTTGTCTTTCACTATTTATATAAAAAAAAATTATAGCAATTTGGACCGACATTTCCCATAAAAAAACAATTTGAACCGATTTTTTCACTTTTCAATTTTACACTTCATTAAATGTATTTAATTTACTACTAGCGAAAAGATATTATCGTCTTTCAGCTCTTTTTACTGCGCTGACGTATGTAAATTATGAATGATATTTTATATGAATTTTTTATTTTGATTAAAATTATAAATATAAATATTATTGGCTTTCAATTTGCGACAAACGCAAAAAACTATGTCTATCTTTTTCAATGACAACAGTAATTTAACAAATATAATATAGACTTGGGACCTGAGAGTGTGCTCCTCCTCGAGGTCTCATGTTCGATTCAATCTGATGCTAATTTGGATGCGCTCTGATGCTAATTTGGATGCGCTAATTTAACTTCTTAAAAAAAAAACAAATATAGTATAATATAATATAAATCTTTATTTTATTTTATCTTTTATCTTTTATTTTATTTTATAATATAAATCTAATTTGGATGCGCTCTGATGCTAATTTGGAAAATCTTTTTTTTTAATAACACCAAGAATATACCATTAATATAGAAAAACTTGTTTAAAGGCATATGTGGAATTATAAAAATTCAACTCAAAATCTATATCCCCTTCATATATAATATAGATAATATTGTTCTTATTGTTTTGAGATATTTCTTATTTTAATGAGATTTAATTTTTTTAATTAAAATTTAAAATAACATTATTAAATAATAAAATAGTTTAAATGAAAAGTAAAATAGGTAATAAAAAAACAGTCCACACTCATGTATTTTATTTATACTAGCATTCCATTAATTTAATTGTGGATTAAAATATGCAATATATTGTTCTTTTTATATATTGTTTCATATTTTTATTTGTGCATGATATTTAGAAATTCTAAAAGTTTTTATTTAGTTATTTATCTTTATGATATTTAGTTTTAGTGTCGTGCGTAAGATTTGTCTCGTCTGAAGCATAACCCTGATTTAGGCACTTATAGGGAGGTGAAATTACCTAATATTGATGTATATCTGTCTAACCAAGAAGTAATTAATTAGTAACTAGGGAAAGAAGCCGAAAGAGAACGAACCTTGAGAGTAATATACTTAGGGAGGTGACATACCTTATAGATATATGCCCGAATCAGGAAGTAATTAGTTAGTAATTAAAGAAACAAGTGACTTCGCGGCTTAAATTAGCCCAGTACGTAACTCCACTCTTCTTTCACCTTGGTAAGGTAGACGATGATAGGGCTGCCCGTTTGTTGAACTATCGAGAGAGAGTGTGTGATATGTGCTTCTAAGTTTCATAGATGAACAAATCTTTAAGAACATTAGGACTGCACTGATCGGAATTTAGGAAAATCAACTTAAGTTTATGTTTCAATTACCACTAAGAGAGTAAAACCCACACATACGTTCGTGTGATCAGCAGGTGCAACTCGACGGCTGGAGGGGAATAAGCCCATATCTTTGAGAGAGTAAGGCCCCACATGTACTATCTGCGTGCGATTAGCAAGTGCAACTTGACAATTGATAATTTATGAAAAAAACTAATAAGAATTGATGACTTTTAAGATTTTACAAATAATATTTGATGGATTTGAATCTAGTTACAAAAATTTAGTACAATATCAATAATTGGTCTACTCAAAAACATTGCATGTTTGATTACCACACACACATTTAACCATTGTTCCTTTCCATTCCCCTTCTGTTTGTCATGTTAATGGTAATTACATCTATGTTTGGAGAACCATGTACCATCAGGAATGCATGGTATGACTTATTGTCATCCATTGAAGAAGAAGTGTGCCACACATTGAAGAAGAAGTTGTGCCACCCATTGAATAAGAATGAGCGTGCTTGAGTTTTTTTTTTTTTTTTTTTTTTTTTGTTTGTATCTTGCTTTCAATTTAGCTAGTTGTTGTGTATAATTTCAACTTCAAATAAAATTAAATGAAAATGAGTGTTTGTTAGCTTACAATTGGATTTCTTGTCTTATGTTATTTTTATCCTTGTTGAAATTCATCCTATAATATAATATGTGTCCAACTCTGAAAAACTGTTTTGGATGTTAAATTTTTCTAATGACCCGCGTGTTAAATGGTTCAGTTCATATGCACGATGCTTAACCTAAGATTATGGAAAAAGAATCAACTTTAAAGGAATAATATCATGTTAATTCATTTGCAATTTTAAGAACATGCTTCCAATCTATCTAGTTAAATAGATTCACATATATTAAATTGTCAGACCAACTCTTAAACTTAACATTTTCTTGGTCTCTGGCCAGAATATAGACTTATCCTAAGTTCATGAAGATAGCAGCTCATAACTTTATTTTTCTCTGTAAATTTAATTTGACCGAAAAAAATAATATATAAGGATCTAGTAAAGATGTATTTTTGACAATGTCATAATCTAATCCAACTCCAAAGAAGGACGAGTTCAAACATATTACTTTTAAACTTAATCTTAAATAGGTCATGTTTACCAAAATTGGTTCTAACACATGTATGTCAAACTATTTTTTGTTTTCATTTTAAGCGTCTATTTATGCTTTTATTAAATTGATAAATTTAATATAATTTTATTATATACAAATTTATGTCAGTATGATTTCTTTAAAGTAACTTAATTTTTTAATTTTTTTTCATTTTAACTTATTTTCATGAATTTATGTAACAAAAACACAACATATTCATTTCGACAAAATTATCATATATTATTAGTGCACTATTTTAATAGGTCATGTTTACCAAAATTGGTTCTAACACATGTATGTCAAACTATTTTTTGTTTTCATTTTAAGCGTCTATTTATGCTTTTATTAAATTGATAAATTTAATATAATTTTATTATATACAAATTTATGTCAGTATGATTTCTTTAAAGGAACTTAATTTTTTAATTTTTTTTTCATTTTAACTTATTTTCATGAATTTATGTAACAAAAACACAACATATTCATTTCAACAAAATTATCATATATTATTAGTGCACTATTTTAATTTTGTATTAATCTTTTGCTACATTAAATTTGTTTAACGTAAAATATTATCTAATTTAAACTTGAGAAACTTGATTATCACTAAAGAAATATATTAATATATTATAAGTTTTTGGTACAATTTACTTTTGTATCTAAAACTTAAATCTTATTCTATTGTAATTTTCTTTTATATAACTAACAAAAAAGAAGTACTCATGTGTTCGTCTTTCCGCTCTTTTATCATGCTAACATTTGTAAATTACGAACGGTGCTTTTTATGAAATTTTAATTTTGATAAAAATATATAGATGTTTGTGGCTTTCAAATGATAACAAACCCAACAAATCATGTTTATCTTTTTCAATAACACAGACAATATAGAAAATATGATATAAATGCGTATTTTTTTAATGATACCAAAATATAACATTAATATAGAAAAATTTGTTTAAGGGTGTTGAGGCAAAATCCCTAAAATGTTTTAAATATAAAACAAACTTTGATGATTAAAGGACTAATGAACTTTGATAAGTTTCTTGGTATTTAATATGTGTTCTTGAGTGATTAACTAACACACGAACAAGGTATAAGTTAAATCAAGTGATCAAAGAGCATTAAAGATTATGAACTCAGTCAGAGTTCAGAAGGTTAGTCAAAAAGTAGTTCCTAAGGTTGTTCATATGGTTTATCAAGAACAAGCCCATAAATTGATGATGATATCAAGAACATTCACGTGACATAAACAAAAATATAGAAAAGGACTATGACTTTGGATCAAAAAAGTAATAAAGAATTTATATGAATAAAGGTAAAAAATACATACATTGTTCGTTAAAAAGACTTAAGAACAAATGAAGTACAAACACTAGAAATAGTCTTATAAGAATATCATCATACATGTTATACATGCTGCACTTCTATCAAGTTTCACTATTAGAATTTGACTCCATCAAATGAAAGTATTACAAATCATCATTAGTTAGACAAGGAAAAATTCTGATGAACATCAAAAGGTTCGTACAACTACATGCTTTCTATGACAAAGATCAAAAGTACAACAAAGTACAAAAGCAAAAGTAAAAAGGCAAGATCAGTTAGAACAATAAGGATTTGTCACATGAGTGAAAAGATACTGCTATAGTCAGCAAATCCCCAAAAACATTAACATGGAGTGAAAACTTCACTTCCCTCTCTCCTGCATAAGTTCCAAGACAATCAGCAAGGCAATGAACTCAAGAACTTTTTGAAGTTTATACAAAGAACGCAAAAACTCATATGAAGAATTCAGAAATATTATGAAGTTCATACTAAAGAATCCATGAACATTTTGAAGTTCATGCGAATAACCTAGGAACATTCTGAAGTTCAGTCTGTTGTTTTAGAACTTAATGTAAAAGTTCTCAAGCATCATGATACGTGGCAAAATGCTATTGGACAAGTCCTACAAACTACACGAGGTAAAAAAAAACTCTATAAAAGGAGAAAAACATTCACCTTGAAGATACACAACTAACATGCATACTTAAACAACTTATTAAACGTGTTTAAATCTCTTCAAGTAACTGATTACCAGGCACGTTCATAACATTTTATGGGCCTTAGACCAAGTTTGAAAAAGGGTTCCCCTTATATAATAGATCATAATTTTTTTTAATAAACGGTGAATGAAATGTGTATTAATCATGGGGGTCCCCATAATATATATTTTAAAATCTCAACTATTTTCACTCTCCAAAACATCGTGTGGCAAATGCATCTCATCATATATATTATTAATAAAAAATAATAAAAACCCAAATAGAATTGGGTCGACTGAACCAAACACAACAAAGTTAAGTAAAATGATAGTAGACATAGACATGCCAAGTTTTGTATAAATTTCATTATCAGATTTGATAATTCAATCGATTTATTACCTCTAAAATTTCTCAAAAAACTTCATTATCATTCCAGTAACATGAAAACCTTTATAATTTGTCAACAAAAAATGATATGTTACTTATAAAAAACAGGGCCGAATTTAGGGGGTGCAAACAACTCTACAGAGCTGGGCCTCCTAAATTTTGGGGCCCAAATATTTATTTATTTTTTATTTATGTACTGTGTAAAATTTTAAGATATATTGATAAGGTGGTAAGTATTCAAGTTTGCGCGAGTGTCTCAGTGGTATGAGTTTGCAGTTGCAGTCTCTTGATCTTGGGTTCAACATCAATAAACCATTTTTATCTTCTTTAATTCTTTTTAATTCTTTATTCATTTATTTTCCTATTTTCTTCTTTAATTAATGTTTTTTCCTTTTTTTCTTCTTTAATTAATGTTTTTTCCTTTTTCTTCTTTAATTAATTTTATTTTAGTATGAGATGGCCATGCTTTGGACATAATTTTAATGGATTTGCGGGCCATATGTCCTCAAGACTATCTCTTTTTCCACCAATTCATCTAAGGGTCTTGTTAACCAGTGCCCCCGGGGCACTGGTTAAGGAATCTATAAATAGAATTTTCTGTCTTGGAAATATAAACTGTCACTTTTATTAAGTAATAATTACAATACTTTTTAATAAAGATTTACTTTATTTGGTGCTTAACCAATGCCCCGGGGGCATTGGTTAACATTCTCCTTCATCTAATATTGATATTTTCTGTGTTACTTATAATGATTAATATATATATATATATATATATATATATATATATATATATATATGTTTAAGGATCTTATTTTCAATGTAAAATAGATGATTGTTCTTTTAAAAAAATTATGTTTTTATTTTACTACGGACCTATTTTTACTTGAGAGTTGGGTATCCATTTCCATAGGAGCGACCCTGATAAAAAATCACAACAAGACCAAATTTGATGTCCCAAAATGAAAATTGTATTATATTATGAAATCAAAATACAAATACATGTTAGCTTTAATCTAAAACACCAAAAAAATCCTAAAAAAAATTGGTCTATGGGAAGGAGTATATATTTTGTGTTTTATGTCTTATTTCTAAGTTTTGCGATTTGGCTAATGAAATGTTGGGGACTTGGGGGGTGAAAATGAAAACACTGGGTTGGGAGTGTGAAAAGGAAATACTGCTGGGTTGTAGAAAAAAAAGACTGAAATCGCTGATGGGCTCTTTGCGGTTATTGCTATTTGTACCCCCCCTTTAAACCCAATATTACTCTATACACCCCCTCCTTAAAAAAGTTTGGGCCCCTTACGAACATGGCCCCTAGGCCGCCGCGCCCGGCCTATACCTTGGGCCGGCCTTGCTGATTACACAAGTCAGCTCTTAAGATTCATAAAATCTTAGAGTGTGTAACAGTTCTCTCTTATCTTCTCAAAAATAATCTTTTTGTCCTCATTCTTAAAAACTCTAAAATACATTGTGTAGAAATTCTCAGCTAGCTTTAAGGTTGTAAGTCTGCTAAGACTTAGAGAATACAAATTGTAATTGTTTCAAAGGGAACGAAAATGTAAGGTGTATGGGTTGAGAAGGTTGTCTCAAGCATTACAGTGGCAAAATTTGTAAGGTGCATGAATAGAGAATATGTGTAAATACTAAAATTCAAGGAGTATAATCCTATATATAGAAATGATATATGCTAACTAACTATGGTTACTTAACTAACAAGCAAACCATATGATAAAGTTAATCTCTAACTAACTAACAAACTTACTAACTAACTAAACTCAATCTTATTCAACTAACTTCTAGCTCAAATAATTAACCTCTAACAAACTCGTGCTAATCTATGATATATACGTCAAAACAACTATGTACTAGAATAGTGAACCAACACATCCTCTGCGTCATATGTGGTTCATTCTCTCGGGTGCATCTTATGTACCTAGAGTTTGAATTATACAACCAATACAAATATTTATCTCTCATAAATATATAAAAAAAAAAAACATGGAACAAATATATATCATTGATACATAAAAAAAAAAAAAGCTCGACAAATTTTTATGTCGTTTAAATTCAAATGCATTAGTTAAAGCTTATGTTACATTTCATTAATTAATCAAATATACTATATATTTCAAATTTTGCCAACACTGAGGATAAGAACAACGTTGTCTATAATAAACCTCACACAAGTGTTTGCCTAGTTGTAGTAAACAAAAACAATCTTACGTAAGTAAAAATAAACTCAATGAAAAATAAGACGACATTTATGAAACATGGTAAAGTAAAATACTTATAATTGATTTAAGTCACCGTGGAAGCTACTATTTGTAGCTTCAAGTGGAATGGATTATTATCATCAAAATTGATTTCTCAAGAATTAACCAAACATGATTTTATGAAATGAAATCGATTATGGCAGAAACATTAATCTCACTTTCTGCATTTATCCCATTCTTGGCTTTGTTCAGAAAGTAAAGAGTTGGAAGCCAGAATATTATTATTGTTTTGAATAATAAAGAGGCCATAATATTTTTTTGTTTATGCGGTATTATTAATCCTTTGATTTCTTGTAAGATTGAATTTTATATAACATGTAACGTGCCCACTATTTTTCTTGTACCTAATTGACATTCGCTTAAAAGTAATTTCAATTAAGAATTTGAGAATATGTTTTCCATATAGTCCAAAGAAGCATTCTCTAAACTTTCCAAATATAACTTGTATGATTATCATATTACACTATTACCCCTCAACCTTATCAAATAGATAGTACTATTTTTGGTCATCTACCACAGAAAAAACCTTGGCTCTCTAATCCACTTCTTCAACTTGCAATTATTATATGCTACTACTGTTACTTTGTAAAATTGGTATGATGGTGTCGTGTGCTTTAATTTTTCAAAACCATTTGCTAGTAATTTTTTAAACAATGTTCGATTTTGAAATTATAATTGCATATTCTTCTTTTTCCGGTATTCATCAATTACTAGTATTTTGTTTTTAGTAAAAAAAATCATTTTCAATTTCCAATGTTCTTTTAGAAATAAATAATCAAACTCCTACCGTTTTAGTTTTATGGGCTAGTACTTGTTTAAGATATTTGATGGAAACTTGTGATTTCATATCTCATATTGAGTGACTTATGATTTTTATTTAAAATGTTGAGTTGTGTTATATCCAGCTCTGCCACTTTAAATTAAAGATGCGTTTTGTGTCCGACACGAACACATGTAGTTACTTTCGATCATCTTTATTTTATGGGTCTTGCTAACTATTGCCCTGAGGGCAATGGTTAAGGAAACTAAAAATAGTAGTTTTACATTGAAAACTACAATTTTCAAGCTTTTAAAAAGTTGAATTCATTACTTTTACGACTTTCCAACACAATATTTCTATTATTGTTCTCTTAACCAATGCTCTAAGGGTACTCTTTAGCATTTCCCTTATTTTATTAAATACCATCGTGGTGTCTACATGACAATGTCGTTGTTTTGTCTAATGCCTATGTATGAGTCAGATTGTGTTAGCTCTTATCCTAAAAACATATACGCTCATAATTGGAATGAAATGAGAAGATACAATCAAAAATTATATTTTCCTCATAACATATCAATTACAAATAGAAATACAACATCTAGTATCAATTTAACCAATAGGGTTTGTGACACTATCAGATGGTATATGTGTTTGAAATCACATTTACATCTTTTCTAAACCCAATTTTATCTCTAAATGAAAAGAAAAATGAAACAGAACAATGGAGAAAAAAAATCCCCAATGCAGGGAAACAAACAATGAACTTAAAAACTAAATAAAATTACAAATTTTCATAATTCGGATTATCCTAACACAAAGGCAGGTCCTCAGGAGGAGCTTCTATGGACTCCAATAGCCCTTCTCCATCCTCTACCAAAAACACAGTAGCCAAACCCCATCCAATGTGAACATCCAAGTGACAATGCATAATCCAAACACCTACATACATCAAACAACCAAATTACATAAGATCAAACATTGAATAATTGATTATGTTTTTTCTCTTCATTATACCAAAGTTTTATATCGCAACCGCATATAGATACTTGGTCCTGCAGAGAATCGCAGTCAAATGAAATTGATGTGGCCTCAGTTATGGTCACAGAAACATCAAAGACATTGATGTCACGATCCATATCATGTTTGTGAAACTTTATCATAAAAATTAAGGTTAAATATATTTTAATCCCTATAAAATTTATAATTTTTTCGAGTTTAATCTTTTCGTAAATTGTCCACTTTCAGTCCTTATTTTGATTTTATTGAGACTAAGTACATGACTAAAGGTACTCCATTTTGTAAAAATTAATAAAAATAGGGACTAATTTTGAATAAAATTTATGTAGGAGGAATTAAACTTAAAAAAAATCTTAATTTTTTAGAGACCGAAAACATAATTAACCCTAATTATATTTTTTATACAATGCAAAGTTGAAATTGAGCTAATGTTACCTGGATTGTCAGCAACAAATCTGATAACTGCCCAACCATTAACAGGTACAGCAACAGTGTTCCTCATAGGTGGATCAACAAGGTTAAATTTTGAAGCATCTTTCTTAGGGTCATAATTTCCAAATCCCTCAGCAACAATATAGAAATCATATCCATGAAGATGAATAGGGTGATTCTCAGGAGTAACAATACTAGTATCTTGCAAAACAACCTGAACCCTTGATCCAAATCTCAACTTAGTAACTTTAGTCCCTTGAATCGGTTGCCACAATGACCGACTCACATTACCGGTGTAATCAAATTGCACGGGAGGTTTTGTGGGAAAATCCGTCGTAAAAACACCTTGTACTCCAAGTTTATGAGCCTGCAGGATTGAAAAATTGCTAGGAAGTACAAAAGACACATTGTTCATACTAGAAGTGAACCGTGTACCGTTCGGTCCTTGACATTGATTTGCATTAAAATTCGATGGACAATTGTTGAGTCCTAATCCAATGGTAAAGAAAAGATCTTCATCAATTTCATTAGGAACTTCAACATTCCTTAAACTTCTAAAGCTTTTACTAAATGATGTAACAGTGTTTGTGTCATTGTAAGCAGGTAATGAAGGCATGATTGGTCTGATATTTGCACCCCCCTTTGCAGGACAAGGTGATGATTTGTATTCAAGAATGGCAGTGGTTGTTGTGTTATCGAACGCAGCATTTTGAGCCGATTGGTAAGCGCGCCCGGCGATGTAGTATCTTGATGGTGGTTGGTCACCTTGGATTAGAACATCAGTGGTTTGGCCAGGTCCTAACATGAGAACATTGGTTGTGAATGGTTTGACATAGGAAGCATCAGCACCTACTACTGTTAGTTTATGGTTTGCAATTGTGAAGAAAAGAGGTTGATTTAGTGCAGCATTGATTACTCTTAGGAGGTTTGTTTCTCCTGAATCAATTGGAACAATTGTTGTGCCTGCATTGCCAATGATCATATGTCAAATAATGGAAAAATGTTTAGTCATGGTCATATATCATGAAGAATTCAATAAGTGATTGAAGGTGTTATTATTGCATACATCCTCCGATCACTATTATAAGCAAAAATCAATATTTTAGGTTCATTCAATTAATTTATTATGTATATGGTCTTTTTAAATGTCGGTTACTTTTTTTTTATGAAAAATTGTTGACGATTGTCTTATAACTAATTAAAATAAAATATTCGACTATAGTAAATTTATAAAAAAATTATTTAATTTATTAATTAATCAATCATATATGTGACATGTTGATAATGAGTTCACTAAAAAATCTACTCAAAATTAAAAAATAACATAAAATAATCAAACCTTTGGTAGAGCACTTGTAAAGATCACCAGGTTGACCATTAATAGTGTATGCATCAGATATATTTGGAGCTGCTCCTGTTTGTGTGGCTTGTCTCACAACGTCCATAGGGTTTGCATCCCACCATTCCCCTAATTAAAAAATAATCATCATAATTATTTTCACCGTTAAACCATCTCCATCATGAACATAATCTTTGTCTAAAAAGAAAAGGACAAACATATCTCATAATTTCATTTTCTTTATGATTTCATATCAATCACATCCTTAATTAACAAATTGAAAAAAATCTAAGTCACACGTTAAATAAAGATAAGAATTAAAATAAGTTGGTAAAGAATGACACTCTTCATTTTACAAGTGGATGTTACACACATCAGTTACATCAGATATAAAAATCTAATAATTACGTTTGCAAAGTTCTTAAAAAAAAGTTAGATGTCAAATGAAATGATCATTACCTAGAAGAATGGGTGTTTCACGCTTTGGCTTAGTGAAAGGATAAGCATCTCCTTCCTTAGGGTGAATGATTAGAGCTCCATAAACTGTGGCTCTAAGCCATGAACTATGAGCATGCCACCAAAGTGTACCTTCTTGTCCATTAATGGTAAATCTATAGGTGTAACTTTCTCCAGGACGAATAGGACATTGAGTCACAAATTCTGGTCCATCAGCCCATCCTGTTCTGATTTGTCTAACCCCATGCCTAAAGATTCAAAATGCAATAAAATCAAGCCATAAATTATTGATTATTTGCATATATATGATCCTTTATAAATTATAGCATGCATGAAAAACATACCATTAAAATTTTAAATTGTGGTTGTAAATAATCTTGACTTTTTTTTTCTTTCAAAAATATACAGCTCAAATTGCATACCCTACTATAAAAATACTATTATATGGAAGGTGTAAGAAAACAAAAAAGGAAATTTCAAAAATCAAAAACAAAAAAGGAATGTCACTCTACATGGTTGATCATATTTAGAAAACTAAAAAGTAACTATATGGTATGTACCCTGACTTTTCTTAACTCATTAATTCACAACCATCATGCTTAATATATTTCCCTTTCCGAGCATTGCAATTTATCTAGAGAGTTTTTATCAAGAATTTATCAAGAAAATATCTCAACCAATTAAATTTGTTATTTGACGGAAATCAAGGGAGGTAATTGTGTGTAATTAAGAAAATGTGTTAACAAATACACTGTCTTGAAATTTTCTTGATAAATTTTGTCATTATATCTATCATTTCCTTTTCCTTTTCCTTTTCCTATATACTAAATTCTTAGTACAAGTGTGAAGAAGGATATAAAAAGTGTTTGCTTGCTTGTGGGTAAAGTGATCTAATAATTTTATTAAAAAAAAAAAAAAAAGCAAAGTGAGCTACTAATTTGTCAAAAAAATAAAATAAAAATGAATCTAAAAAGTTCTAGCTAGCTTTTGATATTATTACCAATGAATGGTGACATTGTAACGAGCTTTGTTAATGACTTTGACAACCAAAGTATCTCCATTATTAATTTCCAAAGTTGGACCAGGAAATTGTCCATTTACAGTGATGCTCATTTGTGTGTTGCACAGCCTCTTCACTGGAGTTGCTTGTACCTTTCACATTAATAAACATGCCAATTAATTATAATTAATCTCCCAAAGGTTAAATTAACAACTAAAAATAAAAAGGGCTTTAAAAAAAATAAAGAAACTTACGACAAACTCGTGCTCATGAACTTTGGCATTAGCTAAAGAAGCCAAGAGAAGAAAAATTGCTAAGAAGATGGTGTTGAAAGCTTCCATTGTTTAGAGTATTAAACAATATAATCAAAACAATGTGTGTGAATGAAGGTTAAGGTTACAAATTGCAATGGAAGTAAGAGTGGGAGAGAATGGTTTTTATAGTGAAGATTAGAGTCTTTAAGGTTGGCAGATTTGGTAGTAATACGGCTGTAAGTTGTATTTTCATCAAAAAACTTAGTTCAACCCTATAAAAGTTGTTGCACCAGATAGTTAATTATTTTTTGCTTCTATCTCAAGTCTTTGTTTAGCTAAAGGTTGAATTTTCAAAAAAGGGTCATTATTTTGAGACTTTGTCAAGGGAATAAGACTTTGTTTTAATTTACCTTTTCTCATCTCCTTTTCATCTAAGTATGACATTTGATAATTGACAGGTACTAGAATTAAAAGCAAAACACAGGTTTTTATCTTTGTGTAGATAGATACTTACATATTTAGAATTTAATAACTATATGCTAAACAAGTTTTACAATTAAGTTCAAATATGTTTTTACTTTTTGATTGTAACCGTTGTGCTGTAATTGGCATATCTTGTAATTTAAATAGGTTTGTTGATATATTTTTTTGTTTTTGTTTTTTGACAAAAACAAAATTTATCAATCAAAATAATAAAAATTGGAAAAATGAAAAAACATGTTTCTTCATGGTAAGTGTGTTTCTGTGGGCATACGAAGAAATAATATCCTATGCTTAACAACCAATTTGAGTTTGACATACTTATCTGATTAAAAAAGAGAGTTCGATTCATCAAATCCTCTATTAGAAAGGCAATCCAACTCCGTTTTAAAAATTAGTTTTATAGCGAATCTAAATGACCTAAGCCATTTAATCGAGGAGCCTACTGGAGGGTCAAAGAACTCGAAAGCAATTCGGTGTTTGTTCAAAACTTATTTACATAGTTAATGTTTAATAACCTCAAATATTTAATTAAAAATGTGCAGTAATAGACCAAGTACTCCCTCCGGTCCTTATTATAAGAAAAAGTTGACTTTCTAGGTTCATAAAATAATTAATGTATCGTAGTGTAAATATAGACTAGATACATCACTTACACAATAAACCAAGTCAATTGTTTCTTATACTAAGGACCGGAGGGAGTATTTTAGAAGTTTGGAAAGCAAAAAGAGTGCAAACTAATTTTGCGTTAGTCCAATTAGACTTTCTATTTGGTTCGGTGGTTGTAGAAAATAAAGTGCTTAAAAGAATGGTAATGGTTTGATGAAAAAGTAAGACCTATAAAAAACAAGTGTGCTATTATAAAACAAAGAACATGTTACAAAAAAAAAAATAGTTATAGAAAAAACAGAGCCTTTTATTGAACTAATAAATATACAAATCTCTTATTTTTTACCAATTAAGTTATCACTTAAACATGACAATAATCTATATCTTTATTGAGTCTCTGACTGTATAATTCAGCGGTTAAAGAGTTGAAACGATGAAAAAGTTTAAGAAGGAGATCTAAGGTTCGATCGCTGCTAATATTTTCCACTTCCCTTTAACAATATACCAACAACTAATTACATTTGTTTATAGAGAAAATACTTCTCGATAAAAAAAATCTATATAGTTAACCAAGTTCAAGGTTTGAGTGTTTTTTTAAGGGATGCATATATTAGCCTTATTTTCTTTTAGGATACCCCCCACCCCTGTTTTATTTTAGGAGACTTAGGCTAATGATATATAAAATTGTGAAAAAGTGTAGCAAATTAATAAAATATTGTCAACCATTTAGTGCTTAGCAAATAAAATAGTGTTGAATTGAAGTGATTTGATTGGGTCCAACAAGAATTTAGTTAGAGATACTTATGAAAAATGTGACTTAGAGTATTAAATTAGGTGGCCTGTCTCCACACATTTCAAACATGGATGATCAACAGCAAACAATAACACCCAGAAAGACCAGTTATGCTCTTAGATACGTAATTTGACAGTTTGACAAATATAAGGATATCTACCTAGGCAACAACATATAATATTAAACTAAAAATGTCCCAGCTGTTGATTTTTCCTGCCATCTCTTTGTTTTGTTTTTTAGGGAAGTTTTTACTGAATCCTTTGAGGTTTCTATAAACGATACTAATATCATTCTAGTTTTCAAAATGCATTTATCTCCTCGTACTAATTAAAATAACCATGCTTAACATTTTTACCATCATACCAGACACTAGAAGGCCACTAGAAAGTAGAAACATAATCATACATTTCAAATGGCTTATACTAGATGTATGATTTGACCTCTACAAATTAAGGTATAAACTCTAATCATATCATATAACGAACTGAGACGTAAGTGTGATGAAAGAATGTCTGACACAATTTTTCTAATGAGTATAGGGGAGGTGAATACTTTTTAAAACTTAGAGGAAGTGCGAGTGTCATTTAAAGACATCTTAGCGGAGTTTATCAATACAATTTCCCTTTTTTTAAGAGTATCGAATGTGTACATTTTTTCCCTTCATATGAAATGAGAACCAATTCAATATTCACGCAACATTATTAGTTGTACTACTTTTAATTTCTTTAGCTCTTATGAAATTTAAAATGTGGTAATAGTCACTTTGGTCCTTGAAATTGTAATGAGTAGTCAAAATAGTCCTTCAATGTATCAAAACTTCAAAATAGTCCATGATTACGCATTTTGTTAGTCAAAATAGTCCTTGATGTTAAAATGTTTAATTAATATTCTCATATTAGTCCTTCCATATACTTACTTATTGTCATACTAATCCTTATAAGTACATGTTTATTGTCATTTTAGTCCCTGTATGAAAAGAGTTATTGTGAGCATTGAAATGTTATTTTAGTGTCAAGGATTATTTTGACTAACATAATGCACAATCAAGAACTATTTTATCTCCTCGTACTAATTAAAATAACCATGCTTAACATTTTTTCCATCATACCAGACACTAGAAGGCTACTAGAAAGTAGAAACATAATCATACATTTCAAATTGCTTATACTAGATGTATGATTTGACCTCTACAAATTAGTATAAACTCTAATCGTATCATATAACGAACTGAGACGTAAGTGTGATGAAAGAATGTCTGACACAATTTTTCTAATGAGTATAGGGGAGGTGAATACTTTTTTTTCTAAAACTTAGAGGGAGTGCGAGTGTCATTTAAAGACATCTTAGCGGAGTTGATCAATACAATTTCCCTTTTTTTAAGAGTATCGAATGTGTACATTTTTTCCCTTCATATGAAATGAGAACCAATTCAATATTCACGCAACATTATTAGTTGTACTACTTTTAATTTCTTTAGCTCTTATGAAATTTAAAATGGGGTAATAGTCACTTTCGTCCCTGAAATTGTAATGAGTAGTCAAAATAGTCCTTCAATGTATCAAAACTTCAAAATAGTCTCTGATTATGCATTTTGTTAGTCAAAATAGTCTTTGATGTTAAAATATTTAATTAATATTGTCAGACTAGTCCTTCCATATACTTATTTATTGTCATATTAATCCTTATAAGTACATGTTTATTGTCATTTTAGTCCCTATACGAAAAGAGTTATTGTGAGCATTGAAATGTTATTTTAGTGTCAATGACTATTTTGACTAACATAATGCACAATCAAGGACTATTTTAAAATTTTGATACAATGAAGGACTAAAATGACTAATCATTACACATTAAGGGACCAAAGTGACTATTACCCCAATTTAAAATACATGATATTTTTTTTTTAAATCGATCACAAGTATATTTAAAAAAAGGCTTAAATATGAAATATTCCCTGCAAATATCTGACATTTTGGTTTTAGTCCCTGTAAAAATATTTTTTTGGTTTTAGTGCCTACAAATATAAAAAATTTGGTTTTGGTCCTTGGTATTTTGTTTTAGTCCTTGTAAAATTGATTTTATATTGGATTTAGTCCTTGTAATATGTAGAATATTTGATTTTAGTCCCTCAAAATGAGGACTAAAATGAATATTATAGGGACCAATTTCAATAAGAAATGATTTTACAAGGATTAAAACAAAACATCAAGGACCAAAACTAAATATTCTATATTTGCAGGGACTAAAACAAAAAAAATATTTTTATAGGGACTAAAACCAAAATGCCAGATATTTGCAGGGACCATTTCCATATTTAAGCCTTAAAGAAAAAGTACATGTGGTGCTAGTGCTAACAAAAGATGTATTTGACTTTCATTGATTGTTTTTTTATCTAGTGGCTGAAGCTCACACAATTAAATTTGGAGAAGTGGGGTGTCGGGGTTCGAACCCCGGCCCCTGCATAAATTATGCAATGTCTCTACCAACTAAGCTAAACTCACGGGAACTATTATATCATATAGCTTTATATATGCTAATCAATTTAGGCTTTGTTTGCGAGTTTTGAGGGGAGGAGAAGGAAAGACTTAGGAGGGGAAGGGAAGGGAAGGAAGGGAAGGGAGAAAGGAGGGAAAGTCTTCCCCTTGTTTGGGAGTTAAAGAAACTAACAAGGAAAGGAGATGGAGGGCTTATGTGATAATTTTACTATTTTACCATTTTTTTATCTTAAAATCAATACATTATATTATACTTTGTAATTTATCTTGTAAATTAGGGTTAATAGGTCTTTACCCCCCTGTAATATAGGTCATTTCCGATTTTACACCCTGTATTTTTTTTATTTACCCCCTGTAAATTTTTTTTGATTTACCCCCTAATAGGCCAAACAAAAACGAAAAATTTCTTGAAAACAAAAATAAAATTGGTTTTTGTTTGGCCTATTAGGGGGGTAAATCAGGAAAAAATTATTTTACAGGGGTGAATCAAAAAAAATATTTTACAGGGGGGAAAACCAGAAATGACCTATATTACAGGGGGGGTAAAGACCTATCAACTCTGTAAATTATAAGTGGAATTTTGAATTATTATGAGGTTAAAATTATCAATTTGTATGTTTAATCCCCCAAAACCCCCCAATTTGGGGAACTTTAAAATTGGACAAATGAATCCCTTCAAAACCCCCCAAAACCTTTCCCTCTTTTTTTAAAACTCTCAAACAAGGGTTTATCTCTCCATAAGCCATTCCTTCCCCTCCCTTCCCCTCCAAAACTCAACTCGCAAACAAAGCCTTAGCTCCTCTCTAAACCCTTGTGATGATGAGGATCTTCTATATATCGACATTGGAAAAGACATGGTAGCAAACTCTTGTTATGAATGAGTACAATTAGTTTATAATCTTAAATCACAAGGAACATGAAATGTCAAATGTGTTGCTTTACTACCTTTGTTGGAAGGTCTTTTCCTTATACTCAGGGGCGGAGCCACTCACATCACTGTGGGGGCTCCTGCCTGCACAATTATTTGAAATCCATAATATATACTAGTTACTTTAGGGTGCTTTATTTTTAAAGGAACTTTGGGGGTAGTTTTGATTAGTTGAAATTTTAATCGGTTTTCTTACCGGCAGTCCAACACATGAGAAAAAAAATTTCACCTCATTAATTTTTGTCACAGCTCACTATAACTTGATGGCAAGTTTAATTCAATTTATTATTTAAGAACACAAATATACTTAAATTTATATTGCATATTTTGTATCGTAATACATTTATAATGGCAATTTTAATTTATTTCAACAATCAATATATAACATGATAGTGTTAGAAATAATTGTTATTCTTCATTTTTATAAAGGCAATTTCTATGGTACACTCATGTTAGAAAGAATTTGAGTGTACCGGTACACTTATATTTAATTTAATAGTTTAATGAGTTATTTTTCTTAGAAAATAAAATATTTTTCTATCATTTACAATTATAATAACTATATTTTATTTCTCAAAAGTGTTAGCGAAGTGAAATTCATTTATTTTCATAATTTAGATATTTGTAGAGAATATTATGATGTATATGTATACCCTTAAATATGATATTTTTCATATTACATTTTTTTTTGAAGGAAATTTTTCATATTACATACATAGAATATTGCCCCCACTACATGCAATTCCTAGCTCCGCTACTGCTTATACTAGTACAATAAATTAATGTTTTTTGCTCTTAAGAAAAGTTTTTTTGCTCTAAGAAAATCTAGTTAGCCAAGTATATCCAAAAACTATATTGTTTTGTCACAAAACCGTTAGATTTTAGATATTGAGAATAAAACCGTGTCAAAAATGAAGGTGAGTGTGACAAATATCAACACAAGATAGAGAAATTAAATGGCTAGGATTGGATTGGTGAACAAGAAACAAAGAAAGAAACATACAAAAGTTGTTAAGAGTTTGTTAATGACTTTATCATCATATTCTTAAGAATGAAAAATACTAGCAAGTACTTCAAAAGTCTTCATATAAAAAAAGTAAGAAGGCTGAAAATTGACGTAAGAACAGAAAAAGAAACTCAATTCCTTGTCAAATTTTGCTGGTGCTTGGTCTTTCTATTAAGAACTTTTCATTTTAATTTTCTGGTAAAATAATTATTTCTCATCTTTTGGTTTGTTACTATTGTCTTAGCTTTTTTGATTTCTTGGGGTTTCATTGTCATGGTTAGTTAAAAGTGGGTGCGAACTTTGGCAATTTTAAATCCACCGTCAACGTTTTGTCAAACCAATATAATTAGAGTGATTCAATCCAATTAAACTACTAATCCAGCGATTTTATATGTTTAATTTATTGCTAATGTTGAAATGGGTCTATCTTAAAGACCACGTTCAAATGATTTCTTGTAAAATTCACATGTTACACTCAATTGCTCATCAAAATTGTTATGATCCCATATGCTCCTTCCTTCTCTATTTACAAATATTGAGATTTAAAATTACTTAATTGGTTCATGATCAATAAGTAAAAGAGTAAATAGGCAATTACCTTCTTGAAATTAGCAAAACTTCAATTACCGCTCTGAAATTGCACAACGTTAATCAATTTACCCCCTCCGTCAAATTCTTTTGTTAGTCAACATGACGTTTTGCGAATATTCCCCTGAAGTTTTGCACTTATGTGCAAAATGTCCCCTGAACTTGAATTTTTTTTTCTTGGTAATTCTTGGTTATGCCGATCATATGTCATTTGTGTGCTTCATTATGTATGTCATGCATTAGTTTTTCATTGACAGGTATGGTTGTACTTTGCTATGATATTTTATCTACTGATAACCATCTTCAACTATCTAACAAAAATTAACAGAAAACAATCACAATCACTCAGAAATCACTCATATATGGCTTTTCAAATTAATTAAGAAGAATTAAGTCACTCTTGAAACTTCTATCTTAATGCATGTTTCTAATTCTATCTTAATGCATGTTTTTAATTCCCTTGTTTTTTTTGCATGATTCTTCATCGTTTGAACTACTCTCAGAGTTGTTTCCATTAACTCCTCCCATAATTAGACTACCAATGCTTATTTCATCAAATTTTCTTTTCTTTGAAGGACTTATAAGCTCCTTATTACTAGGATTCTTCCTCATACATTAAAGGTTGGACATTGGACAATCCATATTATGACAAACTTTATTTGTTGGCTGAACTGAATTATGCTCAAAATGTAATGTCAAACTTTTTTTTGGTAATTCTTGGTTATGCCATTCATATGTTATTTATGTGCTTCAATGTATGCCATATATTATCTGATAGGTGTGGTTGTACTTTGCTATGCTGACTTTCATATCATTAGACTTTAATACATGGTTAATGTTTGATCGTTTCAGGGAACATATATGGTTGTATACCTTCAAAACTTAGCTAATATGCTTCACAATTCGGTGATAATGCAATCACTTTTAAGGATAAGAAAGAAAAAAAATTAAAGTTAAGGGGGCATTTTGCACATAAGTGCAAAACTTCAGGGGGTATTTGCAAAACGTCATGTTGACTAACAGAAGAATTTGACGGAGGAGGTAAATTGATTAACGTTGTGGAATTTCAGAGGGGTAATTAAAGTTTTGTTAATTTCAGAGGGGTAATTGACGAAACTTACAATTTCGAGTGGGTAATGCCTATTTACTCATAAGTAAAACACTTCAAATTCTTAACATGCTTTAAGCATGTTTTTCAATCGTGTTTTTTAAAGTTTTTCTTTTTTAACTCGTAGAAGTGAAGTATTTTTTTTTTTTATAATTATTTGAAAGAGAAATGATATTCTAACAACCATTTTGTAACAACCTATGTGACAACTTTATCTCTCATACTCACATTATCTTTTTACTTTCTCTCTCTATTACTTTGGTTTCCGTGTCACTATCTACTTTTCCTTTGAAAATTGGTGGTTGTCACAAAAGTTGTTGATTTTTGGTTGTTAGAATATCATTGCTCTATTTGAAAATATACATAAAACTTGTGGTTATCAACTGAACGAATAAATCCACGGATATAGGGTATAGAGGTGAGGTGAATTTAGTTATATGTAAATTCTAGCACATTTTTTTCCCAAGTTGACACATCAGATTATGTGTATTTAGGTGGATTCTAAAAGAGAGCTTGAATTAACTTGATTTTGTAAAATTAATTTCTTTAGATTTGAATTTCAAGTGAATTGGTTTATTCTTTCAGAAAAAAAAAAAGTGAATTGGTTTATGTTTAAATGCTTGTACTTACTCAAGAGCGTAAAGATGAGATGACACTAGTCTCTTTTAACTTAACCAAAGTTTTGGATTCGAATCCAACACTGGACTTTGGGTCCCACAATACTCAAATGATTAGTCTCCGCAGTTGCGCGCGGATGATACCCGATTTACACCAAAAAAAACTTTTATTTTAAAATCAATTTTGATATAATATTTTCCTTCAAAAAAGTTTGATACAATATTTTTAATTAATGAATTTTTAAACCTTACTAGTCGAGATACCCGTGCTACAGCACGGGTAGCGCGGCTTCGCAACGCTGTATGGTCGCGGCTCCGCCGCGTGTCGCGTCTCGGTTGCGTTTGGTATAGTGATTTTTTTTGTCCATAGCGAAAATATGTAAAGTATTTAAAGCATAATAATGTATATATTGATTGGTAGTAATGTAAAATTATAAAATAAGTAAATTTTAATATGAACAAATATATATTAAATTTTAATATTGACGATATGAAAAAGCTAATAAATAAAAATAATCATAGTTTTTATTTACTAATATTGTTTTGGTGAGAAAAATACTAATAAGCATCTCGTTAAAAATCATAATTAATGTATTATATAATATTGTTGTCGTAAAATATATTTCATAAATAAACATATGCTAACATATTCCCGTAAAAAAAATACAGTGAGATATATTTTTTTAATATATAGTCCATACGGTCATATACATTTTTTCAATATATATAGTTCTTGTCAAAAAAAATCAATATATATAGTTCTCATTAGATTTCAGAAATAAGAATATACTAATATATTTCCATAAAACAAACATATACCCATATATATTTTTATTAATATATAGTCCACACACCCACATATACTTTATTAATATATTAATAAAACTTAGGCAGTCACGGTGTTTAAATAGAGATATTAAAAAATACTAATTTTTTTTGAAAGATTAAAAAATACTAATTAAAACTGATCACTCATTATAGTTATTAAAATGGGTTCCGTGCTATAATTGTACACTCCAACGGGTTTTTTATTGATACATTTAAAAAAACAACGGAAAAAATTGAAGTATGATCAATCATAGTATATTATCATTTTTTTGTTTTTTTTATTATTGACGATATTAAAAAAAATATGAAAATACATTTCACAAATAAACATATACTAACATATTTCCGTATAAAAACATATAGTGAGATATATTTTTATTAATATATAGTCCATACACTCATATATATTTATCAATATATAGTTTCCATTAGATTTCAGAAATAAGAATATACTAATATATTCCCGTAAAACAAACATATACTCACATATATATTTTTATTAATATATAGTTCATACACCCACATATATTTTTTGAATATATTAATAAAACTTAAGCAGTCGCGGCGTTTAGATAGAGATATTAAAAAAATACTAATTAAATTTGATCACTCGTTGTAGTTACTAAAATGGGTCCCGTGTTACAATTGTACACTCCGATGATTTTTTTAGTGATACATTTTAAAAAAAACAACAGAAAAAATTGAAGTATGATTAATCATAGTATATTAAAATATTGTTCTTGTTTTAATATTGACGATATTAAAAAAGCTAATAAATGAAAATACATTTCATAAATAAATTTATACTAACATATTCCCGTAAAAAAACATATAGTGAAATATATTTTTGTTAATATATAGTTCATATACTCATTTGTATTTTATCAATATATAGTTCCCATTAAATTTCAGAAATAAGAATTTATTACTATATTCCCATAAAACAAACATATACTCATATATATTTTTATTAATATATAGTCCATACACCCACATATTTTTTATTAATATATTAATAAAACTTAGACAATCGCGGTGTTTAATTAGAGATATTGAAAAAAATACTAATTAAAACTGATCACTTGTTGTAGTTACTAAAATGGGTCTCGTGTTACAATTGTACACTGCAATGGGGTTTTTAGTGATACATTTAAAAAAAAAGAAAAAATTAAAGTATGATTAATCATAGTATATTATAATATTGTTCTTGTTTTAGTATTGACAATATGAAAAAAGCTAATAAATAAAAATAATCACAGATTTTATTTACTAACATTTTTGAGTGTGAAAATTATTAATATGCGTTCCGTGAAAAAAATATAATTAACATATTATAAAATAGTGTTATCGTAAAATACAAAATCATATTTTGCTATAACAATACTTGTCAGTTTCCTCTAAAAAAAAACTTGTTAGTAAAACCGAATTGAAAATTAGTAGAGAAAATGGAGTTGAAAATGAAGAGAGAAAATGAAAAATGAAGAAAGTTGGTAAGAAAAAGATAAGAGAGGAGAGTGACATTGAGAGAGAAAAGTTTATTATTAAAAAATAAAGGTAAGAGAAAAGTTTATTGTTATTAATAAAGAAAGATGAGAGAGAAAAATTTATTATTAAATAAAGAAAGGTGAGAAAGTGGGTTTTAGTAAAGTTGATTTTGATGGTGGAAAAGTTTTGACAAAACACATATAGTGAGATATATTTTTATTAATATATAGTCCATAAATTCATATATATTTCTTGTCAAAAAAAAAATTCATATATATTTATCAATATATAGTTTCCATTAGATTTCAGAAATAAGAATATACTAATATATTCCCGTAAAACAAACATATATTCACATATATATTTTTATTAATATATAGTTCATACACCCACATATATTTTTTGAATATATTAATAAAACTTAAGCAGTCGCGGTGTTTAAATAGAGATATTAAAAAAATATTATTAAATCTGATCACTTGTTGTAGTTACTAAAACGGGTCCCGTGTTACAATTGTACACTCCAATGATTTTTTAGTGATACATTTTAAAAAAAATCAACGGAAAAAATTGAAGTATGATTAATCATAGTATATTATAATATTGTTTTTGTTTTAATATTGACGATATTAAAAAAGCTAATAAATGAAAATACATTTCATAAATAAATATATACTAACATATTCCCGTAAAAAAACATGTGGTGAGATATATTTTTGTTAATATATAGTTCATATACTCATTTGTATTTTATCAATATATAGTTCCCATTAAATTTTAGAAATAAGAATATATTACTATATTCGCATAAAACAAACATATACTCATATATATTTTTATTAATATATAGTCCAAACACCCACATATATTTTATTAATATATTAATAAAACTTAGGCAATCGCGGTGATTAGTTCGAGATATTAAAAAAATACTAAGTAAAACTGATCACTTGTTGTAGTTACTAAAATGGGTCTCATGTTATAATTGTACACTGCAATGGGTTTTTTAGTGTTACATTTAAAAAAAAAGAAAAAATTAAAGTATGATTAATCATATTATATTATAATATTGTTCTTGTTTTAGTATTGACGATATGAAAAAAGCTAATAAATAAAAACAATCATAGATTTTATTTACTAACATGTTTGAGTGTGAAAAATATTAATATGCATCCCATGAAAAAATATAATTAACGTATTATATAATAGTGTTATCGTAAAATACAAAATGCTATTCTGCTATAACAACACTTGTCAGTTTCCTCTAATAAAAAAAACTTGTTAGTAAAACCAAATTGAAAATTAGTAGAGAAAATGGAGTTGAAAATGAAGAGAGAAAATGAAAAATGAAGAAAGTTGGTAAGAAAAAGATAAGAGAGGAGAGTGTGAGATTGAGAGAGAAAAGTTTATTATTAAAAAATAAAGGTGAGAGAAAAATTTATTATTATAAATAAAGAAAGATGAGAGAGAAAAGTTTATTATTAAATAAAGAAAGGTGAGAAAGTGGGTTAGTAAAGTGAGTTTTGATAGTGGAAACGTTTAGACAAAAATAACCCTGAAGGAAAAATTTGAGGTATGGATAGTTAAGTAATTTTGATAGTATTTAACAAAAATAACCCTGAAGGAAAAGTTTGAGGTATGAGTAGTTAAGTAATTTCGTAGTATTGTGTTTTTATATAATGAGTAGATGCTATGTCTATGGCAATGAAGAATTGGAGGGTGATGAGAGAAGGGAACAAAAGGGAGTCATCTCATACACATTGTCAAATATCATGCATATGGAAGGCAACATTATTTTATTAAAATTCCATAACAGCATAAATTAGAATGCAGGTTTAAGATAGATCAACAACACTACCTTTTCTATGAACCCTAGACACATTGAAATGGAACAACGATCTCCTCTTCATACTTTTCCAAATGTTCTTTCCAAACTCCACCTCTAGGTAATACAAAACTTTAATTTATACACAGCGTGAAAGTTAATAAACTTTTACACATTTAATCAATGATAAGTTGTCACATCAATTAAATATCATGCGTATTTAATTCATTAAATGATTTAGTAAAACATTATTGAAATTTAAATGCATATGTAAAACTTTGTTACATTGATGGTGTATATAAATTAAAGAGGAAATTACAATGACCTCCCCTGAGGTATGCTGAAATGTCACTCACACCCCCTCTATTTTGTAATATGACATAAACCTCCCATTGACTTTGACGCCGTTAATTCACTGTCACAGAACAGATCAAAAAACGCTGAACTTTTAGCTAGCGACTAATTATTTGGAACAACAAAATAGAGTGAAAATATAACCGTTGCTTCTACAGTTTTCGGATTGTTGTCCTCTCTTCCATTCCAGCATGGTAATAAGAACTGTTAAAAATTCAAATGCAGAGACAAAAATGCGATTTTTTTTATGACCGCAAAACCTCAAATCTTCAAATTTCCTCTATGCAATGCTTAGATCCGCTCCGCCTTTTCAAGTTTTGTTTGGGATCCAAATTATTTTGTAGCCATCACTTTTAATTGACCACCAATGATCGTGCTTCTTGTTACTATGCGTATATAAGCGAATCATCATAATGTTTTTAATTATCAAGTATTATGTTTTGTTTTTGTTGAAGTAATAGCCAAGATGTCAATAAAGTTAGTGAAAGAAAAGAAAGGAGAATTTCAGAGGGAGTAGCTTCAGCAAAATGTGTGTAGAAACGTGGAAGTTGTTGCAAGAAAACTCAGAATTTCACATTTGTTAGTGTGTTAACAGAGTATAAACGCTGTGAACATAAGGGGGAGGTATTCATCACATGTAAGACTAAGTAGGAGAGGTTTATGTCATGTTTAAAACTAGAGGGGATGTGAGTGACATTTCAACATGCTTTAGTGGAGGTCATTGTAATTTTTCCTAAATTAAATTCTTAATATAACACATTTTTTTTCAATTAATATAACACATCATTGGTGAGCAAGACCCTCTAAATTGTCGAGAAAGGTTAATCCAAAAAAATCCAACATATCTATCCGGCTGTAGTAGTACTACGTACTATAACTTTCTAACATTAATCCAACTCAAATTTTGTTTACCCAATTGGATTTTGCCATCTGGATCATGTGACGCTATAATCGAATCTGGTCAGCATTCTCCAAATCCTCAAAACACTGCCACCATTTTTGTCTTTAACTAAAATAAGGGAACTTCTACGGTACACTCACAAAGTGAGGTGTATCGGTACTCTCGCTTCATAATTTTATAAATTAACGATCATTTTTCATGTAAGAAATAGCTATTTTTCAATATTTATATCTATAAAACATCATTTCGTAAGGAAAAAACATCATTTCATTGTTTATAAGAATCATAATATTTTTTTTTTACATATTATCGTAAAAAATAATCAACGTTCTTAATCATGAGTGATAAAAATTAAAAAAAAAAAAATTTATTTCGTTGACACTTTTGATGAATAAGATTTAGTTATTATAATTATAAGTGATAAAAAAACAATATTTTTCTTCAAAAAACAACTCATTTAACTATTAATTTAAAGAATGAGAGTACCGGTACACTCAAATATATTGGGTGTACCATAGAATTTGCCCTAAAATAATCATTTTTTCATTACTTTGGCTTCCACGTCAAACAAGCTTAGTAACTCACAATTTCCTGAACGTGACACATCACAAAAAACGCGCTTCTCAGCTTATTATGTGTCACCCATGTGATTATCCAATCCAAACAACTTTCCCGTTTCCGAGTTAACTCAACAAAAATTCTAACTCACTCCGAGTTTCATCTTCTTCTTCGTCTTCACCATGAATAATCCATAATCCAACACCTCTTAGAATCGAATTTTGAACCAACAAAAATGATGAACCAAGATCACGTTCTTCGCGCTTCCCAAGATGATGAAATGGAGTCATTAGTTCTCCACGACGACACCGACAACGGCGCCGATAACTCCTCCGGCAACGTTCAACAACCACCGCAAAGTCCTAAATCACCGTTCAATTCATTCCTCGATCCTCCTTCTTACGCTGAAGCAATCTTCACTTCATTCGACACCAACGGTCACGATCAAACCCTAGAAAACTCGAATCAAGCCGGATCCGGATCGGGAACGGAATCCGATTCGATTCAGATTTCGGTTTCTGATCCTCAAGAGGAGCAAGAGGTAACGAACTCGCTTGTTCCTGGTGGAAGTAGTTATCATACGTATCTGATTACGACGAGGACTGAAAAATCGGAGTTTGGTGTAAGGAGGAGGTTTCGGGAGGTGGTTACGTTGTCGGAGCGGTTATCGGAGGTTTATCGTGGTTATGTGATTCCGGTGAGGCCGGAGAAAAGTTCGGTAGAGAGGAAGGTAATGTTGGAATTAGTTTATGTTAGTTGCAAATTAGTCGGTGTATGTTTGATTCTGCAATGACACGAATTGATTTTGTGTAAATTGATTATGTAAAATTGATTCTAACTAAAAGTTAGTTGAAGTTCAAGTGATTCATGTTTGGATACATTCATGTAGAAGTAAGTTGAAATCTAAATTTATGTTAAAAATCAATTCTAGAATAAAAAACTATAAATCCTAGCTTCGAGTAGAATCAATTATCAATTTTGGCCCCTCTAGAAATGGAACCAAACATACACTTGGATTAGTTGCAAGTTAGTTGGATTAGTTTCTAGTTGATTGTAATAAAGTTCATCCGACACCATTTATTGTAATTAACAATTTTTTTTAAAATAAATTTTACTTCCACTTTTCTCTCTTCCGTGCTTAATATCAATATTTTGCATATTCTATCAGGTGATGCAGAAGGAGGAGTTTGTGGAGCAGAGGAGATTAGCGTTGGAGAAGTATCTGAGGAAATTAGGGTTGCATCCTGTGATTGGGAAGAGTGAGGAGTTGAGAGTGTTTTTGCAGGTTCAAGGGAAGTTGCCGTTGATGAGGACGACGGATGTGGCGTCAAGGATGCTTGATGGGGCGGTGAGGCTGCCACGGCAGCTGTTTGGGGCGGAGAGTGGGGTTGTTGATTTGAATGATGTGGCTCAGCCGGCGAAAAGTGGAAGGGATTTGCTTAGGATTTTCAAGGAGTTGAAACAATCTGTTAGTAATGATTGGGGAGGTGCTAAGCCATTGGTTGTTGAAGAAGATAAGGAGTTTATGGAGAAGAAGGATAAGTTGATGGAGTTTGAACAACAACTTAGCAATGTTTCTCAGCAGGTAGTGATAATGTGATATCTGATTAGTTCCTCTGATATCTGATTTTGTTTACGAAAAAGGAACTTGATGTTAGTAAAATGTAGATTCATTGTGGATATATTCTAGATAGCCCTTGTGTCCTCTTAGTGCATGTTAGGAAGTTCATTGAAGACATCTCAAGCATGATGCATTTAATTCAAAGTAGGTTTGAAGTTAGGGTTTTAGAAAAAGGTTCATAACCACAATATGGGTTTGATATCTCAGTGACCGCAATGTGATGTTAGTTAAAAGTAGGACTCATTGTGGATGTATTCTAGATAGCCCTTGTGTCCTCTTAGTGTGGGTTTGGAAATTCATTTAAAATATCTCAAGCATGATGCATTAGCTCCAAAGTTAATTTGAGGTTAGGATTTCCAAAAAAGAATTGCGTCTGCATGGTTTTTATTAATATCTCCGCGACTGCAATGTGACCATACTTGGGTCATATCTGAATTTTAACGTGACTCTCTTCGATACCAATGATCATTTAAAATCTTGTTTGTGGTGTAATCAAGTATTAGGTCGCAGCATTTCCAACCTTTTCTCTTTCGTCTAGTTGAGTTTCTTTACTAAACATGATATAATAGTCGGTTGATTGAAAAACATAATTGTTCTAGTGTCATTGTGTTTTATGGACTATTATTTAAACTACTCTCCTTTGAAGAATTGCATTACCATTTTTTGTCACGTGGAACTGAATGAATTGTTTTGGAATGGTGTTGATATTTTACTTCTTTGATTGCTAGGGTTGATTTTGTTTGTTCATCTGCATTTACTTGTTGCAGGCTGAATCCCTTGTCAAGTTTCAGCAAGACATGGGTGAAACAATGGGTGAGCTAGGGTTGGCTTTTGTGAAACTTACTAAATTTGAGACAGAAGAAGCTGGATTCGAATCTCAAAGAGTAAGGGCTGCTGACATGAAAAATGTAGCAACTGCAGCTGTCAAAGCAAGCAGGTTATATAGAGAGCTGAATACACAAACAATCAAACATCTGGTTAGTGCAGATTCTAATTACTTATCATTATGAGAGAATTTTTTTCCAATTATATAATTGTATGATGAAAACTATGTGTTAACCTCCAAGTATAATCTTTAGCTGTCTTTTTCTGTTGTTGATGGGTAATATTTTATGTGTGTTGCAGGATAAACTCCACGAATACCTTGGGACAATGCTAGCCATCAACAATGCTTTTGCTGACCGATCAAGTGCATTGTTGACAGTTCAAACACTTTCATCAGAACTAGCTTCTTTACATTCACGGATTGAGAAGCTCGAAGTTGCTTCATCCAGAATATTTGGTGGAGACAAGTCTAGGATGCGAAAAATTGAAGAATTGAAAGAAGCCGTTAGAGTAACTGAGAGTGCTAAAATTTGTGCAGATAGAGAGTATGAACGAATCAAGGTAACATAAAAATACATTTTTTGTATTCGGATTCACGTCTCCCTTAGCATCTGTAACTTCGATTTCACTGTATTCCTGTAAATGTGTGCTTCCCCTTCAGCATACATATCAACATATTTTTGCTTTTAGAGCTGGCTTTCTGTTTTTTCTTTGCCATATATATTCATGTGTCTATATTTGCCATTATTATGAAGATTATTGTCTTTGTTAGCTTTCATTTCACAAGTACAGTTAAATTTCTAAATCAGTGACCAGATCTACCACTATTTGATAATTTGACACACTAGAACTCGATGACTTCAGCTTTTAATGTTGACTAAACTTCAATAACCTGCATAACCTTATGGATAAGTATCAGTGCCATCTAATTAGATTATCAAAGAAATATTAGTGTCATTCAAACACCCTGGTATAAATTGGACTGGTAGTGATTATGTTTTCACATGATTTTCTTCCTCTCTATAATGCAATGCAATTGTCTTTATAGACAAGTTTCATGGTGAAAGACAAAAAGAACTACAATATTGTCAAAACCATATTTTGATGCATTTGTAAAAGTTTTGTTGTGCGCTGCATTGAATGCTTTCATCAAAATCATCAACCAATAGCTGATTTGGTCACACATGTAAACTTGACTTCTAAATCTGCTGGCATCCTATATGTAAAATCCAATGATTTAAAAAACCAGAATGTAATAGCTGATTTGGTCACATATGTAAACTTGACTTCTAATTGAATTTTATTTTCATACTTTGATGCATTTATAAATGTTCCATTGAGAGCTTCATTGGACGTTTTTATCAAAATCATCAAATAGTGGTAGATATGGTCACTGATTTAGAAATTTAAATTCTAAATCTATTTCCAACTCATTATGTAAAATCCTATGTTTTATTGATCATTGAGTTAGTAGAGAACTAGTCTACAATTCACTAATCCAATCAGGGTTGATGGTGCAAGCATACAATATAAGTTGGTGAGTGGAATATCCAACCAAGTACATAACAAGTATAAAAGCCGAGGATAACTATCGTGTTGCTTAGTGCTTAAAATTTCAACACAGGATAGTTAGTGATAGTATAAACCATACATGAGATAGTGAGTGGAGTATCCAAGGTATAACTTAACATGGATAAAAGTGAACAGAGAAAGCCATCTGACCATCTCATATCCATGGCTGCAAAATCTCGAGTTAACTCAGAATCGCAGGAGTTTATCACTCTAGGCATCAAAATTGAGTTCACTAACATAAAATAATTTTTCTCTAAACTCCAGTAGACTCCTATAGACTTGAATAGAATGCGAGTTTGGGGACGGTTAAATGAGTCTTTAACTTGATTGTGGTTATTTTCTACTAGATATGCCTAAAATGATTAGGCTTTGTAGCACTTAACTCCATAGATGCATCTAACATTCCCCTTTTTATCCATCTATAAAGGCAGCAAATGATGTTTCTTTTGAGTTTCAATCCCATAGCTCCCAACAAAATGAAGTCTCAAACTATAGAAAACACAGACATAACCATGGTTGCAAGTCTGGAAAGAGTCTGCAAAGAACCCAATAGACCATCCAGCAGATGAATCAAATGGCAATGAGGGGAACCCAATCCACCACATTTCACCCTTTGGCCTTTAGTGATTTTGATTTTTGAACCTTGTGATTTTGTCCATCAGTTTGAACTTGTTATGCTCTTTTTATATTCTGTCCTTTGAACCTATCTTATGATTTATGAAAGCTTCTATCAACTTCAAATTGTGATGCTAGGTTGGCCTAGGGTGGTGTAGTTCTCTTTATTTTGTCTGTTATTCAATCTCATGCCATTTAAAATCTGTATTTCTATTAAAAAAAAGAAAAAATAGTTTTAAGGAACCAATGCACTGAAGTCCTTTTTGAAATAATATGTAAATAATATCAAGTGTAAATGTGGAAACTTTGCAGGAAAATAATAGGAGTGAGCTTGAAAGAATTGACAAGGAAAGGCAAAGTGACTTTCAAAACATGCTGCGAGGCTTTGTTGTCAATCAGGTAACCCTCGTTTATCTTCTCTTTTCTTCAGGCTGTTATGTTACTTGGCTATTTCTAGTTCTGATCTGAACAGTAATATACTCTACATCACGTGTTTTACAGGCAGGCTATGCAGAGAAGATGGCTGCTGTGTGGGAAAAGCTTGCGGAAGAAACATCTACGTACTCAAGTGACAGCAGCTAGAATGTACTTGGCTGTAAATTTTTGTTTCATCCTTTTTATGATACTCTAGATTTTTATCTCATTAGGTCCAAGCTTATGTAGTATAAAAAATACTTTGAGCATTCGGCGGACATAGTTTTAACTAACCAGAGTTGTACATGATATATTATTGTCTGATGACATTCAATATTTCATTGTTGAAAATTATCAAAGATCTCAACCTGGAAATATCTTGTAATTGTTGTCCTGTAATCTTTGTAGATAGTTTCCATCACAGCAAGCCACTCCTTTTTTTTTTTTCTCCTCCATATTAGTTATTAGCCGTATTAATTGGAGGAATTTCAATTTTTTTTGATGTAATAAACCGATGAGGCGGCTTTTCATAGTAATATTGAAGTTTCCAGATTTGATGCTAATCCTATTAGGAACAATACTGGTTCGTTTATGGTTGTATTTTGTGGTATCACCCCTTGGTGATTGTTCGCTAGTGGCGAGGACTTTGGGATTATAGTTTGTTCTGGCAGGCTTACTATCAAGACTTCCAAAATGTCGAGTTTGATGTCGAATCGAGGATCGTAGCAGATGCCACTGTTTCCCAAAAGCACTCTATTTCTGAGTTTGGCTTAATGATTCAAAACTATAGGACATATTATATTATACGCAATTCTGTAAATTTGTCAGTATGCTTTACCTGAAAATAAGGTAATGTAGTAGTTGCTCATTCTGGTAGTTTGGTTTGCTCAAACCCAAAAGGGCACTTTTCATCAATTTGTTTTCTTGCTAGTGTTTTTCTCATGGTTATTATTAATATGAGAAATGTTAACAACACACATTTTAACACATTTTCAATACACAAAGTGATTAAAATTCACATGAGACACACTAAATTTATATGGGATTCACATGATTCGGTTTGACCCATGTGAATTTTAACCAATCAAAGAGAGTGTATTGGAAAGCGTGTTAAAATGTGTATCGATATTTATCGAGTCACATTTTTTGGTCAAAAAGTAGTCACGGTTTCGACCTCATTTACTTTGGATGTAAAAGAGGATGTGAAGAAATAGTTGCATTTCATGGTTTTCGGATGTGAATAAATAGAATTTAGGGTTAAATATGTTTTTGGTCCCTATAAAATTGCGACCTTCTAAGTTTAGTCCTTACTTAATTTTAATAGCTTTTTTAATCCCTACAAAAAAAAATTTACTTATAATTTTAGTCCCTGCTAAAATAAATTTTGTTTAATTATCCTTAAACTCTTAAATTTTTTAACGATTCTTTTTATACAAGTTTAGAACACTATGACAGGTTCATTTACTAAAATCTATAATTTTTTAACATGAAATAAATTAAATATGAATTTTTTAAAACGACAAAAGTTTTAGATATAAGTAACAAAAATATGGACGTAGAAATCAAAGTTTTGCGATATTTTTTTCGGAGGACCTTTTAATAACGTTCTTAACACGCCTGTAAAAAATTGTTGAAAAACTTAAGAGTTTAAGCATAAATTAAACAAATTTGGATTGAGTAAGGACTAATATTGAGTGCAGAAATTTTTTGTAGGGATTAAAAATGCTATTAAAATTAAGTAAGGACTAAACTTACAAGGTCGCAATTTTGTAGGGACCAAAGACATAATTAACCCTAGAATTTAATAAATTCTGCATGGAAACATTAAAATAAAAGTGGGGAGCAGAGGAAGTTGAACAAATAGTTTCCATTATGAAATGCTGAATTGTGAAAAGAGGAAACACTTAAAACAAAACGTATTAAATTATTTATAAGAATGAAGGAATAACAAAATACTGAGTTCGGGTATGCTCCATTTAGGCTAAGCTCCATTTAGGGTTTGGATGCAAGACATGTGTCAAAAAAAATATCTAACGGTTTAGATTTTAAATTAAAAAACAAATATTTGTTTAATAAAAATACATAATAATAACAAACAAAATCATGTTCCCTTCTTCTCTCATATCACAACAACCTTTTATTGTTTTTTAATTTAAAATCTCAACCGTTAGATATTTTTTTGCCACATGTCTTGCATCCAAACCCTAAATGGAATAAATGGAGCTTAGCCTAAATGGAGCATACCCGAACTCCAAAATACTATCCTAACGATTATCCAAACTAAGGGGAAACAAATAATTGCAAAAGTTGTGACACATGGATCCACAATTTATTCCCTCGTGGAAGGAATAGCTCCTTCATCACTAGAAATGGCTGATGACACTATTTGCTGATGAATCTCTCACCAAGTCAACATCAAAAAGCTCATTTGTCCATTCCACTTTAACAATAGAGGCATCCCATTGAAGTAAGTCCACACCATTCATTGCCTCACAAGGTGGCTTCCTTGTTAGGATTTCTAACAAGACTACACCAAGACTGTACACCTCAGTTTATGTGTTTGCTTTCTTAAGTTTCGATAGCTCTTTTGCTCGGTACCCTAATGCTCCGGCAGTAGCAAGTACAATAGAGTTAGCAGCAGTTGTCATCAAGCAACACATTGCTTGAAGTAAGGTTCCAATGTATACTATTCTCATGTGAATGTAGGTAAATTAAGCCACGGGCCATGCCCTGTGCTATGTTCATCCTTGTTGGCCAATCAAATCTCATTTCAGGTCCACGAGCTTTTACATTAGACATACCATGTAGGAAAGAAGCAAGACTTCCTTTAGGCATGAAATAAAAAACCTGAAGCTTTTCTCCTTTTGCTCCCAAGTTATAGGTTCTAAGTGCCAAAAGATTAGGATTTAGGGTGCCTGACTCTCCCTAGAACACCAACTTCATATTCAACCCCACTGATTCTTAGTTATCTTTTCCCTCAATCGTTTCACTGCCGCTTGACTATCATCCTCTAATCTTGCCTTATACACTGTTCCATAGGTGCCAGCCTTTCCCATTATCTCGACTGTTATTGTACACAAGAAATCGTCTGCTGTAAAGCCAATGGTGCACCTTGTACTTTAGAAGGAGCTGGAGACGGGCATGGAGTTAAAGGACTATAACCAAAGAGTTGAATATTATTGAGAGACAAATTAAGACTATGCAGGTTGTCAATGAAAAGCAGAATATCTCTATTGTGATTATTCAATGACAAATCGAGCTGTCTATGCATTGAAATGTTTCCAATACTTTGACAAATGTGACCACTAAATTGGTTATGACTAGAGAAATTTCCCTAAATTCCCTTAAGTTACTTAAAGAAGCAAGAATGCTTCCAGTGAAGAAGTTAGGAATATAACCCGAGAGATTATTGTGTTGAAGATATGAAAGTAAGAGAGTTCAAGATAGTTAGGCTAGTTGGTATTGAAGCTCATGTCTAAGGACATAAAAAGTTTCTTTATTTTTAAAACCTAAAAATTTTAAAAACCTACTTGATATGTCTTTTTTAAATATTTATGATGAACACTTCACACATGTCAATTCACAATTTTGAGAACTAATATATTTAATTATTTATCATCGAAAATTGTAAAAAAATTGTTATTTTAAAAATATTCATTGAGATAAATTGAACATCTTATATGCATTATATTTGTCTTTCATATATGAATAATAAAATACGGTCAAACTAAATTAACTAATAGTGAATATGGTGAAACGACGACACTTAAAAAGAAGCAGAGGAAGTGATGTTTTGTTTAAAATATTATATGTTTTCTTTATTTATTTTCTAAATGCGTTCATTTTAATTTGTTAATAATCTCTCGAAACTAGTATATGAGGATATGACATATGTATGTGTTGTCCATACATGCAGGAGAAGTGTTTGTGCAGACATTTTTGATTATATAAACCGAACTTATTTTATTTTACACATTTGGTTTATATCAATATAATGTCTACTAATATTGTTAATAAATTATGTCATTTGAGTTTAACACTTTTTTTTTTTTTGAAACATTGAGTTTAACACTTTTCGAACAGTACTAACTGAAATGTTTTAAGTCCATATTCTACAAACAGTTCCACCACACAAGAGACGTCAAACTTTTGAGAGCCAAAATAATAAAAAAAATCTTAATAACTTGTTAAGATAAATAAAAATTCTTAATTACTAGTTAAAACTACTTAAAACAAAATTATTAGTTAAAATTACTTAAAATAAAACTCAAAGTGTGTTTGAATGAGGTAATTGAGAAATTTTAAAGAATTTAGAATTCTAAACAATACAAATGATTCAATTAAATTGTCTACATTTTTAAATATTCTTGTATTTTTGGATGGAGTAATAAAAAATTTCATTGTCATTATTTCTTGGCAACTTTTATAAATTGTAATTTTTTGGGCCAAATTTAAAATTAAATTAGTTTTTTTTTTGGGGAAAAATCTTGTTAATTAGTTAAAATTACTTGAATTAAAACTTAATGAATATTCTGTGTTTTTCGTGTGACAATAACCATATGAACACACAACAATTGCTGTTTTGACATTCATTGTGTCTTAGTAACACAAGTAAATGACCAAAAAACCCAACGACAGTTAACTGCTGCCGATTTTTCTAGTTATAAGCCAGCGGTAGTTGGGGGTATTTTAGTCTTTTACTTGTGTTTTTAGAAAGTATTGAAAGTCAGAAAAGCAATTGTCTGAAAACACCAACGAAAACCCGACTATGTTTATTGTTTAATGTCTAGTAAATGCTACAATAGGACAAAATTACTTCACATAGGACAAGTATGGACCAGTCCTACGGGGCATAAATTTGATTTTATTTTTGGAGAGGAGAGGAGAAGCCTTAAAATTTTAATGCCCAAAATAATAAATAAAAATATCAATAACTATTTAAAATTACATAAAGAAAAAATTGATATGCATCTTCTTCTTTTTTGTTTTGCATGTGATAGCCATACCAAAAGAAAAGAAAAATGATACACAACAATTTTATCCTTAGATAATTGCGTACATCGTTGGCTCCATGGCATAACACAAGATATTTATTTATAGCCAAATTGCCTCTCCATAATTCGTAAACTTCCGATGTGGGATTCAATTTTTGTGACCATCCTTAATTTTGTGAGCATCTTTCAATGAAGTTCATGAGTAATGAATTACCATTGCTTCCTCCATTCTTACTTATCTTCGTCTCAGCCATGTTGTCCATAATGGTGTACTGTGTACACATGACATGCATGGTCCAAGGAAAACTTATCTTATATTCCATCCGTTCCAGTTTAACTGAGTCAGTTGACCATTTCACACAGATTAAGAAAGATATATAAATAAAAGAGAGAAAATGGTTGAGTGCCTTTGTCAAGCATTTGTGCATTCTTCTTTATAATACTCCCTCCGGTCACTATTATAAGCAAATATTGACTTTTTAGGTTCATTCAATAAATGATGTATGTGGTCTACAATATAGACCACATACATCATTTATTGAATGAATTTAAAAAGTAGAAATTTGCTTATAATAGTGACCGGAGGGAGTAAATGTAAATTAGAATATATTCAATTAGAAGTGGTGAAAGTAATATTAATTAGAGCTATAATTGGAAAAAAATAATTAATGTTGTATTGAAAAGTGAAATAGGTCAATACTCCAGGAACAATAATTTTTTTTACAAATGACTCAGTTATTATGGAACGGATGAAGTATATATGTAGTGTTTTATTCTACATATCAAATGGTAAGATGAGAATGAGACCGGATTATATAAAGTTCATTCATTTTTTAACATTTGAACTAAAAACACAACTTAATTTTTAGAGGTAAGCAAAGATATATATGAGAAAAGATCGAAACATTTATATTTTTATTTGTTAATTCAAAGTCATGACATGAATTTAAAAAATTCTGTTTTTCTGTGATGGATGATGCAGGGGAATATTGTTGCTTGAAGCTTGTGATTTTGAAACCTCATGTGAGATGCATTTACTCTCAACTAAGTGAGTTAGTTTTTGCTCAAAAAAAAGTGAGTTAGTTAAATTAATATATACCTCTTCATTATTATTAAATTAGTTCCTCTGGACAATAAGATTGGCCGGTGAAGATGTAATAGAGGCATATATCAATGTTAACTTTAGCAATTGATACATTTGATAAAAAAAAGATTAACAAATCTTGAAATAGTGACGTGAGTAAACTTTTTTTCATTGGATATGCTCATGCATGTTTTGGTTACATGGTCATTAGGTAGAAGGTTGTCACGGAACAGAAGTATTGTGACATGTTTTGCCTTGGATTATACATTTTGTTTCGTTTCGATTGCCTTTGTGTTATCAAGTAATATTTGTTTACTCATTCCTTAGGATAATTTTTCAATCCGTTCCGAAAAACGATCGTCTTACGAGAATCATTCTTTCTGTAATATTTATGGTGACGTTTTTTTATTTATCTAAATATATATTTTAATGACTTGAGTCATTTTCTTTTTTGTACTTACATATGGAGCATGAAGTTGATTTTCAAGCTATTAAGGAGAGTGTAACATTTCCATTGAGGGGAGTTGGAAAAGCATATGGGATTGGAAGGGTCCTCACAGAATTCAAACTTTCATGTGGATTGCGGCCCATCAACGTCTCCTTACTAATTATTGTAGAAGCAGATGGGGGATTGGGGTGTCCCCCACTTGCCCAATTTGTGGAAATGAAGATGAAACGATTATCCATGTGTTAAGGGATTGCGTTCAAGCAACCCAAGTTTGGAGTAGGCTTTTAGCATCTAATCACATTACTGATTTCTTTTCTTTGAATTGCAGGGATTGGATATTCGATAACCTAAACAACAAATTTGCAGGAGCACACAAAAAAGGTTGGCAGACCATTTTCATGGTGGCGTGTTGGTACTTATGGAAGTGGAAGAACAAAAGCATATTTGAAGAAGATTTTCAGCGTCCCAACAATCCAACAAATGTTATTCTCAAGATGGCAATGGAGATTGATAGTTGCGAACAAACACATGTGACTGGATGACCTCATCAAAAGGATACTATTTTCATTGGGTGGAAATGCCCTCAGGATGGTTGGGTCAAGCTCAATTGTGATGGTGCGCATAAAAGCTCAATTAACCTTTCCGGATGTGGTGGCCTTCTTCGCGATAGCAATGGCACTTGTTTGATCAGTTATGCTCGTAAAATTGGAGCTTGTGATGCGTTTCATGCAGAGATGTGGGCCATGTATTTGGGTTTGGAGCTAGCTCGGAGACGGGGGATTACTCACCTTCAAGTTGAAAGTGATTCCAAGGTGTTGGTCGACATGATAACAAGAAATTGCAATATTAATGGGAGTGCTCCTACATTGATTCGGCGCATCCGTGAGTTTAAAAACATGAATTGGCATGTTCAAATAAACCATACTTGGCGTGAAGGCAATAGAGCAGCTGATTGGTTAGCTAACTTCAGTTTAACTTTGAACGCTTTGGATTTCCATGTAATGGAGACTCCTCCGAGGGAGCTTCAAAATATTCTCTTTGATGACAGATCCGGCGCTTGCATGCCTCGGAATGTTCGTTTAGTTTTGTAGTTTTCTTCTTGGGCTTTTGCCCTCTTTTGTACCAAAAAAAAAATGATGATAATATCTTGCTAAATTTTTTGTGAGCACAATGTGTAATGTTTTGTAATTTTCTTTCTCATTTACATACTCCCTCCGTCTCAAATTGTATGACATTTTGGACATTTCACACATATTAAGAAATGCAATTAATATTGTGTGGAAAATAGATATTACGAGTTGTTTTACAAAATTGTCCTTAATAAATAATATGGGAAAAATAAATGAAAGAATTGAAAGAAGAGAGAGTAATAAATAGTTAAGGTTATAATAGGAAAAGTAACATTAATGTTGCATTGGTATTGTAAAGCGACATATAATTTGAGATAATTTTTTTTTCCCTAAAACGACGTACAATTTGGGGCGGAGGGAGTACAATTTTGAGGGATATGTAATATTTGTCATTCGTAACTCTTTGAATAATATTTTTTTACCTAGTCCGTCTTATAATTAATATTAACTTAAACTATAACAATATATTTTTGGATATTGTTCTCGGACATTGCTGACGTAGATACTCCCACCAAGAGAAATTCTATTATAGTCACAAACACAAATGTATAGTGTTTGGGCACATGCTCCCTCCGGTCACTATTATAAGTAAAACTTCACTTTTTAGATACATTGAATAATTAATGTATCCGGTCTATAATAAAGACTAGATACATCGATTATTCAATGTACCTAGAAAGTTGAATTTTGTTTATAATAGTGACGAGAGGGAGTACATATTAATGAAAAAAAATTGATAATGAAATGATTTAGTATTTCAAGAAATGACACTTTTACGTGTGTGACCAAACACTATTTACTTGTGATTGTGACCATGGAATAATTGCACCTCCCACCATGGAATAATTGCACCTCCCACCAATAACTTCGCAACGCATGGAGGGTGAAAACTAAGGTAAACTTTACAATGAAGTTGATTTTCATTATATTTTACATAGCTAGACAGAGTATGGACCAGTCCTTCTTTAAAAAAAAAAAAGAGTATGGACCATTCCCACCACGGGGGCATAAATTTTTAAGACCCAAAAAAATAAATAATAATATTAATAACTGGATTAAAAGAGAAAATTTAAATGCATATCCTTGTGATTTTATTATGATTTTCCGTGTGGTAACCATACAAAATCAAAGAGGATATAATATTAATAACTGGTTTAAAAGAGAAAATTTAAATGCATATCCTTGTGATTTTATTATGGTTTTCCGTGTGGTAACCATACAAAATCAAAGAGGATAAACATGCAAATTTCATCTTTAGATTAATCACTACAACATTACAACAATGATCGGACATAACAAGTGCTTTTTTTATAGCCAAACTGCCTCTCCATATTTCTGAAACTTCCGATGTGGGACTGAAGTATCAGTCTTTTTTTTTTCCTTCTTACAAACCTCATACTAGGTGATTTGGTCATCATGGAATTATAGTATTGTCATATTTTGATGCATTTATCATTGTTTCATCGAGGGCATCATGGGATGCTTTGATCAAATTCATCAACATTAATGGTAGATTTGAAGTCTAAATCTATTGCATCTCAATATGAGTTAATGACTGGAATATCCAAGCATACAACAAATGTAAAAGCAGATGATAACCATCATGCTGCTTAGTGCTTCAAAATTCAAAGTCCCAAACAAGATTGTGAGTGATAGCATAAACCAATATATGAAAGCTAAGATGAGGCTATACCTGAAAATTCAACCTGAGATAGTGAGTGGAGTATCCAAGGTATAACAGAACATGAATTAATGTGAACAGAGACAAGCCATCTGAGAAACTCTTATCAGTGATTGTAAATTCCTGATTTAACCACTCTAGGCATCAAGATTTAGTTAACTCATTTAAACTAGTTTAGGGATGATTAAACGAGTCTTCAACTTAATGGTTATTTTCTACCAGATATGCAGCATATATTTTTGTCTTATGAGGTAGGTTCAGCATTTCAACTTGAAAATGTCTTGACTAATTGTGATTCCCACAATCTTTGTAGATAGTTTCTATCACTACAAGACATTCTTATTTAATCCTCCTCTTTTCCATATTAGTTATTATTATTAATCATATTAATTGGACCAATTTTGAATTTTTCATGTAATAAATTGATAGCATATATAGATAAGGTCTGGTCTTCTGAATAGTCATGGGTTGTAACTTGATCGAAGGGCGTGCGAGATTCACTGCAGGATTTTATGAGTTCGCAAAGTGTATGGTGGCTGTGCGTAATAGAGTATGTTGGAATAGCCCAGATTCCAGTTGCAGCAGGAAAGTTGTTGAAGGGAAACATTGAATCGGAGACTGGACTATGTAAAATTCTTTCATTTTTGAACATTTGAACTCAAAAAAAAATGTTTTGTGACTATGAGACTTTTTTGTTTCTTCATGACTTGTTATTTAAAACAAATGTTAATTACTCTTTATTTATGGTGTAATCAAGTATTATTTGGAAGCAATTCCAACTGTGGCTCCAAGTCTCTTGACTATTTGAACCAAACATGACGTAGTTGGTTGATTGAAACACATTCCTATTCTAATGTCATTGAGTTTTATGGATTTTTTTGTTTAAATTATTCTCCTTTTAAAAATTACATTACCATTTTTGTCATGTGGAAATGGCTGATTTTGTTTGCTTATTATCTGCATTGACTTGTCGCAGAAGCTGAATTCGAATCTCAGAGAGTACGAGCTGTTGTTGCTGAATACACAAACTATCATACATCTCGTAAATGCAAGTTCCAATTACTTATTATGATAGAACTTTTAACCATTTATATTAATGCAGTATGAAAATTATATAATAGCCTCCAAGTATAATCCGGACAATGCATTTTCCTGCCAATCAAGTGCGTTATTGATGCTTCAAACACTCTCGTTAGAACTAGTTGCTTCATCCAGAATATTTGGCAGAGAGAAGTCTAGGTTGCGGAAAATAGAAGAGTTGAAAGAAGCTGTTAGAGAAACTAAGAGCACTAAAATTGTGCAGATAGAGTATCAACGAATCACGGTAACATATTAAGATCTGTTAGTGCGATTCTGCTGTATTGTTTCTTTTAGAACTGACTTCTCTGTTTTCTTTCATTTCATGTGTACTGTAACATTTGCCTAGGGAGACAGACTAGAACTTGGTGACCGAACTTGAGATATAGTCTAATTAGATTATCATAATAAATATAAAAATATATCATATTAACACCTTGGTAATACTTTATCTAAATAGTACTACAACAGTGTCAAAATCTTATATATTTTGATGCATTTGTAAATGATTCGTTGAGTGTTGCATTGAGTGCTTCTATCAAAATCATCAATTAATAGCTGATCTGGCCACATGTCCAAACTCAACTTTTAAAAACCAGATTAACCGACTTTGAATTATATTTCCATATTTTGATGCATCTATAAATATTTCATTCAGGGCTGCATTTGATCATCGATTGAAATTATCAAATAATGATATACCTGAAAATTCCACACGAGATAGTGACTGGAGCATCCAAGTGGTATATCATGCATAGAAGTGAACTGAGACAATTATTATGAAATAATAGAAGAGCAAAATAAATCTTCATTATTGTGAAATGAGAGTGATACAAGAGTATATATAGACCTAATAGTTGTACTACACAATCTGGAAATGTACTACACTAAGATGATGTACTACACTAAGATAATGAAGTACAATGGTAAGATTACTTGCATAGCAAGTTACTATTATTCTCTATATTATTCTTCTCTCCATGCTGTTGTAATAGCCCCCCACAAGTTGGAGGGTGATAAATGTCTATCATCTCCAACTTGGACAACAAAGTGTTGAATGGTTGAGGAAGAAGTGCCTTAGTAAAAAAATCAGCAAGCTGGTCTTTGGAAGAGATAGGTAGCAGTTTGAGAATGTTGGCCTGCAGTTTCTCTCGTACAATATGACAATCTATCTCTAAATGCTTAGTGCGTTCATGAAACACAGGATTAGCAGCAATGTGAAGCGCACTCTGATTATCACAGTAGATAACAGGAGTTTTGGAACATTGAATCTGCAAATCTTGAAGAACATATAAGATCCATTGCAATTCACATGATGCTGCGGCCAAAGCTCTATACTCAGCCTCAGAAGAAGATTTGCTGACAGTGAGTTGCTTCTTTGTCCTCCAAGAAATGAGTGACTTGCCCAAAAAGAAACACTGACCAGTGATAGATCTTCTGGTATCTCTGCAACCTGCCCAGTCTGCATCTGAAAAGCCTTGCAATTGAAGATGAGCATCTCTAGGGAAGAAGATACCACGTCCTGGAGATCCTTTCAAGTATCTTAACACTCTTGTTGCAGCATGAAAATGAGTTTGAGTGGGATTGCTTAGAAACTGACTCAACTGCTGAGTGATGAATGTGATATCTGGCCTGGTGGTATTAAGATATAAAAGTCTGCCAATCAACCTCCTGTAAGCAGGAACATCAGAGTAAGGTTGTGAATCATCATTATGAAGTTTAACATTTGGATCAGAGGGTGTACTGATAGGCTTTGAATGAAGGAATCCTGAATCTTCAAGTAAATCTAAACAATACTTTCTCTGGCATAAAGAGATGCCAGATGAAGAGTGAGCAACTTCAATACCAAGGAAGTATTTAAGAGTGCCCAAATCTTTAATCTGAAATGTGGTATGAAGAATCTGCTTGATACACTTGAATTCCTCCAAAGAGTTCCCAGCTAAGATCACATCATCAACATAAACCAGCAAAATAGTAAATGAAGATGAAGTGCTTTTAAGAAAAAGGGAATGATCTGAAGAAGCCTGTTTGTAACCATTGAGGAGTAAAACTGAAGTCAACCTTTCATACCATTTCCTGCTTGCCTGCTTCAATCCATAAAGAGACTTGTTCAATTTACACACCTGATTTGGATTGGAATGTGGAACACCAGGAGGGACAATCATATAGACATCTTCTTGAAGTTCTCCATGTAAAAATGCATTGTTCACATCAAGTTGATGGAGATGCCAGTTATGCATAGAAGCCAAAGCAAGAACAATCCTGACAGTGGTAAGCTTAGCCACTGGAGAATATGTTTCAAAATAGTCTAAGCCTTCAATTTGGTTATATCCTTTAGCAACCAATCTGGCTTTATACCTCTCTATGGAACCATCAGCATGATGTTTCACTTTGTAAACCCATCTGCAGCCTATGGGTTTAACATGAGGTGGTAGGTCAACAATCTTCCAAGTACCAGTCTTACTCAAGGCATTAAGCTCATCTTGCATAGCTTTCCTCCAACAATCATGTTTGTTTGCCTCAGTGAAGGTTTTAGGCTCAGGGTGAGTGTGAAGAGACAAAGCAAAACAGGAATGAGAAGGAGAAACATTAGTAAAAGACAAATAATTGGAAATATGATAAGGAGAAGATGATGCATAAATGGAATTTGTAATAGGACAAATGTAATCTTGTAAATAAGCAGGAGCAGTTCTAAGTCTAGTTGAAGCTCTAACAGGTGGGGGAGCAATGATAGGAGAAACAGGTGAAGCAGAAGATTCAGAAGTGATGGGTGAATCAAGTGAAATAGTTGGTGAATCTTCTGGTGTGGGAACAGGAGAAGGAGGGATAGGTAAATGGTCAAAATCATCAACAAAGGGTTGAGATGAAGGAGTAATATAATGCCAGGTATCAATGACAGAAGAAGGGGATGAAGACTGATAAGGTAAAATTGTTTCATGAAAAGTGACATTTCTTGACACAAAGATTGCTCTAGAATGCATGTCCAGAAGAACATAACCTTTATAACCAGATTTATAGCCTAAAAATATAGATTTTCGTGCTCTAGGTTGAAGTTTGGTTCTGTGAGATTGAATGGTTGAAGCAAAACATAGACATCCAAACACTTTGAAAAGGGAAGAGTCAGGAATAGAATCATGTAAAACATGATAAGGAGATTTATGCTGAAGAAGAGGAGTGGTGACTCTATTGATTAAGAAAACAGCATGAAGAACAGCATATGACCAATAACAATTGGGTAATTTGGATTGAAATAAGAGAGCTCTTCCTACATTGAGTATATGTTGGTGCTTTCTTTCTACTCTAGCATTTTGCTGAGGAGTCTCAACACAAGACCTATGATGAATGATGCCTTTAGAGTTATAAAATGAAGGCAAATCAAATTCAGGGCCATTGTCACTTCTAAGAATTTTAGGAGTGATATGGAACTGATTTTCAATAAGGGTAATGAACTGTTGAACATGAATGGACACCTCAGCTTTGGATTTGATCAAAATGATCCAAACAAACCTACTAAAATCATCAACAATAGTGATAAAGTACTTATGACCATGAACAGAAGGAACACTCAAAGGACCCCAAATATCACAATGAATCAATTCAAATTTAGAAGTAGCATGAGATAAACTATGAGGAAAAGGCAATTTCTTATATTTGGCAAATTGACAAACATCACAGATGGCTTTATTATCAACACAGATTGATGGATACAAAGAATGCATATTTGACAATCTTTGATTGGACAAGTGCCCCAATCTAAAGTGCCAAAGTGCAGTTTCAGGAATATGAGTAAAAGAACTAGAAACAATAGATTGAGAGTCTTTATTTATGGATATATTACAATGAGGAACATTAGAAACAGAAGACTTAAAAGGAAAAGCTGAAGGAGAAATCCTCAATTTGTATAAACCACCATGAGGATCAGCCAAACCAATCATCCTGTGGGTAATCAGATCCTGTATAATGCATTTATCAGGTAAGAACTGAACATAACAATTCATGCTGCTAATGATTTTGGCAATAGAAATCAGATTAACTTTGAAATGTGGAGAGTATAAGACATTGGAAATCTTAAAATGTGGAGAGAAAACAACAGTACCAGCATGATGTATAGTAACTATAGTTTTATTTGGTAAATGAACATGAACAGGTTTAATAGATTGATATGAAGTAAAATATTGTAAAGAAGAACAAATGTGCTCATTGGCACCAGAATCAAGTAACCAATCATGAGAAGAGTCAGACAAAGCACAAGAGAAAACAGTTGATATACCTGAAGGAGGAGTACCAGATGAAGAAGGAAAATGAGGAGCAGAAGCAATATGGTTTGAGGTTGGGGGAGAAGGATTGGATCCTGAAGCAAACAAATGTGACTGCTGAAGAAGTGATACAAGATGATTGTAATGTTCTTGAGTTAAACCAGTAGGAGGAGAATTGTCAACTGCAGAATTTACAGGCTGAATCTCTGCATTACTAGAAGAAGCATTGGTAGCATTTGCTGTAGGATTGGACTTATATGAATTGGGGTATCCATGCTTCTGATAGCAAAACTCTACAGTATGGTTTGTACGTTTGCAAAAAGTACAGAACCTAGAATTATTCTTTGAACCAGCAAATGATTTACCATTTCCATATTGCTTCTTAGTGTCAGAAGCATTAACAAGGATGCTGGAATCTTCAGAAACGGAGGGAAGAGAAACTGTACCATTATTACTCTCTTCTTGGATAACCAATGAATATACCTTGTTAATTGAAGGTAATGGATCCAAAAGAAGAACCTGAGACTTGATAACGTTGAAGTTATCATTCAAACCAGTCAAAAACTGAATTACTTGATCCTCCATACGATGTGCGCGTGCAGATCTCATAGCTTCACACCGGCATGGAAATGGACAAGTGCAATTAGGCATTGGCCGATGAGAATTAAGCTCTTCCCATAGAGTTTTCATTTCAGTGAAATACTCTGAAACTGTTTTAGATCCTTGCTTCAAATTGTTGATAGAAGAACGTAAAGAAGCTATGCGAATACGATCAACTTTTGCGAAGCGTTCTTTGAGTTCATCCCAAACATCAATGGCGTGCTCATGAAACACTAAAGTTTGAGCAATTTGTGGAGAAACAGAGTTGATCAACCACGAATAAACCAGATGATTGCACCGTTCCCATGCATCACGATTCAAATCATCAAGATTAGGAATAGGTACCGATCCATTGATGAAAACAAGTTTATTCTTCGCGCCAAGTGCACGTTGCATGGATCTGCTCCATGCGAGATAATTCGAGCCAGTAAGCAATGGAGTAACTACCACAGAGTTGGGACCTTCACTAGGATGAACATAGAACACTGAATCAACGTTTTGCTGAGTGTTCAAATTACGCACCATTGTTGAAGATGAAAAGCTTCAAAAATTGCAGAAAACAGAGGAAGCAAGAAGAACACGAAGAAATCAATGGCGAATGTGCAGAAATTGCACGAAATTCAAGTAGAGAAGATGAATTGCAGCGGAAGAAACAAGAAGAAAAACGGTTAGGATCGCAAGAAAAACGGTTAGGATCAGAACTACTCTCAAAGAGAGTGCTCTGATACCATATTATGAAATAATAGAAGAGCAAAATAAATCTTCATTATTGTGAAATGAGAGTGATACAAGAGTATATATAGACCTAATAGTTGTACTACACAATCTGGAAATGTACTACACTAAGATGATGTACTACACTAAGATAATGAAGTACAATGGTAAGATTACTTGCATAGCAAGTTACTATTATTCTCTATATTATTCTTCTCTCCATGCTGTTGTAATAACAATCCATCAAATAATCTCATATCCATGGATGCAAATTCTTGAGTGAACTCAGAACCGCAAGATATTACTACTCTAGCCATCAAAATTATCCTGTAAACTCGAGTAGACTCCTATAGACCTGAAGAATGTGTGTTTTTAGGATGGTTATTTTCAACCCGATATACCTAAAATGATAAGGCTTCGTAGAGCGCAAAATATCAAAACTATCACTGCAAGTCTGGAATGAGTCTGCGAAGAACCCGATCAATGAGGTGAATGGAAAGGCAATCATGGGAACTCAATCCACCACCTTCCACCCTTTAGTAAAGTGATTTGATCCATCAATTTAGAACATGTTATGCTCCCTTTGTATTTTGTTTTTTGAACCTATCTTATAATTTATTAATTTTTTTCCTATAACACTATCTTCAGATTCAAATTCTCTCTGATTTTTAGTTATCTGTTAGATTGTTACCTCAATCATTTCACTACTGAAGCTTGACTGCCATCATGGTTCACGGTTCACCTTGTCCTTCGGAAAGAGCTGGAGAGGGACATGAAGTTGATGAACTATGACCAATAGTTGGAAGAAGACCATAGAGGTTATTATGAGAAACATCGTAACAACTAAGACTATGTAGGTTGTCAAAGGAAACTGCAATTTCAATTTCTCCACTGAGATTACACGGTGACAAATCAAGCTGTTTAAGATTTGAAATATTTCCAATACTTTGAGGAATGTGACCACTAAATTGGTTATGACTAAGAGAAATCTCTCTAAGTTACCTTAGGTTACCTAAAGAAGCAGGAATGCTTCTAGTCAAGAAGTTATGATTTAGGATAGATTTTGAAGCCTAAAGAATCCATTTTTGAAGCTGCCACCCCATGAGTTAGGAATAGAATATGAGAGTTATTGTGTTGAAGTCGGAGAGATGTGAAAGTAAGAGAGTTCAAGTTAGTTGCTTGTTGGTATTGGACTAGAGAATGAATTGAAGCTCAAGTTAAGCCAATACAACTTGGTGGAATTTACAAGGCTCTAGATGATTGTGTTGTAATTTTTTAGTGCTTTTTGTATATTTAAAGAGCTAGAAGTCCCACATAGAACAATTTTGTGAGCTTTTGAGTTTTTATATGCTAACATGTAATGTTCATTAGGCAACAAGTTTAAAGAGGAGATTGTTCATGATAGTGCCAATTTGTCTTGGTTGGTTTGCTATATAATATAACAAATCTACACAATTGTTTTTGTGTGAAAAGTTTCTTGTTTTTTAATTATAGGAGTGAGCTTGGAAGAATAGACAAGGAGAGGCAAAATGATCTTCTCTTCTCTGTAATTTATTCTATGTCATACATTTTACAGACAGGCTATGAAGAGAAGATGGCTGCCGTGTGGGAGAAGCTTGCGGAAAAGAAACATCTACATACTCAAGAGACAGCGGCTAGAATGTACTTGGCTGTAAATTTTTGTTTTCATCCTATGATACTCTATATTTTTATCTCATTAGGTTTAAGGTTATGGTGGTATAAAAACACTTTGAACATTTGGCAAACATAGTTTTAACTAACCACGAGTTGTACATGATATATTATTGTCTGATGACATTCAATATTTCAATGTTGAAATGTAATGATTTCAACATGGAAATGTCTTGACTAATTGTGGTCCTGCAATCTTTGTAGAGAGTTTCCATTACAGAATTTTTTTATAGTGACAAACCAATGGTAAGACCGAGGCGGCTTTTCATAGTAATCTTGGAGTTTCCAGCTACGATGCTAATCCTATTCTTAGGGACAATTCTGTTTCATTTCTGGTTGCATTTTGTGGTTTCACCCCTTGGTGATAGTTCTCTAGTGGGGAGGACTTTGGGATTATAGTATGTTCTGGCAGGCTCAGGATCAAGACTTCCAAAAAGTGGAGTTTGATATTGATTCCAAGATCGAAGCAGATGCCACTGTTTCTCAAAAGCAATCTATTTCTTAGTTTGGCTTAATAATTCAAAACTATAGGATATATTATACGTAATTCGGGAAGGTATTGTAGTAGTTGCTCAATCCCAAATGGAGAAACTTTTCATGAACTTGTTTTCTTGCCAGTGTTTTTCTCATGATTATTAATGATATTCAATGAGTCTCTTTCTTTCAGTCAAAAGTAGTCATGGTTTCGGACTTATTTAACTTTGGATGTAAAAGTATGTTAAGAAATTTTTGCATGGTTTTCACATATAAAGAAATAGAATTAACACAAATTCGGGAGTAACCGAGTAAGGGAAACATTAAATAAAAGTGAGGGAGGAGACGATCTAGTTGAACAGCTAGTTTCCATATTGAAATGATGAAGTGTTAAAGAGGAAATACTCACTGAATTAAAACTCAGTGAATTTGTGTTCTCATCAAGAAACACATTGCTTGAAGTTTCCAAGTATAATGTTCTCATGTGAATGTAGGTAGTATAAGCCACGAGCCATGCCCTGTGCTATGTTCACCCTTGTAAGCTAATCAATTCACATTTCAAGTCAATGAGCTTCAGAAAAATAGAAAACCACATTTTTTTCAATCAAATTTCATCCTAAAATGAAATTATGTTTTTTTACAATGTTCAATTTATTATTTATTTTCAAGATTGATTTTGATTCTGGGGTTGCTTTTAATCCATCTTAATTTGAAATTATCTTGTAGAAAATAGAAAATAGTTTACCTTTTTACTTTATTTTTCCAAAAAATATTTGAAATAAGTTGGAACTTGCTAGCTTAAAGAGCTTGCTAATCCTTTGGAGTGTGTAAATGAGATTAGCTTGCCTTAGTCTTTTTAAACCCGAGGTATAGAATTTCCCACCACATAGAGCTTAAATTTTTTGGGCCCAAAATATTAAATAAATTTTTTAATAACTCAAAAATTACTTAAAAATAAAACTAAACTGAATTTTCTTATGCTTTTCATGTAGTATAACTATACAAAAGCCCAAGAAAGATCCAGATTTAGGTTTATCTCTAGTAATAGTTGCAAATGAAAATACAACATAAGTACTCAACTTGTGATTTGACTCTCAATGTTTCTGCCCAATATTTTTATAGCCAAATTGCCTCTTCATATTTCTTAAACTTTCGATGTGGGATTTAAGTATCCAAATGGTTTTTTACGGACCTCATAGGAGACCATCCTATATTTTGTGAGCATCTCTAATATAAATTTCTCATACACAGGAATCTCCTCATCGTCACCAAGAAGGTCCTGAGTATTACCATTGCTTCCTCAGTCTCAACCATGTTTTCCACGATGGTGTACACATGCACGGTCACATAAATCTCCTTTTATTGTACATACCAAATGGTGAGATGAGCATGAACCGAAATAGCATACCGACTACTATATACATATATATATCCCATGTAACTGATACTTTGAACGTTGCGTCCTGCATATCTGAACACATACCATATATCGAAGTAAATTGCGAATAATGTGACTAAATTTTGAGTTTTTGGTGCTTCATTTGGTTAAACTGTAATATTTTGGAATCATTTCTAATTATTAAAATTGCACTTTCTTTTTATTTGGGGTCCACTTTTTAATAGTAGAATCTATTTTTATTAAGGCCCTAATTTTTAAATAGGGCCTCCAAAATATTTAAGACGACCCTGGCTTTACATTGACTCTCATCAAAAGTAATGATCATGATGATACTATTACAACAATTTTAAACCTTGTATGGGGTGTAATCAAGTATTAGTTGACAGCAATTCCAACCATGGCCCCAAGTCTCTTGTCTATTTGTGTTTCCTTACCAAACATGATGCAGTAGTTGGTTGATTGAAACACATTCCTCTTCTAATGTCATTGAGGTTTATGGAGTTTTTTTGTTTAAATTACTGACTTGTTGCTGAAGCTGAGCTCGAACCTCAAAGAGTACGAGTTGCTGTCTGCTGACATGAGAAATGTAGCAACTGCAGCTGTCAAAGCAAGCTGGTTATATATAGAGAGCTGAATACACAAACATCTTGTAAGTGCAAGTTCTAATTAATTATTATGATAGAACTTGTAACCATTTATGTAAATGTAGTATGAAAATTATGTAATAGCATCCGAGTATAATCCTTAACTTTCTTTTTCTGTTGTTGATGAGTACCTTGGGACAATACTAGCCATCAACAATGCAACTTCCGACCAATCAAGTGCATTGTTGATGGTTCAAACACTCTCATAACTAGTTGCTTCATCCAGAATATTTGGCTGAGACAACAGCCAAGTCTAGGATGCGGAAAATGAAGAGTTGAAAGAAGCTGTTAGAGTAACTGAGAGTGCTAAAATTTGTGCAATAGAGTATGAATGAATCAAGGTAACATATAGGTAAATTCTTTGTTTTCCAGATTCTCCCCTCCCCGTTAGCATCTGTAACTCATGCATCAATATATTTTCTTGTAAATTTAAGTTTCCCCTTCCCCAATGCATATTAACATATTTTTTCTTTTAGAACTGATTTCTCTATTTATATTTGGCACACATACAATTCATGCCTCCATATTTGCCATATCTCGAAGATTAATGTCTGTTTTCTTTTATTTGAGACACTCTAGAACTCGATGACCGAGCTTGATATATTGTCTAAACTTCAACCACCTCCATACCCTTATGAATAAGTATCAATGATATCCAATTGGATTATCATAATAAATATTATTGTGACCAAAACACGTCGGTAATGATTATGTTTGCACGTGATTTCTCGCTGTTTATAATGTAAGTGTCTTTATAGACACTGTACAAGTTACATGCTGAATGACAAAATGAATTACATTAATAGTGTCAAAACTCAAAACCATATTTTGTTAATGATCATTGAATTGTAATATTTCCATATATAAATATGTTTCATTATTGAGGGCATCATTGGATGTTTTGATCAAATTCATCAATATTAATGGTAGATTTGGTCACTGATCAAAATGTGAATTCTAAATCCATTTCCGTCATCTATTGCCATCTCAATATGTGAAGTGCAATAATAGTACTTGGCTGTAAACTTTTGTTTTCATCCTTTGAACATTCCGTGAACTTGATTTGAACTAACCAGAGTTGTACATACAGCATATGTTTTTGTCTTATGAGGTTCACTACAAGCCATTCTTATTTAATCCCAGTCTTCTGATCGAAGATAAGATTTTGAAGTCTAAAGAATACATATTTGAAGTTACCACCCCATGAGTTAGGAATATAACATGAGAGATTATTGTGTTGAAGAGATATGAAAGTGGGAGCATTAAGACAGTTAAGTTAGTTGCTATTGGACCAAAGAAAGCTCAAGTTAAGCCAATAGAGCTTAGTGGGTTTCTAGATAAAGGGATTGTGTTGTGTTTTTTTACATTTATTTATAAAGATAGAAGCCCCACATCCAAATTTTTGTGAACTTTCAAATCTTTATATACTAATGTGTAGTAAAAACTAACAAGTAATAATATGAGGACTTTTGTCATATGATTTCATTAACAATAGCTTTTGAGTTATTGTCTTTTTTTAAATATGTGTTCATATTAATTTATTAATAAATAAATGTGACTAATTTATTAATAAATAATAATTTATTAATAAATAAATGTGACAATCTTGAAATGAATTATTTTTTTATAAAATGATGTGGGAACATTTTTTTTATATGAAACCTATGAAGTAGTTTTTATTTTTTTGGACGACATCATACAAATATTTGTAGAAATGGATGGGTATGGCTTGGAAAACATTAAATAAAACCTAAAATTTGGATTGATTTTGTAAAAAAGGAAGAAGAGTAAAAGAGAATTGTTCATCTAACTTAAGAAATTGCTCATTAACATCGGAAAAATACACTAACAGTTAACTGTCGATCATCTCCAACGACAGTAACAACCATTGTCCCAACCATAGTTAACTGCTACTGGATTATGATATGCAGACACAATAAAATTTATGACCACAACACCAAGATACAAATGACATGTAATCTATAAACACAATTTGCGTCAACAACACAACAAGTTCGACAACAAAATTCACTCATAAATCACACCATTACATAATCATTCATAATTGAACCAAATTACACGAATTCGACATTACATTCACAATACACAAAATAATGAAATTCAACAAAAGTTCAACATTACAAATGTTTGCCAACATATTGCACATCAATACATAAAAAAAACTTAAAGTCGAAGTTGGAACGAACACAAAGATATAATTTATTATTTTCAACCATCGACATGAACATGGATGTTTCAAATGTGTGCATGGCCTATTTTTTTTTTTGCGGGTGGAGCATTGTCTTTGATTTATTATGTCGTGTGGTAAATTTTGAGTGGTGTGCACAATCAAATTTTTTTTTTTTTGCACTTAATTAGTTGTTTTTGGATGAAAGTGGGTTACATAATGGAATTAGCCAATTAGTCACCAAATATTTTCTTAACTTTCTAGACAGTTCAATCTCCATCGTTAGATAACGACTGAGAAGTTAAAAGAAATAAACCAAAGAAAGTATGTGATTGTTTTGTAAATTTTTTTAATTGAGTTAAATAAATTTTTCATCCCTAAAAAATTAGTGACTAAGACGAGTCTGGGTATGCTCCATTAGGGATGGGAATAGGCTAGGCCGAGCTAGGCTTTACAAGGCCTAAGCCTGACCTACCATATTTTTTTAAAGCCTAAGCCTGGCCTGCGGCCTGTCATAGGCCTACTTTTTAGGCCTGAGCCTGACCTTCTGAAAGCCTGATACGGCCTGCTAGCCTGTTTAAAAGCCTATATCTTATGAACATCTTTAAATAAGCAATGTGATCTAAGTTTAAATGGACTAGCGAACTAATAGTTTAATTAGATTAAACTCTCTTTTGATAATCAACACGAGGTTTTAGGGAATTCGATTATATATTGTATCATATTTCTATTCTAGTTTATATCTTAAATAGTCCGGCCTAATAGGCTTAAGAGACTTTTTGAGAGGCCTATGGCCTGACCTTTTAAGCTAAATAGGCTTAAAAAAAAGCCTAGGCCTTCTCTATTTAAGAAAAAAGCCTGGCCTGGCCTGGCCTATCGTAGGCTAGGCCGTACGCCCCTGTAGGCCGGCCTGACCTATTCCAATCCCTATGCTCCATTTAGTATTAGCTCCATTAAGGAAGAGAGATTGCATATTTTTTTTTATTAAATAAGTACTTTTTTAAAATTTTAAATCTTAGCCCTTCATTATTTTTTTGCCACATGGCTTGCATCTAAAGACTAAATGGACTAAATGAAGCTAATACTAAATGGAGCATACCCAAACTCGACTAAGACTATGTAGGTTGTCAAAGGAAATTGCAATTTCTCCACTGAGATTACTCGGTGACAAATCAAGTTGTTTAAGATTTGAAATATTTTTTGTCCTCGTGAGCTTAGCTCAGTTGGTAAGGACAGTGCATAATATATGCAAGGTCTGGGGTTCGAACCTCACCCACCACCAAAAAAAAAAGATTTGAAATATGTCCAATACTTTGAGGAATGTGACCACTAAATTGGTTATGACTAAGAGAAATCTCTCTAAATTAATATTTCTAGTCAAGAATTTATGATTTAAGATGGATTTTGAAGCCTAAAGAATCCGTTTTTTAAGCTGCCACCCCATGAGTTAGGAATAGAATCTGAGGGTTATTGTGTCGAAGTCGAAGAGACGTGAAAGTGAGAGAATTCAAGTTAGTTACAAATTGGACTAGAGAATGAATTGAAGCTCAAGTTAAGCCAATACAACTTAGTGGAATTTACAAGGCTCTCAAGAATTGTGTTGCATTTTTTTAGTGCTGTGTCGAAGTCGAAGAGACGTGAAAGTGAGAGAATTCAAGTTAGTTACAAATTGGACTAGAGAATGAATTGAAGCTCAAGTTAAGCCAATACAACTTAGTGGAATTTACAAGGCTCTCAAGAATTGTGTTGCATTTTTTTAGTGCTTTTTCTATATTTAAAAACCAAAAGTCCCACATAGAACATTTTTGTGAGCTTTTAATCCTTTATATTCTAACGTGTAATATTTATCTGTCAACAAGTTTAATGATGAAATTCTTATGATTGTGGCAGATTATCTTAGTTGTGTATTTATATTATTTATATTTATATTATATAAAGTAGGCAACTAGGCAATCCTGCCATCATATGAAAGTTTCATTATTTTTTTACAAGTTTACCATAAATAATAATATTATTTGGTGCATAAAAAAAATCAGGCAATCCTGCCATCATATGAAAGTTTCATTATTTTTTTACAAGTTTACCATAAATAATAATATTATTTGGTGCATAAAAAAAATCATTAGTGAACGCTCATCTTATTTTATGGGAGAGTTCTAAGAGACTCCAACAACAATGTGCTCTTCTAGAGAGTGATACATGTCAACATACAACTTAATTTTTAGAGGTAAGCAAAGATAGATAAGAGAAAAGATCGAAACCGTTTATATTTTTCTTTGTTAATTCAAAGTCATGACATGAATTTTTAGAATTATGTTTTTCTTTGTGATGGATGCAGGGGAATATTGTTGCTTGAAGGTTGTGATTTTGAAGCCTTATGTGAGCAAGTGAAGGCTCTTATTCCCCGATGCTTTTATCATGTTCTTCATTGTTTTATTATTATCAACTTATTTTAGTTTTTCTTCAAGGCTCCCCATGTTCTTACATGCATTCTCCTTTTGTCTTCGAATGTGTCTAGTTCATAGTCATATTATTCTCTTGACTTTCTTTGAACCGTGAATTGGTACGTGTGTATCAATTGGCGGTACTTTTGCACATTGGTTCACACAAATTCACTTGTAATTCGTGGAAATCGACAAATCGATGCAAATGTGTGAAAATTGAAGAAAGAGGAAGAAGTTGAGTAGGAGATGAAAGAGAAAATAAATTTTGCAGAAAACCTTTTTGAAGCTTGATGAAATAGAACATCATTTGCAAAATAACACCAATAATAAAGAAAAAAAAAATGAAAGAAAAGTGAATATAAAAAAAGTTTTTTGAAAGTAGACACTAGTTTGTTGCAGCATGCAACTAAAATCCTTTTAATTTTTTGCACTATTAATGAATTTAATTAATTAAATATTAAGAGGATTTGAGTACCAGGACGAAGATAGTGTTGAGCAGCTGGAAAGAATCATTAGTATGTAAAAATATTTAGTGATTACTAATAAATTTTAAGAAATATTTTTATATAGTTTACTATGCTTAATTAGGTAGTAGTATAGTAATACTATGAACTGATGCATACCGACGCTCTATATCTAATACTTCCAAATTCTTCTGATATTCTGTACCGCATACCAAATAGAATTGCGAATTATGTGACTATGGTCCGGTCGTCTCATCTTGTAATGGCAGGAAAGATAAAATTCAAATGCTGAGGAATTCTGATGGTGATTGGACTAATGATGAAGTTTATCTTAAGAATATGGTTAACTCTCTTTATAAAGGTTATTCATATATGATATGAATTGGTTCCAAACACCCTTCACTTTTACCACCCTTGATCAGCAAGTATTCGATAATCTTAGTGCTATTGTTGAGTATGAGGAAGTGAAGAAGGATGTCTTTAGTATGGGTGCGTGGAAAGTTCTTGGCTCTGATGGTTCGTTTTTTTGGATTTTTATCAAAAATCTATGACTTTAGTTGATGAGAGTATCATCAATTTTGTCAAGCATGTTTGGAGGTGTCATCCAGAAGAGACTGCAGCAATACATAAGACTGATACTTGCATAATCAGAAATGTTTGTAAACTTGAATTTGTCTCTTAATTCAGGCCAAACTCTTTGTGCAATATTATTTATAAGTTAAGGTGTCTTTGCTATTAAAGTTGATTTGGCCAAAGCTTATTATAAACCAACACCCAAGTTAATATTTAATTTTTAAAGAAATTTAAATAAGAATTACACTTTGAAATTCAAGAAAATTATTTGCCAAATGATTTATCATCAATTTTATGTTTTGAGTAATAAAACTAGTCCTGGTTGACAACTTGCAGAAATAACAAATTGCCAAATTAGAATGAATCTATAGTTTTTTTTTTTTCCTTCTAAATTTTATGTTCTCAAAGTTCCATTTAAAGACATATTGTTTAGGAGAATTCGATTTCTGGTGCACAATTTTTACTAGACTTAATTCCCGGCCGAATTCCGGATTGCAAGGCTCCCTTCCTCCGAGAACCGGATGGTTAAACCAAAAAGTAATTCTTCTGTTCTCGGTGAAAAGGGACTTGCTAAGTTGGAGTAAGGCTGAAAAATAAGTAACACATGATCGATAATTGTTTTAGGCATATACCAAACTCTCACATACTCCCTATTGATTTGATGTATATCAAAGCTTATTAACCATTTGAACCTAACTCTGTTGTTTGAGAAAAGGGAAAAACATTCTTATAGCTAGAAAGAGTGATTAAAGTGGACAATAAATATTGGTTAAAAGATATGTGTCAGGAATGGAAACCAAAGCTTATCTTGATTTTCTTAAGCAAATCATAGCCTGTCATGCCAGGCATACAGTAGTCTGTTATAACAAGATTCACCTCCACTTCCTATAAAACACAAAAATCCAAGGAATTTCAGAATTCCAGAAAAAACAATCTAACATTATAAAGTTGAAAAAGTTACTTCAACAAGGCGATTAAAAAATAAAAATTTTGACACTTTCTTTTTAGTAGAGCAACAAAACTATAACCGATGATTGTTAGGAAATACAGATGGTGTATTTGGGTTGGTCTCATCATTCTCACACAAACCCAAAAACTCTATAGCCCTGCTACCAGAATCAACTGTAGTAACTGCCATTGAGAAAACCAAAGGTCCATTCATTCATTCTTTCTGTTATAATAACATTAACATAGTACTTGTGTCTAAAAAAAGCATTAATAGAAGAAACAAAACGGGGTAATTAGAAATACTAAGATACGGTCTTTTTTTTTGATCAAGCAAAGAAATTTTATAAAAGACCCTTAGCAACAAAAGTGCTTACAACAAAACAAAAAGAATGTGCAAAACATCACAAAGATTTATAACAAGGAAGGCTTGTGCAAATTCTCAACGAATTAAACTAACAAAGCAACTGACAACCCTAAAGAAATGGCATAAGCCACTAGCTAAACGCCAAGGTTCACAAAGATGCTTTGAACCATAGTCACATAATTCATGTACACATAATTCATGTACCGGTTCGCGGTACTTTTGAGAACCAGTTCACGTAAATTCGCATATGAATACGTCACATGTGGGGTACCAAACGTACCATCACAAATAACCACGAATTTTTTAAAAAAATTGAACCAATTCACATTAGTGGCCCCCACCATCAGACCATGCCAATGAAAGTAAATGCCTACCGGCTCCACCAATTGACCAAGCCATACGTGGTTTGGATTTCTCAAGTATAGAAGTTAGCAAGGTTCTATATTTATAACTACCTCTTTCCTTCAAAGTGACTAGAATGTCCGATGTGAGACTTAAAAGCACTGCAAGTTTATATATTTGATAAACCAACATGTGTTTCATTGTCACGGTTTACGTCCATTCTAATTTAATTAAAACCACGAACCCATGACGTACCGACTATGTATACCTCCTACGTACCGAATTCTTTAAATGTCACGAATCGCGTACCCGAACCCATACCACGTACCGAAGCGAATTGCAAACTGTGTGACTATGCTTTGAACACCTAATGAGATAGAATCAACAGAATCATAGAATATGTCTTGTTGCCTGAACAAGATGTTGCAAATAACACTTCCCATGAATTTTTTACAACTGAACCAACTATTCGGTATATGCCAAGGAAGCTTTGGAGGTACCCTTTTGGGCACGAGTCCTCATTCCGGCTGAGTTGGAGCTAGTAGGCTTCACTTTGTTCACCTGCTTCTTCTGCTTTCTCTCTGCCTTAGTGCTCTCTGACAAACTTGGATAGTGCTGCTCAAATATTGATGTGATGAGTTCATCATTGTCCTCTTCCACAACTTCACCCCCCCATAATTTGGAGAGAATCTGTACACTCTTAAGGGCTGCAGCAGAATGGAGAGAGGGCATGAACCAAGTTTTGGTTTGAAGGGAGCTTGTCACTTGTCAAACTATCATAGTAGGTAGTTACAGGTTGCGGCATAGATGGATGATCAAATAGGGTCAACATTTAACTCGAAAGGTTTCAAAAAGTTAATTAATTGGAAACAGTGTCCGGATCCGGAAGTTCCAGAACTGCTTTCATTCACAAATTGTGAGTTGGGTTTGTATAAGTGACTCGTGTCGTGTCGCTGAAGCAACATCGATGTTTAGACTGGCCTCCATGATATTTCCATTAACACCAAACATGTGAGGAGAAAAACTTGAATATTAAAATTATGATATAGTCATCTCCCCACTGCTTCCTTTTTTAGACCCATGTTTGAGTTATGAGTATTATAAGGAATGCTTGAAATATCTCCATGAGCAGACTTATCAACCATACCAAATGATAATCCACCGTTATTGATATATTAGATAAACTGGAATCCAAACCTTATAGAATATTTTCTTGGTTCAGTCGGAAAATTAAAAAAAAATTACAATTAAACTTTGAATAATAAAGAAGATAAGTTGTCTTCTTTTGGCAATAATACAAGTTAAGAAATGTCTTGTCATTTGAGCATGTCACATTATATATTAGAGTTACATTCAATATGAGAAAGTACGTATAAAGAAGTTTACAAGCATGGATTCGTGATCCATTAGAATTTGGTGGTGATGGAGCATCAAGATAATGAAATTAATAAATATATTGTCGTTTTTATTACAACCAAACTGGAAAAATAGCAGGGCTAGATATGAAATGGATGTCTTGAAATTAATTTATATTAATTGCAACAACATCTTAATAAGTAATCACACGAATTTACATATGTATACAGATATGGAAAAGTCAGGATAGCCCAAATATTACACATAGAAATCACAGAGTAAATTAGCAAGGATGAGAAAACTATGTCAAAGACAATGATGGGAATGTAACAATATCATCCTTTTTTTCTTATCTGCTTGCAGAAAAGATGTTCAAGATGATGAGCATGGATCCGGTCTGTGCAGGAGTAAGAGACTGAAGAGACAAAGAGAGGTAGAGAAGATGTTTGTCCAGATGAGTGAAGCAATGCAATATCTGGAACATATATGTATGAAAGGTTAAATCAATGTGGCGACGTAGGTTGTGGAGATTAAGAGGAAGTCGTGTTCTAAATTCTCCATGTATGAAAGTTTGTTATTAGGTTTTGATCCAACTTTGTGCCAAATGTAAGAGGTGTTTCAAGGTAGGGTGTGTGCACTTTAAGCGGATGTGGCAACTCTTTAGGGTTTTCTCCTTCATTTTTCTTCACCAACATACCTGCAAGTAGAGCTGTCAAAACGATGGGCCGGTCCGAAAGCTTGAATAAAATGTAGGGCTTGGACCTAATAATTGCAGCCCAAAATTTTTCCAAGGCTTTTTAACCCAGCTCGTAAAAGCCCATAACCCGTTCGGGCTACAAGTAGCCCGACAGCCCACAAAAAAAATACAAGTGGGTTAAGTTTGGTGTGGTCTCCGTGTGGACTAAATTTAAACTATGATGTCCACTACACCTGTGTGCAGCTCGATGCATTAATAAATGGAACATGGAGAAATAGATTAACAAAAGTTCACATTGTTGTTTGAGTAACTTATGAAGTTAAATCCCTTCTAAGATAATTTCTTTAACGTCTATTTCATGTAGCATGCCCTCTATATGTGATTTCAAATTCCCTATCAACTCAAATTTTGCATGCTTTTTAAATAGCTTTTGCTGAAACTATTATTTTGGAGTCACTTGCTATAATTTCGTATAGATAGTTGACTTCTCTATGATACTCCCTGCAATAAGAATGAAAATAAAATTTCTTATTGGAGGATTAACCAACCTGCTTCATTTTTTAAAATCATATCATTTTTCCTAATTGAGATTAGATTTTACATCATTGGTAAAGGTTTTTGTATTGTTGGGCAAAATTTAGCTTCTTTTGTATTATTTTGTTCACTGGTAATATTTTACATCATTTTTTCTAATATTCCTGCCCGTATTTCAACCGGGCTTTTTAACCCGGCCCGAAAAATCTGTCACCCGTTCGGGCCGGCCCGAAACGTACCGGATAGTCCGTTTTTACAGCTCTACTTGCAAGGTCCCTCTCTGCAGGTTAAATTAAAATTGATCATCATTCTTGCTTACATTGTTAAGGTTTTTTATTTAACTTTGTTTTATTTTTTGACCGGTTTTTTTATCATATAACTTATTATATACAATAAGATACATGTAAGGTCTCTCTTTATGTATATAACTAAATTCGTCAACCCGTATGACACACGGGTCTTATATGTTATTATATATTATAGTAAATTTTAAGATATATATATATACACATGGAGGGAGTGTTTACATAAGTGGATTGAATCATCAATCAATAAATAAAAATAATAGTAATGAAAATAAACAGTCCCAAACAAATCTCAAAGAACAACCATCGAGAAACTTGTGTTATTAAGGGTTAATTATGAGTGTATCTCATAAAAAAATACAAATACATTAAATATTGTGATCTTCAATAAAAAAAATGGTATACTCCATAATTTTTCATATCCTCTCTGCTGCACTTGTACACACGACCAATGCTCAGGTTCACAACGCCTATTAGTCACATAACTATTCATGAACCAAATGAATCGAACCATAATTAGTTAAAGTTCAACTCATTTATTTAACGAATTTAATTTTCAACTCAAGTTCAAGTCATTTGATTTGTGAAGCAAGTTTGATGTTGATTCCAAGATCGTAGAAGATGCCACTGCTTCCAAAAAGCAATTTTTTCCGAGTTTTGCTTAATAATTCTATTAACTTTTCAGAGAAGAAGTTAATGTAGTTTAGTTGGTCAATCCCAAAAGGAGAAAGTTTTCATGAACTTGTTTTCTTGCCAGAATGTTTTTCTCATGATTATTAATGATATTCAATGAGTATCTTTCTTTCAATGAAAAGTAGTCATGGGACTTACTCCCTTCGGTCACTTATTTAAGCAAAAAAAACTGTTTACACGGTGTTTAAGGAATTCGGTTAAGTGTAGTTAATGCTTTTGCCTTGATGAAAAATATGAGTGAAGTTTACTATATTAACCTTGATACAAAAATCAACATAACTCCAGCAATTACCACTAGTGCAAAATTGACATAAGAATTATTCATATTATACCTATTTTATTAAAAAAAGGTGTGAAATATAAATAAGGTGGCAATTTTGTAAATATATTTTAAATTTTGTTTTAGTGAGTAAGTTTCGAAACCTGATTTTAAGAATAAATGGGGTCAAATATGAAATAAAAACAAGGTGGCAAATTTGTAAATGTTATTTTATATATGATTTTAAGAAAAAAGGTGTGAAATATTATTATATTAACTGTTATGTTATTGTTTTTATTTCTTTGCCAGGATTCGAACCCTCGACCTCTAACTTTTCAATCTTTAGATTATATTTAACAAACTTAGCTACTTATACTCTTAAATATCATTGCAAACCTGATTTTAAGAAAAAAAGGTGTGATATCTTTTCTCCATGTTTTTTTTTTTGACAAAATCTGCATATGTTTTTTTTAAAAACAAACAAAACAATCTTTTCCCCATATCACTCCCACTCTAACTAAAAAAGAAACAAAATATATCACAAAAAAACAATCTTTTCCACATATCACTCCCACTCTAACTAAAAAAGAAACAAAATATATCACAAAAAAAATAAAATAATTATTCTCATTATATACGTAAAAAAAAAAAGAAACTAAATAATGTTTTTCATCGTATATGTTTCTGTTTTTCTTCAATATCCATGAGACGATGACTGCTTCCCTTCAGTCTCTCAAACCCCCCTCAATTGAACCTCACCATTCCTCAATCGAATTCTACACTCTCTAGATACACAATTGAACTCTCCCGTCCCCAAGCGATTCGGTTCTGAAAACCTCGCCCAAACCTTCCTATTCATAAACCCTCGAACTGCCTTTCAGTTCTGAACTCACAAACCTCCCATCGCCAAGGGATTCATATTAATGGTTTGAAAAGGGTCTGATTTCAATTCGAATTGCCATTCTTCTTTTTCATCTCTGAGTCTTTGATATTTTCTCTAAGGTATTGTCTCTTACCCTTCTGATTACTGCTTTGTATTAGATGTATTTGTTATTTGGTTAAGAATCATGAAAATCTGAATGTTTGATGAATTTCATTAATTTATTGATGACAATCTTTGATTTTTTTTTTTCATGTTATAATTTTTTAATTCACATATATTTGAATTTAAGTTAACAAATAGAATGCTCCTGAAATTATTGTTATAGTTATTGTTTGAAACTTTGTGATGAGGAGGATAAATATTATTTTTATTCTTTTTGTTTAAATGTTTATCTTTTAGTGTTTTTTTTTTCCTCTTTTGATGTCAGAGAGGGTAGTCACTCAATTATCTCTCCAAAAAAAATATTCTCACTTATTTGCACGAGGGAGGAAGAAAACAAATGTTGCAACACGAGGGAGGAAGTTGTTAATTAATATACTATCACGTGTAGTATCTACACCTCCGATCACATTTCATGATCACTTATTTACTCATTAGATAAGGCTTGGGTTAATTGTTGATTCAAAATGTTGGTGATCTGGTCTTGTTAAGTATTCTACTTGTTGATTAATTTTTTTTTAAAAAATGTGTATATGTATTGCTATTTGGTGATTTATTTTGAGATCAATTCTAGTCTATATTTTTGAATATTTCCGTCTATATTGAACTTGTACTGGAATTGATAAAAAAAAAAATAGAGTATGAATAATCTACTAGCAACTTCAGAACATACACTTGCGCTAATGTTATAATTTATTCATTTTATTTTTCTGAAGGATTTGAGTGAATGCAGAGTTTAGTTATTTATTTTTCTGATAAATAACTATGTTGTGTGAATTCCTTTTACTATCATATTTGCCTTTGTATTCCACCTAGTAGGGATGGTGAGTTTATTTCTCACAAAATATCTGATTGTTAAGGGTCATGTTTTCTTGTGTTTTTTCGTGTTCCTTCATGGTTACTAAATTTAAATTTGTTATTAGGCTTTGGTTGGGAATCATATGTGGACTTTGGTGAAGATATACTGCAAGATATTGGATCCTAGAGATTACAAGAAATTAGGTGTCAAGATTGAGGTACTAGATAACTAGCTTTATTTGACTTCTTGTAGTTTTCCTCTTTTTATCTTTTTGCTGGACCCAAATAATTTTGATACTTGTACTATATAAATGTTAATAGCAAAAAGTCTAAGTAGATGAAGCCTACATGTTGGTTAGAGGGGAGTATACAAATTTTACTTTTTTAGGCTTGTGGGTTAAAAACAATTATCCTTCTACTACATGAATGTTTTCATGAATTAGGATATATTTTGGTTATGCTATTGTTGTAGTCTAACACATGTTATTCTTATTTCTTTTCTAATCATAGAAAGATTGCATTATGTGCAGGTAGCTTGGAATGAGGAACAAGAGGATCATCTAGTTCTAGGAATGTTTCATGTTTTTATTTGTTCCTTTTAGTATAAAAATATGAAATTTTGTGGTACAAGCAAGAAGTTTTTGCCTATTGTGTCACTGTTTGTATGTGAGGAATTATGCGGTGTGAATTTACTGCCGTAGGTGTTGTTCTGCTATAGGCCGTAAGTTAAGGAAGGTGTTATCGAGTCAATTTTAATTTATGTTTGATCAGATTTGTTGTATTTTATTGTAAACTTGTCTTGAACAGTTTTTACCATAAATTTGTTGTTACGATTATATTTTGGACCATAAATATATATTTTTTTTACCAAAAAATGTGCAATTATGGTAGTTGAAACTGCCATAATTTACTTTTTTTTTATAAAAAAAATCCGCATTTCACACCGGTTTTTTGCTTAAAAATAGGGGTTATATGATAGTTTTCACACCCGTTTATTTGTTAAAGAGGTGTGATATATATACAGATTACACCTTTTTTTTTTTCTAAAAAAGGTTAGGAAAGGTTCTTTTCACACCGGATAGAAAACAGGTGTTGTTTGTCAAACTTACAACACCTGGTGATATAACCCCGGTAAAAAATAGGTCTTAAATCTCTAAAAAACAGGTCTTGTATCCCCGATTTGCACTAGTGTACTCTCGTTAAACTAAAAGCAAGAAAAGTAGCATGTGAACTTGTTAAGAATCCACTTAACTGAATAAAGTCACGTTATTATTGGATGAAAAAATTGGAGCAACTCTTCATTTTTTTTCTACTTTTATTGGTTTGCTACTAGTATTAGAAGCGGAAGGATACAGGCAGACATTTTCCTTGGAACTCGTAAATAAAAAGTGGAATAAATGACTAAAAAAGCAAAGTAAAGTGGAATCAAATAAGGGTATATTAGGAATAGTAGTATTAAATAGTTTAAAAGTGGTTAAGTTTTGCTTATATTTGTGACCAAGATTTGAGATAATTTTTTGCTTATAGATATGACCGGAGGGAGTATTTAACTTTGGATGTAAAAGTATGTTAAGAAATTATTGCATAGTTTTCACATGTAAAGAAATAGAATTAACACAAATTCTAACCGAGTAAGGGAAACATTAAAAAAAAGCGAGGGAGGAAACGAGCAAGTTGAACAGCTAGTTTCCATCTTGAAATGATGAAGTGTTACAGAGGAAATACTCGCTGAATTGAAAACTCATCGTGTACATACACACTAGCACTCAAACAGGCAAAAAAAATTCTAACTTGATAAGAGCGAAAGAATAATAAAAATACTGTCCTATCAATTATCTAAACTAAGGAGAAATATAGAAATGCAAAAGATGTTGGCACATGATGCAATTTTACAATGAAATTGTGTTTTTTCAATCATATTTCACCATAAAATGAAATTGTGTTTTTTTACAATGTTCAATTTATTATTTATTTTCAAGATTGATTTTGATACTAGGGTTGCTTTTAATCCATCTTAATTTGAAATTATCTTGTAGAAAATAGAAAATAGTTTACCTTTTTACTCTATTTTTCCAAAAAACATTTGAAATAAGTTGGAACTTGCTAGCTTAAAGGAGAGCTTATGTAGCGTGTAAAAGAGATTAGTTTGCCTTAGTCTTTTTAAACCCGAGAGGTCTAGAATTTCCCACCACATAGAGCTTAATTTTTTTAGGCCCAAAATATTAAACAAAAGAGATTTACTTTTCCCACCCTATGGCCTTCTCGCGCTCCCTATGCAAATTACCAACATGCCCTCCGGATTATATATTCCGGAACATCTATACGTTTTTCGGAATATAAAATCTGGACAATTGCGAAGTATAAAAGGAACTTCACCCCCATTTTTACAGTTTTACAGTTTCACTTTCCCCATTCACTCTCTCTCTCTCTCTCTACATTATCCCAAATTCCGAACACCACAAATCTTGCCCAAATTTGGAGTTTTCTTGCTCAAAAGCACCCCATTTCAACCCTTGTCAAACATCATGGAAGGTAAGTTCGATTTCTGTCCACATGCAAATTCAATTAGTTCGTTTTTTTTTGTTTTGAATTCTGTTCGAATGCAATCCGGATTTTACCTTGCGTACTTACAGCTTAGCGGCAGGATGAGCCGCATCAGAGACCACATCTATGCTGTGATGAGAAGCGGTCTGGTGCCGAAAGGGATTGAGGAATGACAGCATTTGGAGGATGCGTTGAGAGAGGTGCATGATGCAAAAGTTTACCGTCGTCGGACAGCTACTGAGGGTGGCAGGGGTGGTGGCAGAGGTGGTGGCAGAGGCGACGGTGGTACGAGTGTAGTTATTAGGGGCTAATAGTATTTTATGTAATTTTAATGTTTGAATATTTTGGATAATTATTTATGTACCATTTGGATAATTATGTTTTATTAAAGTTTAAAAATTATATTGTGTTGTTAATTTTAATGTTATAATTTGCTTTGTTGGTTTGCATATGGTCATCCTGCAAAAAAAATTGACTGAATCAGCTCTAAAACAGAGGCTCAGCCAAAACAGATGGCTTCTGCCTCTGTACTGATGCATTCCGGATTATATAATCCGGACATGTTTAGTACATTCCGGATTATATAATCCGGAACCATCATTCACCACCCCCTTTCGTTGACTTTCAACGGGGTGATTTACACGTTTCAGATTATATAATCCGGAATCTATCTAACTTATTCGGATTAGATAATCCGGAACAATATTTCATAACTGGTATCATCATCCATCAGGGTGGATGAAGTGCCAAAATAGTCGTATAAATCCGGATTTAATATTCCAGAATAACTTCGGATTATATAATCCGGACTAGGGGTATTTTGGGAAAAAAATAGGGCTCGCGAGGAAAGACATAGGGTGGAAAAAGTAATACTCTAAATAAAATTCTTAATAACTCGTTAAAAATTACTTAAAAATAAAACTAAACTGGATTTCCTTATGCTTTTCATGTGGTATAACATTTAAAAGCACATGAAGAAACACCCAGATTAGATTTATCTCTAGTAATAGTTGCAAATGAAAATACAACATAAGTACTCAACTTGTGATTTGACTCTCAATGTTTCTGCCCAATATTTTTATAGCCAAATTGCCTCTTCATATTTCCTAAACTTCCGATGTGGGATTTAAGTATCCCAATGGTTTTTTACGGACCTCATAGGGGACCATCCTATATTTTGTGAGCATCCCCGGTATAATTTTCTCATGCACAGTAATCTCTTCATCGCTACCAAGAAGTTCCCGAGTATTGCCATTGCTTCCTCATTATTACTTGTCTCGGTCTCAACCATGTTTTCCACGATGCTGTACACATGCACGGTCACAGACATCACCTTCTATTGTACGTATCAAATGGTGAGATGAGCATGAACCGAAACAACATACCGACTACTATATATATCCCATGTACCTGATACTTTAAACGTTGCGTCTTGCATATCTGAATGCATACCATATATCGAAGTGAATTGCGAACAATGTGACTAAGGGGGTGTGTTGAATTGAGATTTAGAAGGATTTTGGAAGAATTTTAAAAGACTTTTTAGTTATAGAAAAATCTTGACGTATTCAATCAAAATTTTAAAAGATTAGAAATAATTCCGGTGATATTCAATTAGAATTTTCAGGATTTTTTAAAGAGTCCAACAAAATCAAGTGGTATTCAATCAAGATTTTTCAAAACTTAAAAATTGTTTCTTGGTATTCAAAAATCTATAGATTTCAATGGATTACTAGATTTAATGGATTTTGTGAGACTTTTTAGTTGAAAATTTAAAAACTAACAATCTCATACAAAGACATGAGATTTCTTGAGATTGTTTTTGCTTCCAGTATATGTTCTTTCGTCGTTTCTCTCACTTCACTCCTCAGCCTGTGTTACCGTTGATACCTCCCCTCCTTTCACTTTTTTGTTTCTCTTTGAGCATCATCATTATGTATGTTTGTTTTCTTTTCTCTTTCCCAGATTTTAATTTTTTTTGGTTCTCGTGGTTTTTTGGTTGTCCTCGTTGATCAAATTCTTTTATTTTATTTTTACTTAAGATCAGGTTACTTCTTATCGTCAAATAAAAATGTTACTTCATAATAAGTTTGATTTTATGATGTAATTATTATCATGATTATTATTATTATTATTATTATTATTATTATTATTATTATTAACAATAGTAATCAATCTCATAAAATCTTAGAAATTCTCATAAAGTACTTTCAAATCTTAAAAGTCTATGAGTTAAAATCCCTCAAATTCTTAGAAGTCTTTTATAAAGATCTTGAAAGTCAATACATTTTTCAAGGTGAATAAGTGGGGTGTCCGGGGTTCGAACCCCGACCCCTGAATATAACAATACATGTCCCTGCCAAGTGCCAACTGAGCTATGCTCACGGGAACGTCTTTTAAAATCTCAATCCAATACACATTTTGAGTTTTTGGTGCATCATTTGGTTAAACTGTAATATTTTGAAATCATTTCTATTATTAAAATTGCACTTTCTTTTTATTTGGGGTCCACTTTTTAATATTAGAACTTATTTTTATTAAGCCCCCAATTTTTAAGATTAGAATAGGGCCTCCAAAATATTTAAGACGACCCTGGCTTTACGATGACTCTCTTCAAAAGTAATGATCGTGTTGATACCATTACAACAATTTAAAACTTTGTATGGGTTGTAATCAAGTATTAGTTGACAACAATTCCAACCATGTCTCCAAGTTTCTTGTCTATTTATGTTTCCTTACCAAACATGATGTAGTAGTTGGTTGATTGAAACACATTCCTCTTCTAATGTCATTGAGTTTTATGGAGGTTTTTGTTTGAATTACTGACTTGTTGCAGAAGCTGAGCTCGGACCTCAGAGACTACGAGATGCTGATCACATGAGAAATGTAGCAACTACAGCTGTCAAAGCAAGCGGGCTATATAGAGAGACTTAGTTTGTAACGATTGACTATCGGGAAATTGTGAATCAACACGCTCCTAAAAAGATGAGATTCGACTGGTAGAAGCCTCTTTTGGTGTAAATCTCACTATTTTTTTGCCTCACTTGGTCACTTCAACAAAATCTTCAATTAAGGAGTTGATATCAACTGAAGCATCATTGGAAACTTCAACATTAGATGGTTTAGACTCAACAAAATCATCAACCGCATTTTCAACTATAACTATCAATAAAGAATAAAACACTGCAAGAAAAAAATTATCAATAACTTATCCAATGACTCGATGCAAAACAAAATGAAAAAGGTTCCAAAATTTAAAATCGGGAACCAGTGACAGTTAACCAGTTTCATGACACAAACCAACTCACTTTGAGTCTTCATCTTCTTTAGAATCTTCACCATGAAATGAATATGTAAGAGAAGAGTGAAAGAAGCTAAGTTAGATAAGAGATAATAGAGAAATTGCATCAAATGTTTCATACCAAGATAAATATGAGTGTCTTCGTCTTCAGAGGCACAGCTGATGAGAGTGTAAGGAAGTTGCATCACATGTTACAACTAGAAGATAGAGATGTAAGCGGTTTGTATTGGGGAGTTGATGCAGGATTCTCTTCTCTTCAAATGTGTGCATGGCCTATTCTTTTGACTGACTTATTATGCGGTGGTAAATTTTGAGTCGTGTGCACAATCAATTTTTTTTGCACTTAATTAGTTGTTATTGGATGAAAGTGGGTTGCATAATGGAATTAGCCTATTAGTCACCAAATAATTTCTCAACTTTCTAGACAGTTCAATCTCCATTGTTAGATAACGACTAAGAAGTTAAAAGAAAAAAAAACCAAAGAAAGTATGTGATTGTTTTGTAATTGAGTTAAATAAATTTTTCATCCCTAAAAAATTAGTGACCAAGACTATGCAGGTTGTCAAAGGAAATTGCAATTTCTCCGCCGAGATTACTGGGTGAGAAATCAAGTTGTTTAAGATTTGAAATATTTCCAATTACTTTTGAGGAATGTGATCATGAAATTGGTTATGATCAAGGGAAATCTCTCTACTACCTAAAGAGGCAGGAATGCTTCTAGTCAAGAAGTTATCATTTAAGATATATTTTAAAGCCTACGGAATCCATTTTTGAAGCTACCACCCATGAGTTAGGAATAGAATCTGAGAGCTATTGTGTTGAAGTCGAAGAGATGTGAAAGTGAGAGAATTCAAGTTAGTTGCAGGGGTGTTCAAAACCGAACCAATCTAATAAAAAAACCGCAAATCGAACCAACCCAAACCGAAACCACAAAACACCGCATTTGATTCGAGAATGAATTGAAGCTCAAGTTAAGCCAATACAACTTAGTGGAATTTACAAGGATCTCAAGGGTTGCGTTGTATTTTTTTTTAGTGCTTTTTGTATATTTAAAAAGCAAGAAGTCCCATATAGAACAATTTTGTAAACTTTTAGTCTTTATATTAATGGTCAATAGTCAACAAGTTTAAAAATGAGATTTTTCATGATAGTTGCAGGTTATCTTGGTTGTTTAGTTATAATAAATTATATTATATAATAAGCAACTGGAATTTCCTTGAATTTGGTGAAATGTTTCTTGTTTTTTTTTTTTTTTTAATTCTTTTTTGTAAGTTCACCAAATTATCCTTGTGGTAAACTTTTGAAATTTAAGAGGACCTCATCTCAAAAATAAAGTATTGTTTACGTTGGATTTTCGTAAACAACCGCTGGTTTACAAATGGTAACTTGCAAGATCAACCAGTAAATCTTAGGACATATTGTGTTTGTTCTTGTTGTTAGAAATTCTGTGTTTTTGGTGTCGAAAATGTAAGAAATACAATAAAAACAATCGAATTCAATCCACTTGAACTCAATCGAACTTAACAAAGTAAAGTGCAAGAACACTTAAAGAAAAAAGGGTAAATTGTATTGATTAAATAAAAGTTGGTACACAGATTCATACATTGCAACTTGTGACTCGTTTCTCGCTTCCATACGGATACTTTGAGTGTAAGTTTGTATGATGGAATTGTGACCCGTTTTTCCTATGAAAAACTACTATTTATACTAAGTCTAGAAATAACTACACTTCTTTGAAATTCAAACTACAACTGCCACAAGTCGACAGTTTTACTTATTTGAAAACAAACTTAAAATACAAACTGACTTAAAGAATAACTGTTGATAACCACCTTCGAAAACTGCTCTATCGAAGTCTTCTACCATCTTCGAACCCATATTTGCTTTCAATACAACACTCTGTTCGAATCTTCTTTAAATCTAGGTCAACTATACTTTGACCATATTTATTACAGCTAGTAAAATATATTGGCTAACAAATTGCCCCCCAGAAACGCCATTTTCGATTTCACCAAAGAAGAAAAAGACGTTTTTGAAAAAATAACTAACATTCTCCATCGAAATGAATGATGTCAGTATTTAATTCAAAAATTAATTCAAATTTCCTTTAAATACTGACCCCACAATCTTAGTTAGTGGGCCACGTTCTCTAACATTGGAAAAGACAACACTTTAATGGTAAAACTGTCAAAATAAGATCTTGACATGTGTCATGATCAAAGGTCTATATAGAAACAAACTCACCTTTACTCTTCTCACTTTTCACCATTTCATTTTCACTTTCACTGTTCCTCTTCTCCGCCAAAAATTCTCTCGAAGAAAAACTTTGAATTTTCTGCAACTCCTATCTTTAAACACGAAATCTTCACTATTCATCAACCTCTCACAAAAACACTTAAACAATGACGAACGCAGCAGGAACTTCTCATGTGAATCGCGAAGAACCCATTGATTTTACTAAAGAAATCGCCAGTGCTGCTCCTGCTTTTATGAACGAACCAGAGATCAATGAAGCTGAAAAAGCTATCTGGAAAACCCAGGTAATCATCCCTTGTACTGATACTCCACATGCATTCTTAGGCCCCATTTCTCTAGAACCTGAAACTCCAGAGATTAACTCTCTTTTCCCATGTATTGAAACTCAACCTCCTTTAATTTTCACAAAAGGTCCTTTTGACCTAAGTTTTGTAAAATCCAAAATTAGGACTGAACCAAAAACTTATCCAGAATACATTGCTTGGTTAGACAAAGTTCAAAAACAAAAGGGACAATTCTGGAAGGAGAAAGGGATTTTTGATCTCATCCAAATATCTCGATATGGTCCAAAATACCATAATGAATTGATATTTGCTGCTTTACATTTTTGGAACCCATCGAACAACAGCCTTCACTTGAAATGTGGAATGCTCACTCCTACCCTTTTAGATGTGGCTGGCCTTACTAGCTTAAAACCAACTGGATACACCTTTAATCCAGATGTTACCACCTCTCAATACTCAGTAAATTTCGATAGCCCTGCCTATGGTTTGTTTATAGCTAACAACCATGATACCAAATGTGCTGAAGTATCTGCAGATGAACATGTAGCTTTCTTGACCTACTGGTTATCTATGCATGTTTTTTGCTCAAGGTCAGTACAAGTCCCTAAGAAATTCATGTGTCTAGCTAGTCAGTTACATGAAGGAACAGATATCTGTTTAAGCAAACTGATTCTAGGTTCTTTATATGAAACCCTTAACCATACAACTAATAATCTTAGAGATTATCCCCAAACTGGTGGGAATTTAGTTGTATCAGGACCCATATGGTTGTTCCAACTATGGCTTTTAGCCATTTTTGGATCAAAACTTGCTTCGATCCTACCTTCCTCTTACACATCAGCATACTCAGAAAAGACCACTGAAGGTATAGGCTTAGCTATGTTTCACCCCGATGGGAACAAGTCATCACAACAACTTTTTGAGAATGCTTATGAAACCCTGCTTGATTGTCCCATTTTCACCCCTATGATGGCACCATTTACCACTAGGAAATATGGACCTAACTGGTTCAAAGAGGACTTTCCCACTACTTCGAAAACAGCCAACAAAACAGAAATCAATGCTATATGGGAAGCTTATTTGACCCCTACCTATCTATCTAGCAGACTTACACCTGGTAGCCCTTATGGAGTATATGGTTATCAACCTAACCATGTAGCTAGACAGTTTGGTATGGTTCAATCGAAACCCAGCTCTTTGTTCAAAAGTATAAGTGAATGGAAAATTCCTCTGATCGAACCTGTGTGGAAATCCATAATTCAAGCCAGGAGAACAACTGTGTTCGAGCCTACATATTTCTCAACATCATTTGCATGCTCTGAAGCATTCTTTCGATGGTGGCGAAATTATTACACACGCCAATCCAATCGAGGGAATCCTGATGAATTGCTGCCTCAACTGACCAGTACTTTTCACACTTTGCAGAACAAAGACAAGAAGACTAGAGGTACGCACATTAAAGAAATTCAGCAATTTCAAAGATATTATCAAACAGCATATGACCCTTTACATCCAAAGAGGACAGTATATTATGCTGCTCAAACTTTGAGAGATAAAGTTCGAGAAAAAATTCCAGAAACAATTTTTCCCCCTGGAACACCCAATAAATATCTTTATGTTTTAGAAAAGAAAATGAGACTAGCAAGACTTCCATCTTGTAATCTTGCTTTGGCCTTTAGGCCACCATACCCAAAATGGTTACTTTATAATTTCAAATTCCCACAGAATAATTTAGTAACCTATGCTAAATGCAATTTATACCAATATAATGGTGAACTTGGCTATGAATTATCCCAAGTTCGAATCGAAACTCCCAGTATCATGGGTATGATTTTTTCTTTTACTAAAATATATTAATACTATTTTTAGAAGAAATAGTACTTATCTGTATAATCACATATTTCAGCTTTGCCTTTAACTCCAGGAGAAGCAAAGCTCGATGATGCCAGCACCCAGAACACTTCGAAAAGCAAGTCTGACAAGAAGAAAAAGAAAGCTTCCCAAACTAAAGAAGTTGAATCGAAGAAATCTGAGGCTGCATCGAAGGAACCTCCTAAATCAAAGGAACCCAAAGTGAAAACAACTTCATCAAAAGGACCTTCTAGATCAAAGAACAAGAAAGAACAAGCAATTGTCGATCTCTCTGATGATGATAGCGAGGTGGAGATAACTAAAGAACAGATCGAAGCTTCCAAAGTAACACTTCCCAAAGTCAATACTGAAGGAAGAAGGAAAAGAAAACAGGAACAAATATCACTTGTCCAAGAAAAGGAAGTCGAAGTGGAAGCTTCTGAAGGTTCTCCCCCCATCTCACCATCTAAACCATTCAAACGTCTTCGAAAGACTTCTCATTCTAGTGCTCATTCACATGTTGGTGATAATGGTTCGAAGGTATTTTATCGAAACCATATTTTATACGAAATATTTCTAAATGTCTTGTTTTAAGCATTTATCTTATTCTTTTTAGGGTATCGAACAAGAACAAACTAATCCATCACAACATGGGCAAGTTCTTCCTTCTTCGAAGACCACTTCACCAATTGCTGAAGACAAAGAAGATGAGCATGATGATGCTAGCAGTCCAGAAGGTCTTAAAGTGGATCTTCCTCAACAACAACAAACAGAAACACCCACTGATGACTTGGTAAATGATGAATCACTCAACAATGACCAATCTCATTCTGCACCCACCCTTGGAGATAATGTATCAAACTTTGCTACTGAAGATACAAAAATAACTACTCGACAAAATGCTCCTGGTGATGCAGAGATGATTGCTCAACAAGATACTCCTATGATCGATCTGGAAGAAATCGATCGATTGGCCAAAGATGATCCTTTCAATGCTTTTGCTTTGATAGCTAAGAGTAATACTCTTTTCTCAACTAGTACTGGCCAAACTTCTGATTCATCCAAGGGAAATCCCTCTGAGACTTCAAAGAACAACCTGCTAGCAGAATTTCAAAAGAGGATCATCGAAGCCGACTTGCTAGAGTTGATTGAAAAGGATGCTGGAGCTCTTGCTGAAATCAGGAGTTTATTCGAAAAGCTTGGTGCTCTCCCAACTGGTTGGAAATTTCGAAACCTGTTTAATTATCTTGAACCAATGTTGGAGAGTGCTAATCAAAACTTCCAGAAGAGAAAAATTGATCAAGCTCAAATGGAAGAGAAGAAAGCGCATCATGATCAAATTGTGATCGAACTGTCATCTTTCCAAGAGAAATTTAAAACTCTTCAGCAAGAGAGAAACAATGCAAAGCAGCAAGTGGTTGACATCGATGCCAAGATTAAAGAGTTGGAAGCTCAGAAAGCTGAAATTTTGGCTAAGGATGAAGCCAGAAATCAAGAAGCCAATGAAGCTGTTAACAAATTCAAGCTCTCCAAGGAACTAGAGTCTACCATTTCTCAACTTGCAAGTGACAACCATGCTCTCGATACTCAACTGGCTGAATACAAAAGCCAAATCGAGAAACTCATCTCATCATTTGAGATTTAGTTCTGTTTCTATTTTATTCTCTAAGACTTTTATTTTATTTCAGCCTTATCGAATATCTTGGTCTGTAATGTCTTTATAACAATCTGTGGACCATTTTCTATTTTGAACGACAATTTCTTTTCAATCATCGAAATTCCTTTCTTATTCTCTTATATCGAATTCAAATTTTATTTAAATCCAAACAAGATTGGCACAATTTCCAAGACATTTTAATGATGAGGAAACAAAAAAGTAACTTTTTTGTTTAACCCAACAAGTTAAACTTGTCTAGGAAGTTGAAAAGAAATAAAACCAATAAATGACCTTTTAACACAGATAAATCCTTTTTAAAAGAAAACCTTTAAAACTTCCCTCAGGTTACAAAGTTAAGTAACCATTGGCCATTGGAATAACTGTTCCCACGTGTCATCATCTTCAAAGTAAGAAGAACCGTCTGATTGAGCCACTTCTTTCAACTTCCCTCCACTATAAATATGATTTTCCTTTTTTATAAAAATCACTTTTTTCTTTGTTTCGTCTTCGTCTGAAAAATCCTTCTTACTCAAAGCTTTTTCTTTCTTAAATCATCATGACCACCATTGATAATCTGAGTGATGATCTTTTAGTCAAGATTGCTGCAAAGATTGCTGCTCAAAGCAGGAAAGATCTTTTCGCCTTTCGCCATACCAATAGCAGGCATTGGCGTGTCAGTGAGGATTCTGAAGTTTCTAAGGCTTTTGGAAATGATGTCCTCTACTTTCTCTACGACCCCAATGAATGGTACAACAATGTTATGGTGGCTCATTCTAAGTTTGCTTTTAAACTTAGACTATGGAATCATGGCAACGCCATGTTCTGTATTCTTCGAAGCACTCAACACATGTTGGATGCTAATCCAAACATTGAAGAAATGAAACGTCTCCTTACTACTGCTATCAACGCCACTGGCTCTCTGAGTGCAAAGTACTACCGTCTTCTCATCAATGCGCTCTCCATGCCTATGCCAGAAAACATCCTCGAAGACTTCGAAGATCTTGCATGGACACATCGATTGGCAGAATTTCGAAGCGACATTTTGGGAGGAACTTCAACTTATCGATTTCGCTGTCCTTGGTGGAATAGGCCCATGCCTATTTGGCTTACTAGGCGTCGTTTTTGCAACAACTACCACAACTGTGCAGGAGATGGGAGAATTGGAGGCTGGTATGCACTTCTACCTGGGCCAGATCATGAATACTACTTGGTCAATGCTTGCTTCAGGTGTCGTCTCGATACAGAAATTCGCTGGTTTCTCGATCGTTTTGGGATTGTAACTGAATGGTGAAAACCATCTTTAAATGCTTTTTAATCTTTAAGTACTTTGTGTTTTCTTTTGTAATGGTTTTTCCATTTTAAGCATTTCGATGTAACCTGCCCATCAGTTGGCATTTTTAAATTAATGCCAAGTTTTTATTTCGAATCAAATTACTCTTGTGTAATTTTAATTTCTTGTAACATCGGTTTATATTTTTTCAAATATTTACCGTTTATGCGTATAATTCTCTGATCTTCTTGTAGTTCTTCGATCTCATACGCATTATTCGAAAAAACTCTTAGAATTTTCCATGGTCCTTCCCAACTAGGAGACCATTTTCCTAAACATCGATCCTTTTTATCCATCGGCAAGATAACTTTCCAAACTAAGTCCCCTTGCAGGAATAATTTCGATTTAACTCTTTTGTTATAGGCTTTTGCTATTCTTTCTTTTTGCTTTGTAAGCACTTCTAAAGCCATTAATCTTTCTTCATCAATATCTACTAATTCATCCAACATCATATCCAAATATTGATTTGTTGGAATTTCGATTTGTCTTTGAATTCGAGTAGATTGAAGTAAGATTTCTGTTGGCAATACAGCATCATGGCCAAATGTTAATCGAAAAGGAGTAGTATTTATAGATTCTTTAGGAGAAGTTCGAACTGCCCATAAAGCTTCATAAAGAAACTCATGCCATTCTTTGGGTTTTTTCTTTTGGCTAGCTTTTCTTTTGATTATAGTAATCAAATTCTTATTTGCTGCTTCTACCTGACCATTTGCCTGAGCATAATATGGTGTTGAAGTCAACAATTTATAACCTATTTCTTCAGCAAATTTTACCATCTTTCGACCAGTAAATACAGATGATCTGTAGTAATAGTTTCTGGTATGCCAAATCTATAAATAATAAATTTTTGAATGAAGTTTATAACTTCATCTTGAGTAACATCTTTTAGTGGAACAGCTTCTATCCATTTAGTGAAATAATCTATTCCAACCAGAATATATTTGTAGCCTTTGGATGACTTAGGTTTGATTTCCCCAATTACATCTAAAGCCCATCCTCTGAATGGCCAAGGCTTCACTATTGAATGTAATTCACTAGCTGGTACTTTTTGAATTCCAGCATGTTCTTGACATTCTTTACAACCTTTAGCAAAATTTATGCAATCTTTTAACATGGTTGGCCAATAAACACCTTGTCGAAACAAAGGCCATTTTATTTTATGGCCTGCTTGATGTGTACCACAAGCACCACTATGAGTATTCGATATAGCCAAATATGCTTCTGCTTCACTAAGGCATTTAAGTAAAACTCCTTCTGGAGTCTTTTTAAATAATTCATTGCCTATTATCACATAACTCAAGGCTCTATATTTGACTTTTCTACAAGTTGTGCCATCTGGATCTTCCAAAAAATTGACTATGGGTTTTCGCCAATCATCATCATCCAAATTGTTAATGACCAAAATTTCAGAAAATTTTGCACTCTGAAGGTATCCTTGAGATGCTTCCATGCCCCCAAGTTTTGGTCTTAACAATTTGTTAGACACAATGTCTATCGAATTACGCTTTGTTTTAATTTCAATAACCTCTTGCTCTTGTTCCTTCGAAAGTTTGTACCCAGAAGCTAATTGAGCTAAATCATTAGCTTCTTGATTTTCTGCTCTAGGAACATGTTGAACTTCAATTTGAACAAAATGTTTAAGTAATGCATTAACTATAGTGTAATACATTATCAAAGTTTCTTTGAGGCATTTATATTCTTTTGTTATTTGCTTTATTACTAATTCAGAATCACCTCTAATAATTAAACATTTTGCCCCCAGTTCGAGCAAAATCTCTAAACCATTTATTAAGGCTTCATATTCTGCCTCATTATTCGAACAATATTGGCTAATTCGAAATTTATATTTGGTTACCTCATTTGTTGGTGAAACAATAACTATACCTATTCCAGAACCATTTTTATGACTAGACCCGTCGAAATATAATGTCCATGGAAATGTTTCGATGCCCCCAGTCACAGGTTCTTCAATGGAATGATCAGCAATAAAATCAGCCACTATTTGGCCTTTCACAGTTTTCAAAGATTGATAAGTTAAAGAATATTCTGTGAGTGCCAAAGCCCATTTACCAACTCTACTATGCAGAATAGGTTTAGATAACATGTGCTTAATAATGTCGAAATGGGAATAAACATAAACATCAAAAGGCTTTATATAATGCTTAAGTTTCATACATGAGAAATATAAACAAAGACATAATTTTTCACTAGGATGATATCTTGTTTCAACATCACTTAAAACTCTACTAAGATAATAAATGGCTCTTTCTACACCATTTTCATCCTCTTGTGCTAACATACTCCCTATAGTTCTTTCAGATGATGCTATATATAACTTCATCTTTTTGTCTTTCAACAAAGGTGAAAGAATGGGAGGATTAGATAAATATGACTTTATGTCTTCAAATGCCTTTTGGTGTTCAGGCTCCCATCTAAAAATTTCCTCTTTCTTTAATCGAAGTAATGACGAGAATGCTTGTGTTCTGCCACTTAGATTAGAGATAAATCTTCTGAGGAAATTTATTTTGCCTAATAAAGACTGCAACTCTTTTTTGGTAGAGGGTGCTTTAGCCTCCATTATAGCTTTAGTCTTATTTTGATTGATTTCGATGCCCTTTTTATGGACAACAAACCCTAAAAAATCACCTTGCAGGTCTGATGAAGCCACATTTGAGGAGTCTTTCTATCTCTTCTTTTATTTTTGGTAAAATCTCTGGTGCAAACCTTCTTGGAATTTGCTTCACTGGCTTCTTGTCTGTCCTGATTGGCAATTGCAACTCTACTACCTTTCTACTCAAACCAGGCATTTCATGATAATCCCAAGCAAAGCAATCCTTGTAATTTTTCAAAAGCGCCACAATTCGATCTTTGAAGCTCTTAGGAATCTTTGAACTTATGTATGTTGGTCTTTTTACAGAACCATCTCCTATATCCACTTCTTCAAGAGGATCTTGGGCCTTCATTTTTATTGTAGATCCCATTGGATCTTCTTCAAAACTCAAAGGTTCATCATCGTAAATACAGTCTAATTTTTTATCATCAATGAGGTCATCAGAATTATTTTCTACTGAAGTATCGAAGACCTCTTCTTCTTTGGCTGTTTCAGCCAAATCGAAGTTTTTCTCCGCTACATAAGCCGTAATCTTTTCCCATATGCTGGGCTCAACCATTGATCAATTATTGATATCCCACCCAGTTGGTGAGATTCTATTTGCTGAATATCCTTGGTCATCAGTAACCCTCTTGTACGAAGTACTTCTTGTCTTCAGCAAATCTGTTTCCTTTACAGGCATCTTCTCATGGCAATCTTCATTGTTCACCACTACGAAGTCATCGTCAAATGCAGTTTTCCAACGAAAACCCCATTCTGGTGCAAGTTTTACAAAGAATTTCTCTTCTTTAGTCATAGAACTTGATGCATCATTTTCCATGAATGGTGCAATAAATTGAAGCTGTTTGTCAAAGTTCTTTTTGTTGATATCTTGATTATCAACTTCAGCTTTGAAATAATAACTCTGATCAACCTCAATATTCTCTACCAAACCATCTTTCCTCCAAATCACAATCCTTTGATGCATTGTAGAAGGAACTGCACCTACAGCATGGATCCATTCCCTTCCTAATAATGCATTGAAATTGGCTTTAGAAGGAACTACCAAAAACACAGTTGCTCTAGTTATGCTTCCTACTACCAATTCTAGTTCGATAGCACCAAGAGATTGTCCAGTAGATCCCTCATAATTAGTGAGCACTACATTATGTGGTTTCAAATCACATTCAGAAATACCAAGTTTTCTTAGAAAAGATTGTGGTAGGAGATTAACAGTAGCACCACCATCTACTAATACTTTGTTAATTCCAACACCATTTAATTTAGCTTGAATAAACAAAGGCTTTAAATGAAGCTTCATGTTATCATCAGGTTTCTCGAACACTGCATGTTGATCTTCGATGCAGCCATTGTTCATAACATAATAACACAGAGGCCTATGACGAGCCATTTCCTCAGTGAAATCACATTCATCATCATGATTGGCCTTCGAAGATACATCATATGCATATTCAATTGGTAGTACAGAAACCACACATATAATGTCAAGACTTGGTTCAGAATCTGAAAAAGTAGAAGTTAGAATATCATCATCCCCTTACTTTTGTCATCATTAGTTTTGTCATCATTAGTGACATCTTTCAAAACTCCTTCCTTTTTCTGGCGTTGAAAACGGCGCCATTGAGTTCTAGTCATAGGATTCTTACCTTTATAGTTATTTTTGTAAGCATACTTGTTAGGATTAGAACTCTCTGGTTGGTCTGGAACTTTGACAGCTCTTTTTACCCATTTTGTTGGTGGTGCTGGAGGCGCAGAATGACCAGTTTTCTTGCCCTAGAGAAAACCCAAGTATCAATAGGAGACTTCGATGAAGGAATGAAAGTCTTCTTATGATTCTTCACTTGATACTTCTCTGAAGTTTTCATCTTGTAAGGAACACCTCTTTTGTTAAAGCCAAATTTAGAACGGTTCTCGAACCACCCTCCTTTACGTTTTGTTTGAGGTTGATATCCTTCAACAGATTTCGCAGCTTCTTTATCGAACACTGCACTGCATCGAGGACAAAGCATAGCATTGGTGTTAGATATTTTACATCGGTTTAAGAAATCAACCAAATCTTCTTCAGCCTTTGGATATGCTTTCTCCATTTCCTTGGCCAATTGATCTTCAGTAACCACTGGCTCTTCAATTTGATGGTCCTCAGTAACCATTTCTGCATCAATATTATCTGAAATTTCCACCATATTGATAGAATTACCAGCAAACATGGATTCTGCCACATTGGCAGACACATCAGCAAACATGGACTCTGCCTTTTTCATAGGATCTCCATCCACTTGCTGTTTTGGTTTCTCTCCAAATTTCAGCCTCCCTTCATCAAGAGCTTTTTGTACAGAATCCCTGAAACAAGTACATCGAGATAAGTTATGACCTAAAAAACCATGGAATTTACAAAATCCTCTTTTCTTCCTTTGTTCCAAAGGAGGTAACTTCATATTAGGTGGCACTAATATTATGCCATCATTAACTAAAAGATCAAAAATTTCTTCACTTTTAGTAATATCAAAAGTATAAGTTTTAGAAGGATATTTGTCACTCTTGGGATCTTCAGGATTTTTTCCATTGGATGGCCTCAACATTTTACAAGCATATGGAGGTCCATCTTTTAATTCTGCTAGGTTTATATCATTGTCTTCAACGATATCTAAACCCCAATCGAATTCAGGTTCACTATCTCCTGTTTCTATATAGGCAATTTTTTCCTTTTTAGGAAATTTGTTATGAGTTCTAGCTTTTTCAGCTTTAAGTCTTTCAACTTGTCGAACTCTGTCTGCCAATTGGGCCATGTCTCTTAAGTACTGGGTATCTAATTTCTTTCGAACAGAATAATCGAGGCCACCAGCAGCCATTTCGACCAATTCATATTCTGGAACAGAAGTAAAACATCTAGCCTTAAGGAGACGAAACCTATTGAGATAATCATCGATTGACTCATGACTTTTACGTCGAACACTGGCCAATTCTTTCAAACTAATCTTAGATTGACCCATGTAAAATTGTTCATGAAAGGCTTTTTCTAATTGGTTCCAACTATAAATTGAATGAGGAGGTAAAGTTGTAAACCAAGTAAAAGCATTTTTTGTCAAAGAACTTGGGAAATATTTCATTCTCAAATTTTCATTTTCTGCAATATTTCCTGCTTCCATGAGAAACCTAGCAATGTGTTCGACAGTAGATTCATTAGTTTCTCCAGCAAATTTGGTAAACTTTGGAATTTTCCAATTTCTAGGCAATTCAGCGTCTAAAACATACTCAGACAAAGGAGACACAAAATTTGGTCTATGTAAACCCATATTAAAACCATTTTGGGCTAACAAAGCCTCGACAATACCCGCTATATTATTCTGACCATCGAAATTGTTCCGACGGGCTTGTAAAACCACTTGATCGGCATCTTGGTTTCTGTTAACCAAAATGGGTTGCCTTTCAGGTTCTGCCTGAACTTGTGGTTGTACTACTTGTGGTTGGACAATATCATGATTTCGAACCACTGGTTCATCAGCAATTATTTCTATTGCCCTCAAATTTCGATTTTGAGGCAATGGGTTATTTTGGATTGGTGGAGCGCCAAAGAAATTGGCAATTCTTTCCATTTGATCAGACAACCGTTGATAACTAGTGTTGGTGTCTCGAATTAAAGGATTTATGACAGTACCAATTTGTTGGGTCATCATATTAACCATATCATGATTAGTTTCTTCCATAGTTTGCCTAATGGCAGCCATAGAAGCGTTGGTTAAATTTTGTTGGGGACTTCTATATGTTGTAGATACCCCAGGACCAAAAAGTTGTGGTAATGAAACATTTAAATTCTCTGAAAACATATTACCACTAGTTTGTAAGCCTTGCATCAATGATGATGGCATACCATATGGCATTGATCTATGATCCCAAACTCCTTGAATAGAAGTATTATTTGGATAATCATGGGAAGTTTGGGTAGCCATCGAAGGCATGGCTTGAGAAATTACTGTGGCCATCGAAGGCATGGCCTGAGACGATGTTTGAGTGACTGTATTACTAGTTGGAACAGCCTGTGATGTTCTAACATTCCCTGGGGATGGAACATCATCTTCAACCGTCACTTGATCCACATCTTCATTTGAAGATGTTGGATTTGTTTTCTTTTGGTTGTTAGCGCGTGTCATATTAAGAAGCAATTTCTTATTTCTTAATTGCATACACAACAAAACAAACCAGAATTAAAAGAAATTCTAACAAAACTATAAACAAAAAGCACAAACGGTCCCACTGGGCGTGCCAATTTGTTTACGTTGGATTTTCGTAAACAACCGCTGGTTTACAAATGGTAACTTGCAAGATCAACCAGTAAATCTTAGGACATATTGTGTTTGTTCTTGTTGTTAGAAATTCTGTGTTTTTGGTGTCGAAAATGTAAGAAATACAATAAAAACAATCGAATTCAATCCACTTGAACTCAATCGAACTTAACAAAGTAAAGTGCAAGAACACTTAAAGAAAAAAGGGTAAATTGTATTGATTAAATAAAAGTTGGTACACAGATTCATACATTGCAACTTGTGACTCGTTTCTCGCTTCCATACGGATACTTTGAGTGTAAGTTTGTATGATGGAATTGTGACCCGTTTTTCCTATGAAAAACTACTATTTATACTAAGTCTAGAAATAACTACACTTCTTTGAAATTCAAACTACAACTGCCACAAGTCGACAGTTTTACTTATTTGAAAACAAACTTAAAATACAAACTGACTTAAAGAATAACTGTTGATAACCACCTTCGAAAACTGCTCTATCGAAGTCTTCTACCATCTTCGAACCCATATTTGCTTTCAATACAACACTCTGTTCGAATCTTCTTTAAATCTAGGTCAACTATACTTTGACCATATTTATTACAGCTAGTAAAATATATTGGCTAACAAGTATACACTTTTTAAAGCATTTTGAGACTTTGCTAACTTGAACATCACAATAATTTTGCAGGCACACCACCATATGATGGTGAGGAGTATTCAACAACCATCGTTAACAATCGTAGCAGCTGTTTTGACCGTCTCTTATGATCATTTACTTTGCAAAAAACATTTTAAGTTTTCATTTTTTTTTCTTCTTCAAAATATGTATTCAATTTAATTTGTTGATAAAAAGATATGAAAATCTTAAATTGAATCATTGTGATGGAGATAATATGAAATGTTACTTATCAATGATGCATTTTTAAAAATAATAAAAATAATTAGATAAATTTTATAACAAATGACTTTATATAAGTTTGGGGAATTGTTTTCCAAAAGATAGTTTGAAGTGAATTGGTTTAAGTTTGGAACTTTTTACTTTAAATGAAAGTTTTATACAAATTTTTTTTTTTTGAAGAAGCTAAATTAAGTTTTATACAAAATATTAATTTACTCTTAAACCATATAATTTGTATAGTTAGTCATTAAATTTGTTAATCTAGTCTCTTTTGTTATATGTTATATATTGAAAAGAGATAAAAAAGAGAAGAATTTATTATTTATTTTTTACACGTAAATAATAATATTACTTGGTGCATCTAAACTCAACATAATTAGTGAACACTCTTTTCGCCTTCAGGAAGAGTTCAAAGAGACCCCACAATAATATGCTCCTTCTAGAGAGTGATACATGTTAACATGCATGTATAACGTTTGATTTGTTAAAGAACAAAAGATTTGATCGAACAACTTTTTTGTACATTGCTTGATTTAAAAATTGGTTTTTAGATAAGACAAAATAGATCGTAAGAAACTAGACAAAAAACCGAAATTTTAGTCTCTCACTGAACCATGAAACAACTTTGAATGATGCGCACTCATGGACATCATACATCACAAACTCTACACCAATTAGAACACACATGCTAACAAAACAACTCCAACAAATAGGAAAATAGATTCACTTCACTTACAATATAACGGCTCATCATCTCCCTTCTAAACCACCTCACTAAAGCTCACCAAATACAACACCAATACAACGCCCACTGAGGTGGTATCAATTGTATTTTACGACAGTTCAGAACCTTGTATGAGGTGTAAGAAATAAGAATATTGCGTTATCATTCTGTCATGTGGAACTGAATGAATGTTGTTATTGTCCTTTGATTGCCAGGATTGCTAGGCTGAATCCCTTGTTAAGTTTCAGCAAGACATGGGGGAAACAATGGGTGAGCTAGGGTTGGCTTTTGTGAAAATTAAACTTCAATTGAGAAGCTCAAAGTTGCTTCATCCAAAATAATTTGGCGGAGACAAGTCTAGGTTGCGGAAAATTGAAGTGTTGAGTAACAAATGGTGGATCTTGAGTAATTTTTTTTAGGGTACCAAAATTTTATAAAATACTCCCTCCGTTTCAAAATGAGTGTCGTTTTAGCAAAAAAAATTTGTTTCAAAATGAATGTCGTTTTCAGTTTCCAATGCAATAATAACTTTTTCTTTTCAATTGTACTCTTCAATTAATACTATGTTACACTACTTCCAAAGTATTATTTTTTCTTTAATGAAAAACAAACCAATAGTTGATTAGGATAATTTGGTAAAATTGATATGACATTTGACTATTTTATTCCATTCCTTAATATGTGTGCAATTGGCTAAAGCGACACTCATTTTGAAACGGAGGGAGTATATATTAAGCTGTTTGGTCCAGTGGTTTATTTTGCTTGAGCAGTGTGGGGGGCGCTGGTTCGACAAGAACCTTTTTTTGAATAAAATATTAAAACTATAACAGAAATATATAAAAAGGAGATGGAGAAAGAGTCAAACACGCGATGTCTAGAAGAAAAACAAACAGCCTTTCCACTGCGATAAGAAAACTTGGGGGTTTCATGGCTCCCATGGATCCCAAGCGAGATACGCCACTAAGAGTTACCGAGATTGAGCTAAAATTTGTGCAGATAGAGAATATGAACGAATCTAGGTAACATATAGATGATTTTTTTTCTTCAGATTCCACCCTCCCTTTAACATATTTCTTGTAAATTTGAGCTTCCCTTCCCTTCACTTTCATGCCTCCGTATTTACCATATTTTGAAGATTAGTAGCCTGGGGAGAAACTTGGTGACATAGCTTGATATATTGTCTAAACTTCAACCAGCTTCATACCCTTATGAATAAGTATCGATGACATCCAATTAGATTATCATAATAAAAATTATTTTCATCATAACACACTGGTAATGATTCATGAAGTTATTCAACATGATGAAGAAGATGAAGAATGTTCAAGAATCTAAGGGAGAAATTGAGAGAAAACTGATGAAGAAGAATCTTGTTATTGAATTAATGAAGTGAAAATGGTACAAGATTCTACTTATAGACTATATGCTGACCTATGATGCACACACCATAACAATAAACTGTTTACTTGTTCTTCAAGTAAACTGCTTTCATCACTTAATTCCTTATGTTTAACAATGGTTATTTTTGCACATAATTTCTTACCGTCTATAATTCAAGTGTCAAAACCATATTTTGATGCTTGTAAAATGTTTTGTTAAGCACTGCACTGAATGCTACCATTAAAATTATCAATTCATAGCGGACTTAGTCACATATCCAAACTTGATTTCTGCCATGTCACTATGTAAAGTCCAATATTTTAAAAACCAGATTTATCATTGAATTTAATTTCCATATTTTGTTGCATTTATAAATGTTTCATTGAGGGCTTCATTGGATGCTTCGATCAAAATGATCAATTGATGGTAGGTTTGGTCATTGATCGAAATCTGAACTCCTAATCTATTGCCATCAAAATATGTAAAATCCCATGTTTTAAAAACCGGATTGATCTCTCTCAAAAAAAAAAAAAAAAAAACCGGATTGATCATTAAATTAGTAAAGACAAGACAACTAGTCTAAATCGAGTTAACTCATAGAATCACTAGAGTTTACAACTCAGCATCAAAATTGAGTATGTAGATGTTTTTTTTCCCAGTGAAGAAGTTACGATAGAAGATTAGATTTTGAAGTCTAATGAATACATTTTTGAAGCTACCACCCCATTGAGTTAGGAATAGGACCAGATAGATTATTGTGTTGAAGAGATATGAAAGTGAGAGAATTCAGGATAGTTAGGTTAGTTGGTATTGGAACATAGAATGAATTGAAGCTCAAGTTAAGTCAATAAACAAGCTTACTTCTAGTTAGTTGATCATATTTAATTTATGCAATCTCACTAAAAAAGGTGAAGACTATTGCTTAAGTTATTCTTAACGACTAATATATAGGTTCATCATAAATACAAAAAAGTTATTACAAGTTAAAGTTATTCCAAGTTAGAGAATTCAAATTAGTTACTAGTTAGTATTGGGACAATGTTTTAAAAATTCCAAGTTAAAGTTATTAATATCTTTAATTATATATTATATAAAAAAAATTCAAGAATACTCATTGAGACAAACTAAGCAACATCTTATACAATGTTTTAAAAATTGGACCGATCATCAAATCAACAAAGTTATTTGATTATTAGTTGAACCATGTGATTGAACCAAATTAAACTGAATGACTTTGTTGAATAATTTGATCTCTATTAAACGGAATGACTTGCCACGTTCAATCTCTACAAACTGTAATTTCTTTTGTGCTACAAATATTTTGAACTTTGAACCCATGCACAAATCACTTGTTTTTTATATGTCAATGAATGTTGTATTTGAGATGATTGATTTTGTCATTAAAAAAGAATTAACGGTACAGTTTGTTACCCGTTTGTCTTTCATTTCTGTAAAAAATATCGTAAGAGAAAAAAATGGTCATTACAAGTACCAGAGATGCCTTGAACCAATTTTGATGACTTTCTTGATATAATTTTTTTTTCTTTCAAGAACCTGGTTCATATCAAGTGAGAATCGAGATCTATCCTATAGTACATTTTATAATATGTTATTTACTTATTTTCTTTAGTACACTTTATAATATGTTATTTTCTACAGATTAATACCTAAATATTTGGTATTTTTTAGGGGATCTAAATATTGTGTTAAAAGTGCAACCATATGTTTAACGTAAAAAAAAAAAAAAACATTATTTTTTTAATGGCAACCAATAATTTTTTTAGATAAAATGTACGAAGTTTTTACATACAACAATTTATTTTTAAATCATACACTTTATCCTTTTTATGTCTACACTTTAACGAAATAGACAAAGACCTATATCTTTCTCAAATATTAAGCGAGTCTTTGAATTTGCGATAAGATTGAGAGAATGATGGTGAACCATTGTAACTTTTACACACTCATGGTGACACCAAACCTATGCTAAACGTCATTAATATCCAATTAAATAGGCATGTCAATTTCAACATTTCAAAGACGGTAAATTATCAAGTCTGCATTTTTTAACAACAAATACCGAATTGTAACATTATTGATCTTACCTTATGTTTTATTTATTATGTTCAATATTTGTATGTTTATATTATATTAAAAAATATTAAGAACGTGTCAAAATTATATCTATTAAGACCAAAAACAAAATAATTTTTTTTAGGATGAAAACATCTGTTTTTTTAATTATCTTTGCTGATAAAAAAAAACTTGTACTTATATAATATATGATATCTAATGAATAAAAGTTGTTTGTTTGAATGAGTTCTTGACAAAAGAAAAGTTGTCTGTTTGCAGTTCAAAAAAAAAGTATGCGGGGGTTTGAATGAGGAGGGATATTTTGACTCCAAGAGTAAGTTTGTAGACTTACTCCAAATCACAACCTTTCATTCTATTTCAATCTAACGGCTTGAATGATAATTTTAAATGTTAATCATGTGACCTCTTTTTGGATTTCCATCCTCATAAAGACTTTCTCCAATTATTCTCCCTAAATTACACAAATCTCGCTCCTCTTAAACTCACTCTTAAATATGTTTTTTTTTTTTTAATTTCAGAACCTAACGAGTTTTTTTAACTCCATTAGAGTAAGTTTGTAGACTTACTCCAAATCACAACCTTTCATTCTATTTCAATCTAACGGCTTGAATGATAATTTTAAATGTTAATCATGTGACCTCTTTTTGGATTTCCATCCTCATAAAGACTTTCTCCAATTATTCTCCCTAAATTACACAAATCTCGCTCCTCTTAAACTCACTCTTAAATATGTTTTTTTTTTTAATTTCAGAACCTAACGAGTTTTTTTAACTCCATTAGAGTAAGTTTGTAGACTTACTCCAAATCACAACCTTTCATTCTATTTCAATCTAACGGCTTGAATGATAATTTTAAATGTTAATCATGTGACCTCTTTTTGGATTTCCATCCTCATAAAGACTTTCTCCAATTATTCTCCCTAAATTACACAAATCTCGCTCCTCTTAAACTCACTCTTAAATATGTTTTTTTTTTTTTTAATTTCAGAACCTAACGAGTTTTTTTAACTCCATTATATAAGTTACTCTCCCAATTGATTTTGTATATACTATCCATATTTTTTTTTTAGGGAATATACCATTCATATTTCTTTTGGATATTAATCATGACAGGAGTTAGAATGGTAGGTTTACCTTCCACTCTACAACCTCGTCTCTACATGCTCCCATTCTCTTCCATTGGTTTTATGTATTAATATTTCTTTCTTTTTTGGATAACCAGTGGTGCTTTGCAATCGAAGTTGAAAGCAATATAATTTATGTAATTTGTAGTGCAACCTTATAATAATATTTGAAAAATAAAAATATTCAAAGAAAAGACTAAAATCACTTTTTGAATTGGGAGAGGTATTTATGGAATGGAGTTTGGACACAATAAAAGCAGATTTGTTTTCTGAGAAGTAATTAATTAAAAGAGAATAATCAGAGAAAGTATTTATGAGGAAGGAGATTCACAAAGAGGGTCACATGATTAACAATTAAAACTATCAATTAAGCCGTTAGATTAAAATAGAATGAAAGGTTGTGATTTGGAGAAAGTCTACAAACTTACTCTTGGAGTCAATATATCCCTTCTCATATATATATATATATATATATATATATATATATATATATATATATATATATATATATATATATATATATATATATATATTCATATTGTGTTTGTTACATTTGTTTTAATATTTCAATTTATTCTTATCTATTTGTTACATGTGTTATTTATATTGAAAATTGAGGATATTTTTGAAAAGAAAAATTCAACCCAAAAGAGATGAAAGGGGTAGTTTTCTTTATATACTAGACCATTGACTCGTGCTAACGCACGGGTCATATCGAAGGTAATATTTGACGATAATAGGTAACAAAATAGTTTAGTTGAAGGTCAAAATATTAAGTAGCATATACGTTGGTACTGTACCATAACATAATATTTCCATGACATCGTCCTTGGTACTGTAACATAACATAATATTTTAGAAAGTAAATATTTGACATTAAATACAAAAGTGTGGAGGGAAATTAGGCGAGAGAATTAGGTTAAAATTAGGTTTAATTTTGCGAGACGGGTTGACTTAATTTTCGCATGAAATTAGAAACATAATTTGACTGTAGATAAACATTAAATGCAAAAGTGTGGAGGGAAATTAGGCGAGAGAATTAGGTTAAAATTAGGTTTAATTTTGCAAGACAAGTTAAGATTTATAAGTAAGAGAAAATTGTCAGTGGCTTAGTGGTGAAATTGTTCTCGAGAAGAAGCCATTAAGACTCGCGTTCGAATCCCTGCAAAGGCTTTTTTCAATAAAGATATTTTAGATTAATTGCGTGGAGAATGGAGGGAAATTTTGTGATTAAAATTAGGGTTTAATTAGGGTTAAGAATAGTTTGACGGGGATTTGGATCCTTTCCATTGAAAATTTTCTCAAGTTTTCACCATTTTTAATCTCCACCATTAAAACCCACTAACCACTTTTCTTTATAATTTAACACTCATTTTCTCTTTCATATTTGATGGTTGAAATTTCAATGGAGAAAACTTAAGAAAATTTTCAATGGAGAAAATCTAAATCCGTTTGACGGGTTAACATTTATAAATTTGTCAGTGGTTTAGTCATGAAATTGTTCTCGAGAAGAAGCCATTAAGACTTGGGTTCGAATCCCTGGAAAGGAGAGAAATTTTGAGATTAAAATTAGGGTTAAGGATAGCTTGACGGATTAACATTTATAAATAAGATATAGTATAGATACATAAATATTTATTTATTTACAAAAACTCTTTTGCATAAACCCAAAAAAACCCTAAACCAAAACTCTTGATATTTCGAGTACCATTCAATTAACCTGTACATACCATCTTCGATCTGAGCAAACACAGTGTTGCTTAGCAAACATACGTCTCACGTATCTTCCCCACTTTATTACAATTTTATCTTTTATTCGATTTTATTTATTTGTTCATTCTATTTTTTTTTTTTTTGAGTAAACATTCCTTTATCTCTAATGTCAGCACAGCACTCCGTACGTTCTTCATTTAAAACAAAAAAACAAAATCTGATTATATTATCATGAAATTAAATTCGATTCAGACTAGCTGGTGTAGGAATTTAATTGGGTTCATAGACAGTGACAGCACAACTAACGACTCGGGGCAACAATGAATGCATGAACAAATGGATTGCCACACAAATGGAATGTACCGACTACCGACGGTACCGTTTGCATTCGTGCATCGTGCCCTATAATGCATCTTTTATCAGTAGGAGTCTATACAGGAGATGCTAGAAGGAAAATGAAAACACGTATATCAAATTATGTTCCTGATGAGGTCGTTAACTTGCATGTCTTTATACACACAAAGATATTTTTGATCAGTGGCGGAGCCAGGATTTTTATAAAGTCCGGGCGAAAAAAATTTGCAATACATTTATAGGGGTTTACATAAGAAATTGCAAGCAAATAATAAAATATTTAAAGAAATTGCCCAATTTATAGGGGTTTTATATAAGAAATTCAAGGGGATTTACATAAGAAATTGCAAAAAATTTGGGTCGGAGCCCGGGCGAGTGCCCGGGCTCGCCGGGCCTTAGAACCGCCCCTGTTTTTGGTAGTGGTCGGGGTTGGGACAATGCATAAAACACACAAATATTTTGACATCACTGAATATATTAATTAAGATTTGCACCCTTAACTTTAAAATGATATATTTTGTCGTCTCTCATCTTCGCACAACTGCTACCCTGCCGACAGTCACTCCCAATTTATTTAACCATTATAGAAATGTTCAAATCGGTCCCTTCAAGGACCATCTAATAAAATTGGAACGATACCGATAAATGTTAAAATCTGCATATATTCACCTAAAAATATCTATATCTATTCTATAATAATAGCAAAGATGATATATCTCTTTTACATTTATTCTTCATTTAAACTGTTTTATCTTTTTTATAATATTATTTAAATTATCAATTAAAAAATTAGCCAAGTTCCATTAAAACATGAACAATCCACAATGATAAGAGGAACAAGTGGGTTAAATGTCATGATGAATGCGTTGGTGGAGAATGGTTTGTTTTCCGATTATGATGTAGGGGCGGAGGCTTCTATGTCAGTTTCCCGCTTACAATTTGTTGATGACACCTTGTTGGTTGGTGTTAAAAGTTGGGTGAATGTTCGAGCATTGAAGGCGGTTTTACATTTGTTTGAAAAGATTTCTGGATTAAAAGTGAATTTCCATAAAAGTATATTATTTGGGATTAATGTGGTGGAGTTTTGGTTACATGAGGCTGTTGTAGTAATGAATCATAAGCATGGTCGTCTACCTTTTCGGTTTTGTGGCAAAACTTGAACCATATTAGAATGGGGGTTAGTTTGTTAGATGACCGGTGGTTGTTTGATGATATCACTCGAAAGAAGGGGATGAGGTGCCTACATTGTTTTGGAAAGATATGTGGCTAGATGGCTTATCTTTAGAAGCTAGATATATAGTACGCTTTTTTATCTGGTTGGTAACAAATTAGCTATTGTTGCGGAGATGTTCTTTTTGCGTTGGGAGGTTAATGGTGCGGTGTGGAAATTGCGTAGGATCGAGGTTGTTTGCGTGGGAGGAGGGATTGGTGAGGGAGTGTGTGAGTCTGTTGTTTCATGTTGTTTTGCAGGTTGGAATTGCAGACCAGTGGGTTTGGAAGCTTCATTCCTCACAACGGTATACAGTCGAAAGCGCTTATAACAATTTGACTGTTGCTAAAGTTGTTGCCAATGAAGGTTTTAATCATGTGTTGTGGCTTAAGGCAGTTCCGCTTAAGGTCAATATTATTATTTGGCATTTGTTTCTGAATCTCCTAGCAACAAAGGTGAACCTATTTAGGCGCAATATTTTGGAGCATTTCAAACTTTGTGATCGGCCGATTGTATTTTCCTTGGAATAAATTTCACGACAAGATGTAAAAACAATTTTTATATGTGGAAAATGGGAGGAAGAGCAAATTAAAAGCAATTTGCATTTAATTTCACAAGAATAAGAAAAAGTTTTTATTCGAAAATATGATTTTTTTTTTAACAACATGATTGAATAAGGTAGATTTATGCTACCACCCGATTGAGTTGGGAATAGAACATGATAGTTATTGTGTTGAAGTGATAAGAAAGTGAGAGAATTCAAGATAGTTGGTATTAGACCAGAAAATAAATTGAAGCTCAAGTTAAGCCAATAAAGAAAGCTTAGTGGAATTTCCAAGCTTCTCAGGGAATGTGTTGTGTTTTTCAATGTTTTTCTTATATTTACAAAGCTGGAAGCCCCACATAAAACAATTTTGTGAGCTTTTGAGTGTTCATATATTAATGTGTAGTACATACAATTGAACAAGATAAAATGAAGGGATTATTCATAAAATAATTAAATGTTTGTTAAATTCTTAAGATTCTTGAAAATCATTAAGGATTTGATGTGCATTTCTTTATTATGTGAAAATTTTCTTTATTTTTAAAATATAATGTTTCGTTTACTTCGAAAAAATGTTATATGTTTTCTTAAGATTCTTGAAAATCATTAAGGATTTGATGTGCATTTCTTTATTATGTGAAAATTTTCTTTGTTTTTAAAATATAATGTTTCGTTTACTTCGAAAAAATATTATATGTTTTTTTTTTATTTTTTTAAATATGCTCATTTTATTAACCAGTTAAAAAACTATCAAAACTATCCTATGTGAACTTAACTTTTGAAATATAAATTGTGCCTATTAAGAAATGTTTGTTGATCATATTTTCTTTATGCAATCTCTCTTGTCGTTAGTATTATTTTTTTGTTTCAGAAATTTAGGGTGAGAGGATGGTGCTCTATTCCAAGACAGAAAAGATCTTTTGAGTTCAAATAATATTATAAGGTTATTCACATTTAGCTTTCTCCAAAAACAAAACGAGGACACATTTTATGCAACATTTACCTCACTTTTTGTTAGTTGATCATATTTAATTTATGCAATCTCATTAAAAAAGATTGAGCCTATTGCTTAAATTACTCTTCATGACTAATTCATTGGTTCATCAAAAATACAAAAAGTTAAATTAAATTAGAGGTATTATAGAGGAGTCAGAATTCGTTGGCACTAAGTGTAAGTCCTTTTTCTCTTTTCTAGTTTTACTAATGTCAACAAAACATAATTTCTCTCAAAAAAAAAAAAACTAAACTTAATTCTTCAGCGTCCAACCTGCCTATTTACCACTCAGACTTGCGAATTGGAAGCAAACTTGATCTTGATCTCTTGAATTTTGTATATATTTGCAAGAAGATTATCTCCTCGCATCTAAGAATTGCAGTTTCACTTGGAAGTAATAAATTATCTGATGATTGAAGGTAAACCAAAATTTATCCTAAATTCTAAAACAAAAAAGCACAATTGTCGTAATCTAGATATATTTGTATAGTGGCGTATTCAAGACCCTGGCTCAGGGGGTGCAAAAAAATTCAATTTCATTAATAATTATATAATTTGTATGATAAAAACATAATATTAGGATTTCCAAATTTAAAATATATATGTAAAGTGAATCAAAATTACTTTATATATTTGTGATTTATATGCTGCTAATTTTCATTAGTGTTGAGAGAATACTCACAATTTTTCAAAGGATAACTCATGCCTCATAAAAAGTTTAAGCATTCTCTATGTTATTATATTAATTGTTTGCGAGGTATCTAAGCAAGTTTCAGTTTGTTGTAGTGGCAATACTTATTTTAGTAGAAGCTCAGGTCTTGGATGGAGCAACTACTAAAACTTGTTCTGCGTCAGCCGTAAAATGAGAAAGCCTTTGGATCGGTGCAACAATCAAAATTCAGGGTGTGAAAATAGAAATAAAGAATGATAGTAGGGGTAAATTTGGAAATTCTAGGGTGTGCAGGTGCACATAGTGGCTCCGCTCCCTGTTTGTATGTCAACAAATTTTCACCTTTTTCTTATAATTTAATCTTATGATTGAAGGTTTAACAAACCACAAATCCTATGAATGATATCTATATGCGATCAAAATATAAAGCTTTGTTATAGCTTTTTTAAGAAAAAAAATCACTTTTGAGAATATTACAGATTTGTGTAAATATGGTTTCTAGCGAGGCCACATATCCATGTTTTACTTACAGATTTGTGTAAATATGGTTTCTAGCGAGGCCACATATCCATGTTCCTCCTCATCACCTCCAAGAGTATTACTGTTGGAACATGTGTGGAAATTGAGTTAAAAGACTAAACACAAATTCCCATGTTGGGTTGAATTAGTGTTGCTCTTCAATATGCATTTTTCAGGCAGGGTATGCATTTTTCATGCATGTTTCAAGCTTGCGGAAGAAACATATAAAAATTCAAAGACAGCAGCTAAAATACACATGGCTGTAAATTTTTGTATAAAAATACTTTGAAACTTATGCGAACATAGTTTTAACCAACCAGAGATGTACATGCATCCTATATTATTATTGTCTGATGACATTCAATATTTCAACTTTGTACATAGTTTCTATCTATCGCTGCAACTGATTCTTATTTAATCGTCCATTTTCCAATTAGTTATATCCATATTAGTTATTAATCGTATTAATTTGATGAATATTTTCATGTAATAAATTGATGGCATTTGTTAGGCCATAGACTTATTGATACCCTTCGATATCTCTCTTATGTATAAAGATAAGATTTGATCATATGAATAGTCATGGTTTCAGCATGAGGGGTGTCATACAATACAATATGCTTTATTTCAGGTCCATGAGCTGCAGAAAAATAGAAAACACTTAGAGCTAGTTAAGTTAATTGATAAATAAACAAACAGACTTTGTAACCCTTAAAAAAATAAAAGAAAAAACCATGAGCTCTTACATTAGACATACCATGTAGGAAAGAAGCAAGACGTCCCTTTAGGCATGTAATAAAAAACCAGAAGCTTTAGGTCCCAAGTAACAGGCTCTAAGTGCCAAAAGATCAGGGTGTCTAATTCTCCCTAGAACACCTACTTCAGATTCAAATTCTCTTTGATTCTTAGTGATTTTTTCCTTCAATCTTTTCACTGCAGCTCGGCTACCATCCTCTAATGTTCCTTTATACACTGTTCCTCTTTCCCATTATCTAGGCCGCACAAGAGATCATCAGCTGTAAAAGTGAGCGGTCCATCAAAATGAACCAGTGTGCGTCCAGCATCACTGCATGCTTCAACTTCTATGATAATAGGAGGGACTCTTTTTCCTGAACTCCCTGCTACTATGGGGACTATGTCTTTGGTACCTAGTTTATTGTGATGTCGGTGTTTCACTACTTCAGAAGGTGCGCCCTGTCCTTCAGAAGGAGCTGGAGAGGGACATGGAGTTTAAGGACTATATCCACCATAGTTGAATATTTCCCACAAATGAGCTTGAGTTGAAAGACTTAAGGTTGGAACAGGACCTGAGAGGTTATTATGAGAAACATTGAAGAAATTAAGACTATTTAGATTGAAGAAATTAAGACTATGGAGCAGGACTAAAGATTTTTAAGATTTGAATATTCCCAATACTTTGAGGAATGTGATCACTAAATTTGTTATGACTATGGGAAATCTCTCTAAGTTCCCTTTAGTTACCTAATTAAGCAAGGAATGCTTTCCGTGAAGAAGCTTAAGAAAAACATTTTTGAAGTTACCACCCCATTAGTTAGGAATAGAACCTGAGAGATCATTTTGTTGAAGAGATATGAAATCGAAAGAATTCAAGATACTTAGGCTAGTTGGTGAGCTCAACATAAGCCAATAAAGCTTAGTGAAATTTCCAAGACTCTTAGGGATTGTGCTATATTTTTTGTGTTTTTCATATACTTATAAAGCTAGAAGTCCCACATAGTATAATTTTATGACCTTTTCGGTCTTTATATACTAATGTGTAATACAAATTTATCAAGAAATGAAAAAAAGGAGTTGTACACAACTTCATCATTTTTCTCATTTTTTTGATTTGATCTCAATCATCAGTTGTGGTTAACTTCTCTTCTCATTTTTCTCATTTTTTTGATTTGATCTCAATCATCAGTTGTGGTTAACTTCTCTTCTCATTTTAACTTTTATTTCAAAGTTTATTTCTTTTTAATTTTATATTATAAGTTCACGAAACTATCCTATTTGGACTTGACTTTTGAAATATAACTTATTGTTTTACTTTGCAAAAATATTTTTTTTATTTCTTTTTTTAAAAAATTTATATTCATTTTAATTTGTTGATAAAAGAATGTAGGAATCTTGATTATTATGCGGGAGAGAATATGTTTTTGATGTACTCCCTCCAATCACATTTTGATGCAACTTTTTTTTTTCTTCAGATTTATCAAATAATTGATATATCTTGATTATAATATACTCCAGATACATCAGTTATTTAATGAATCTGAAAAAGGAAAAGTTGTTTATAAATTTGAACAAAGGAAGTACAATGTCATGTTTGCTTTGCAAGAATATTTTTTGTTTTCATTTTTTTAAAATATATATTGATTTTATTTTTTTAATAAAAAAAATGTGGGAATCTTTTTTTTAACAAGGCAAAATGATATATATTACGAAAAACGAAGTATCCTTAATAGCACAAGGTGTGCCAAAAAGGACCTCCAAAGTATACAAGCGATCAAGTCACAAAGAAAGCGAAAATACAAAAATTAGCTGATACTCAGACAAACAAACGGGCTCGACCACCACATATGAAAATTTAGACGAATATTAAGATTAGTAGTCTTCTTCCACCTAAAGTAATGTAGCTTCACTCTATCTAGCAACTGATGGATAGGACTTTTGATGTTCTTAAATATTCAGTTATTCCTTTCATTCCAAAAAACTCAAACGCAGAAAAGCCAAACAAGCTGCAAAAAGGAGGCTCTCAAACCACCTGAAGAATAAGTAAAATGAATATCATGCTCCTGAAGATGAGATTGATCGGCCGTAGAAATGTCAAGCCAAGACCGTGCAAGGCCCCATAGAGAAGCGAAGCAAGAACAAGACAAGAACATATTTTATTTTATTTTTGACAAAAAGACAAGAACAGATGTTGAGTAGTCTCTAACCCTCCACACCCAATCACACATAACTGATTATCGTGTGAAATAATGTCGCGCACCAACAAATTATCCTTCGTTGGTAACCTGATCTGAAGGAGTCTCCAGGCCAAAATCGAAACCTTCAAGGGAACCTGTTTACAACAAATAAAATATGTAATAACAACAGAGCTTAGGGCCTCTTGGCTAGTGAGCAACCTGTACACACCTCTGACCGAGTAACCGCCAATAGGATCAAGCCGTCACTGCCACTGATCTGTAGAATTATACTGCATAGAAATATCATGAAGTAAAATCTTACACACCCCTAACAAATTCTCCTCCCATGCCCATAACCGACGACACCACAGCCAAGCCGTCCCGCCTTCCTCCCAACCTAAATCACACATTACCGCCACCGAAATTGACTTATTCACAGCTAAGTCGAAAAGGCAGCTATACCGTACACATAAAATTTTGATAACTTTATTTTGAAATGACTCATTGTTTTTTTATAGAATAAAATTAATTATTGTAATGGATAGAAGAATATGAAATGTTAGTTATCGATGATGATTTTTTAAAATAACAAAGATAACTTTTTTAAATGCACTTTTATTGTTTCAATAAAATGCATACAATAGTTCTCTTTAATATATTTTTGTTACATCACTATAATGGTTTGTTAATAAGGTAAATTAACACATATTTCAAGAAATGGAAATAGAAAATGTTAGTATTTGAACATTCAACACTAAACTTGGAATAGGCAATTTATTTTGGATCTTTTATGAAAATATATCAAGTACATTTTTTTTTTGACGAATACATTAAAGATATTGGTATTATTTATTTATTTTTGTCAAAAGAAATGAGATTCTAGTGAGGACATTCAATAACAAAAAAAAAGTTGATATTGTAAAATAAAATATTGGACTATGAAGTTATTAGCCCAATTCTATGGTTGAGTGACTATAAACCGTTTTACTTGTTCTGCAAAAAAAACTTCTTTCCTTTCATCACTTAATTTCTTGTGTTTAACAATGATTATGTTTGCACATAATTTCTTCCCCTTTGTAATTCAAGTGTCTTTATAGATATTATACAGGTTTCATGCTGAAAGAAAAAATGAATTATAGTACAATCTGTTTTTGACACAATGAATTATAGTACTATCAAAACCATACTTTGATGCTTGTAAATGTTTTGTTAAGTACTTCACTGAATGCTATCGTCAAAATCATCAATTGCCATCTCCATAATATCTATAAAACGCTGGTAATGATTCATGAAGTTATTCAACATGATGAAGAAGATCAAGAATGTTCAAGAATCTCGGAGAGAAATTGACAGAAAACTGATCTAGAAGAATGTTATTAAATTAATGAAGTAAAAACGGCACTATATTCTACATATAGCATGAAAGTTTAACAAATTCTTAGCTTTCATTAACTACCTTTTATTTGGCACTCTAACCGCCTCTAATAGAGTATGCTGACCTATGATGCACATACCATAACAATGATTAACCCACTTGGCTTGGGACGTTGGAGTGCGTTACTCTCAAGGTATCAGATTCGATTATCTCTAGTGTCAATTTCAATAGGTTAGTTTGGCTTCTTCAAAAAAAAAATTGTTTTTTTTGAGCAAAAAAAAAAAAAAAAAAAAAAAATTGTTTATCAACGATTATGTTTGCACATGATTTCTTCCTGTCTATAATTCAAGTGTCTTTATAGACATTAGACAAATTTCATGCCGAAAGACAATGGATTATAGTACCTGCAAAAACCTTATTTTGATGCTTGTAAGTGTTTTGTTAGGTACTGCACTGAATGCTACCATCAAAATCCTCAATTAATAGCGAACTTAGTCACGTACCGAACTTGATTTCTAGATCTGTTGCCATCTCCATATGTAAAGTCCAATGTTTTAAAAGCTATTTATCATTGAATTTTATTTCCATATTTTGATGCATTTATAAATGTTCCATTGGGGGCTTCATTGGATGCTCCTATCATAATGATCAATTAATGGTAGGTTTGGTCATTGATCGAAATCTGGATTTTAAATCTATTGCCATCTAAATGTGTAAAATCCCATGTTTTAAAAACGAGATGGATCATTAAATTAGTAAAGAGAACTAGTCTGGATTGAGTTAACTAGCAGAATAAACTCGGCATCAAAATTGAGTCAACTCATAAAATGGTTTTTTTGTAAACTTCTGTAGACTCCTATAGACTTGAATAGAATGGGAGATTGAGGACGGTTCAATCAGTCTTCAATTAATGGTTATTTTCTACCAGATACACCTGAAGTGATAAGGCTTTGTATAGTGCACTTAATGGAAGTGAACAATGTATGTTTTGAGTTTCAATTCCATAGCTCCCAACATAAATGAAGTCTCAAACAAGAAACCACAGACGACATAGGCCAGACCAGGGTCTAGGTCTCCTAATCTCAAACTCATGCCATTTCAAATCTCTAGTTCTATTGAAAAAAATAAAAATTGTTCAAAGGAACCAATTCGCTGAAGTTTTTCTTGGAATATGATGTCAATAATATAAATTGTAAATGATAGGAGTGAGCTTGAAAGAATAGACAAGGAGAGCCAAAGTGATCTTCTCTTTTGTGTAAGCCGGTATATTAGATTGCTTGGCAATTTATGGTTCAGAACAGTCATTTATTCTACAACATGCATTTTTCAGGCAGGCTATGCATTTTTCATGCATGTTTCAAGCTCGCGGAAGAAACATCTACAAACCCTAGAGACAGCAGCTAAAATACACTTCGCAGTATATTTTTGTATAAAAATACTTTGAACCTTCAGCGAACGTAGTTTTAACCAACCAGAGTTGTACATGCAGCCTATCGTCTGATGACATTCAATATTTCAACTTTGTAGATAGTTTCTATCGCTGCAAGCGATTCTTATTTAATTGTCCATTTTCCAATATTAATTATTACTTAATCCATATTAGTAATTAATTGTATTAATTTGATGAATATTTTTATATATCTCTATGTATAAAGATAAGATTTGGTCATATGAATAGTCATGGTTTCAGCATGAGGGGTGTCATACAGTATGCTTTATTTCAGGTCCATGAGCTGCAGAAAAATAGAAAACACTTGAGTTAAGTTAAATGATAAATAAACAAACAAACTTTGTAACCCTAAAAAAAATAAAGAAAAAACCATGAGCTTTTACCTTAAACATACCATGTAGGAAAGAAGCAAGACTTCCCTTAGGCTGCATGTAATAAAAAACAGGAAGCTTTAAGTCCCAAGTAATAGGCTCTAAGTGCCAAAAGATCAGGGTGTCTATTTCTCCCTAGAACACCAACTTCATATTCAAATTCTCTCTGATTCTTAGTGAATTTTTCCCTCAATCTTTTCACTGCAGCTTGGCTACCATTCTCTAATGTTCCTTTATACACTGCTGTTCCATATAGAGGTGTCAATAGAGCCCCAAATTTCAAAGTCCACTCAAAAAAGCCCCCACTAAGCCCACTAAATGAAATCCCCCTAATTCCCAAAATTATTTGGGGCCAAGCCCCACTATAAAATCTATTTATTTGTGGGTCTAAAAATGGCCCATATTAATTATTTCAAATTTTTTTTGGTAAATTTTTTTTACGGTAAAAAAAAAAATTCAGTAAAAAAAAGTTTTTTTTTACGGTAAAAAAAATGATTATAGAAATTTTGGGGCTTGGGGCCTTTTGATTTTTTTATTTGTGGGCTTGCATAAATGTGGGCCTTTTAATCTTGTGAATTTTCAAGCCCCCTTACTATGTGGGCTGGGGCCAAAACTTCAAGGCCTCATGATATTGACACCTCTAGTTCCATAGGTGCTCTTTCCCATTATTCAATGACAAATAAAGATTTTTAAGATTTGAAATATTTCCAATACTTTGAGGAATGTGATCACTAAATTTGTTATGACTATGAGAAATCTCTCTAAGTTCCCTTAGTTACCTAATTAAGCAAGGAATGCCTGTGAAGAAGTTATGATCAAAGATAAGATTTTGAAGCCTATGGTGTGTTTGGATTGAGGGTTTAGGAGGGGAAGGGAGGGGAGGGTTCACTTTTAATTTTTAAATTACCAACAACCAGCGGCGAAGCTAGCAAAAATTCTACACGGGGGCCAAATATAAAAAAAAAAATTATTTTTAAAATCAGCGTATGAAATTTAAGGATAGAATATATTTTTAGTACTAAATTATAATTTTATAGGTTTAGTCCATACAAAAAATTTATTCAGTTTTTGTCTCATCTTTTTATAATATTACAAAAAAAAAGTGTTTTAGTCTTGCATTAAGACTAAAATTAAACAAAATGTTAGGAACTTAACTTAAAAATTGTGAGTGTTGTAGATACTCAAAACAAATTTAATCCGAAACTTAACCAATTCGTAAAAAAATCACAATAATTCTTATTTATATGAAATGTACATTCAAGCAACAACAAATGAAATAAAAATCGACAACAAATATTTAAAAAAGTTGGACAAAAAGTGTTTTAAGAAGTCAATTTTATCCGTAATTGATTGTTTAATAAAAGATTATTAATGTCTTTTCAATGTAAACAATAGATTATTTGTAAGAACTTATTATCTATTTCATTTGTTTCTCACTATTGTTGTTGAAATTTTCTCTCTATAGTTGTTATTGAGACTAAAACTAACAAACCAATACAAATAAATCTATCAATGATGTCTTGACAAAAAAAAAAATCTATCAATGATGTAGTAATTTTTTCACTTTCTTATTTATGTTAGTTTTCGACAAGCAAACTTATTTGGGGTAGCTCAATATTTATTATTTAGGGTAGCTAAATATAAATATATATCAACCAATTCAAGAATATTTTTTCTTTTGGGGTAGCAAGGGCCCACCCTATCTTCTTGAAGGGAACCGCCCCTGCCGACAATGGAATTTTTTTTTGAAATAAATTAAGTGTTTTTGAAGTATTATGTAATCATTTATCATGTTGTTAATTCAATTTTCTAAAAATCATTTTATGATGTCTGTAATTTAAAAAAGAAAAGTAAGCCCTCCCCTCCCTTCCCCTCCTAAACCCTCAATCCAAACACACCCTAAGGAATCCATTTTTGAAGCTACCACCCCATGAGTTAGAAATATAACCTGAGAGATTATTTTGTTGAAGAGATATGAAAGCGAAAGACTAGTTGGTGAGCTCAACATAAGCCAATAAAGCTTAGTGGAATTTCCAAGGCTCTAAGGGATTGTGCTATATTCTTGTGTTTTTCATATAATTCATTCATTCCAAATTATAAGTTATTTAAGTCATTTCAAATGTATTAAGAAATGTAATTAATTTTATATGAGAAAATATATTATTTGTTTTACAAAATTCTCCTTCATAAATGCTATGAGAAAGATAAATTAAATAATTGAAATAAGAGAAAGTAATAAATAATTAAGAGTGTAATAGAATATAAGTTGTAAAACAATTTATAATTTAATTCACCAAAAAAAAAATTATAATTTGAGACGATTTTTTTTTCTTTCAAAAATGGTTTGTTCTGGTTACGTTTTGGAACAGAACAAGATAACTGGTTAAGCTTTGCAAGGTACAATTTGTTCAGTTTGGACAGAAAGGGATATGGTATCTGAACACTGTTTTTTCAATCCCGTCCTAGGCTGTTGGTTTGGTTCTATAATTAATCCGAATGTGCTTCGATATCTTGGACACGTTCATTTTGGATTGTTAGCTAGAAAGAGTGTGGCCTAGGCGCCCGTTGAGACTTACTGCTGTCGAGATTCGTCACGGTGAGTGGTGGACTGATGGAGATGCATCCATGTTGGCGGGCATATTCAATGTCCAGTTTCAAAGCTTGGGATCGGTTTTAACGATGATATTTCGTGCTTGGTTTGGACTCGAAAGGGTCGGTAAAGCTGCTGCTTTTGTTGCAGGGGCTCTTGGTTCTTGAATCTATCTGTGTTGACAGTCGATTCATACACCATTCTTAGTTTATCCCAGCCATCTTGATGATTGATATGGGACTGTTCAGACTCGAAAGAGTCGTCAATGCTTGCTGACGTTATTTCAGGGAGTTGATGGTACGTGATCCGATTCGTGTTGACGATGGTTTCATTCGCCAACTTTAGACCCGTGCTTCATTGTTAGATTTTTTTAGGGGTTGGATCCAATTTGTGGATCTTTTTTAATTTTTCTTTTTATTTTATTGTTTTGATTTTGCCCGTTAGGGTTGTTAACTGGGTCAGGTTTTATGTCCCCCCAGTTTTTATGTAATTTGTCCTTTTTTTAATAATATATATGAGCAATTGACAACAAATAAGAGTATTGTTCCAACATAGTTGGAAACTATTCTTTTTGATGTCATTTTGCTCTTGGCCTATCAAAAAAAAAAGTTAGAAGTCCCACATAGTACAATTTTCTAAGCTTTTCGGTCTTTATATTTTTTTGGTTACAAAGCTAAATCAAAACAAAAAGGAGAAACAGAAAAAAAAAAAGAAAAAAAAAGGAACAGAAAGAGAAAATCAAGCTCTTAGGAAACAAGTTCTCATAGCATCATTCCTAAGCATGTCTAAGAGATCATGGGGAGGGGATAAATGATCCATGAAGCCAACATTAGACGAAGCTCCGAGCTTGGCCATGAAATCGGCACAATGATTTCCTTCTCTAAGAGTGTGAAGGATAGAGAAATTATGGGCAGCTAGAATGTCCTTGATATCTTGAATTAACACCGCGTAGGCATGAAACTTGGAGGCGTCTCCTGTGATGAGATTAATTGAGAGCTGAGAGTCCGAGAAACAAATTAATTCATCTATACCCATGTCCACTGCTACACTAAGACCCTTGTGAATGGCTGTGAGTTCATAAAAAAGAATGCACGTCGAGTCCTGAAAGAAACCGGAGTAACCTGACAGAAACAGTCCAGCACTATTGCGGATTAGACCTCCATAACCGGCTCGAACTGGTGTTCCGAGGCAGCTGCCATCTGCGTTGAGGATGTGGCAGCTGTGGTTGCTGCTGTTCCATCTAATCCAGCGCTCCGTAATCTCAGAATTGGCAATCGGTTGGAAGCTTTTGTGAATTGTTTCGGCTGAGTGTTGTATGTTGATGCTCAGCCGCGTGAGGGACCAGAAATCAGAGTTGAAGCACATATGATTGCGGTGCAGCCAACTCCACCAGAGGCAAGCAAAGAAAATGGACGAACGAGGGCCTTTGGAATTGTCTTTTAACCACTCTTGCGGACTGCTGGTCAAGTAGAAGTTAGAGTCCGAGAAGCCAAATTTCTGCCAGATGGTCTTAGAAAACTTACAGTCCCGAACACAATGCATGAAAGATTCATCCACTTCTCCACATCTCTCACAAGTTGCAGACGGTGCGATGTTTCTATGGTGAAGCAACGATAGAGTTGGAACCGCTTCATGAATTGCAAGCCAAATAAAGAATTTGTATTTCTCCGGTACCTGTAACTTCCAAATCCAAGACCAAGAATGGCTCGGATTAATAATGATAGCTGGATCAGTAGAGGATAGTAGCCAAGAATAGCCACTTTTGGTTGAGTAAACACCGGTTTTGTTATGATTCCAAATAAAAGCATCATCAATCGTTGGGTTGAAATTTGCATGAAAATTATTAACGGTATCAGCTACTGTTTGAGGGAGGGTAGTGTAGGGATTGGGTGTGTTGGCCATTGAAGGTTATCACATCTTTGACCGTTAGGCGGATATCATGAATATCTATGATGGGAACCAAAGAACCAAGAAGTCCATGATTGCACCAATTGCTGAACCAAAAGGAGGAGGAGGATATCATGAAAATTATTTTCGGTCTTTATATAATAATGTGTAATTATAAATTTATCAATATGAGGAAAATAAAAGAGGAGTTGTATACGGTAGTTGTTGAATGACATTAAGTTATTAAATGATTTGATTTGATCTCAATCATCAATTATTGTATAAAGCTCCTTTTCTTTTATTTTTTTTAAATTTCTTCTTTTTAACTTTATATTACAAGCTCACGCAACTATCCTATTTGGACTTAACTTTTAAATGATTTCAGTAACGACCCCTAAGCTGGCACTCTAACCGCCACTAATAGAATATGCTGACCTATGATGCACACACCATAAGAATTCTATGGTTGAGTGACTTTAGCTACTATAAACCATTTAATTGTGTTTAACAATGAATAATGGTTTATGTTTGCACATAATTTCTTCCCCTCTATAATTCAAGTGTCTTGATACATGTTTCATGCTGAAAGACAAAATGAATTATGGTACTATCAAAACCATAATTTAATCAAAATGAGCAATTAATGGTAGGTTTGGTCATGAATTTTTCCATTAAATTTGATTTGTAATGCCAGGCCAGGCCAGGGTCTGGATCTCTTAATTTTGTCTTTTGTTAAAACTCGGGCAATTTCAAATCTATAGTTCTATTAAAAAAAATGTTTTAAGGAACCAATTCTCTGAAGTTTTTCTTTGAATATTAGGTCAATAATATCAACTGTGATGTTGAAACTTTGCAGGAAAATAATAGGAGTGAGCTTGAAAGAATAGACAAGGAGATGCAAGTTACCTCCAAAACATGTTGTGAGGGTTTGTTCTTTGTTGTCAATTAGGTAACCCTTAACTATGTTCTCTTTTCTTTAGGCTGTTGTATTAGAACAATAAATCATTCTAAATCATGTGTTTTATTCGCAGGCTATGCACAGAAGATGGCTTCTGTATGGGAGAAGCTTGTGTAAGAAACATCTACATACTCAAGAGACAACGGCTAAAACATACTTGACTGTAAATTTTAGTTTTGAACCTTTTTATGCTACTTTCTAGATTTTTATTTCATTATTAGGTTTAAGCTTATGCAGTGTTAAAGTACTTTGAAAATTCGGCGGAACATAGTTTTTACTAACCAGAGTTGTACATGTAGCATACACTACTGTCGTTCAATATTTCAACCTATGCATATAGACCGACTTTGCACGTATAATGCGATTTCCATGAGTTATCCTCATGGAAACAAATAAAAATCTTATTTTTTGAATGGGGGACAAATAAAATTCTTATTAGCTTGTTAAAATTACTTAAAACAAAACTTTCAAAGTTGATTTTCTAGCGAGGCCATAAATCTATCTTCCTCCTAATCGCCTCCAAGAAGTTCCTGCGTAATGTATTACCACTGCTTCCTCCAAAAAGTTGATTTTGTTTGTTTATTGATGAGTTATAGCCTCCTAATTTTGTTTTGAAATATACTTGACTGTAAATTTTGTTTTGAACCTTTGTATGCTACTTTCTAGATTTTTATTTCATTATTAGGTTTATGCTTATGTAGTGTAAAAGTACTTTGAAAATTCGGCGGAACATAGTTTAGGCTAAAATGCACTTTTCCCCTCTAAGTTTAAAAAAGTTGCAATTTTGACCTCCCAAGTATGAAAACTACAATTTTAACCCCCCAAGAATTAGCCCCTTTGCAATAGTAGTCATTTAGGTCAATTTTGACTAGGTCAACGTCTATATGGTAGGCCACCTATGTAATTATTAAATTAAAAAAATTAAAAATGCCACATAATCATTTATAAATTAAAAAAATTTAAAAAATCAGAAAAAATTAAAAACTAAAAATTTTAAAAAAAAATTAAAAAAAGGAAAAAGGAAGAGGCGGCATTTCCTCCCTGGTTTTGTTGATCATCATCCACACATCATCAAATTTTACGCTAAGTTTGCAGCAACCCAATTCTATGGCAGCCACACCCTTTTCCATTTGCAGCACTGCAACAATCACTAGTACAACAACAACAAGCTTTATGAAAAAACCCCCAAAAAATCATCTTCAACCATAACCCAAACAAAATTCATACCAACAGATCTTAAAATCCAACCCAACCCCAAAAGAATCCCCAAATTCCTGTTGAGCCATCTGCTTATGCAGTTAGAATGAAAAGCGTGGAAACATGGGAGAGAACGAGGCATGTCGTTGCGAAAATTGTTCGAAACAGATTGCACGGTCTCCGTCGACGTTGCCGGTGATTCAACGGTAGAAAAGCTGCCGCGAGAAATTGAGGAGAAACGGAAGAGAGGGAGTCGGTCTATAATTATCGATGCTTCGGTAAAAGTCGTCGGTGGTGGCGTTGGGTTGGAACGGCGGTGCCCCTTTGCAATTCAACACGTGATTTCCAGTAATTAACTTCTTCAACATGATGATAAATTGGATACGATGCAAGAACACTACAATGTACGGTTGGAAGCAATTTCAACTTTCTTTCCTTTTCTTCCATCAAAATTAGATTTTTCTTTGACCCTTTTGCTTACTTTATCCAAAACAATTCACTTTTTCACCAATTTCATCTTCTAAGTCAATTTCTTGCCCTTTGGGTTGTGTAACGACAGTGGAAGCGGTGATGGTGCAAATGGGTTGAGCTATATTGAACATATTGAACATCATGTTTCAAATGGGTTGTGTTTTTCAAAATTTTATGTTTTTATGGAACTGGATGCTTTGTGGTTTACAAAATTCTTTGATTGTTTTTTTGGCTTAAGTAGGAAAAAAGAAGAAGAAAACCATGTACTGTTGTTGTTGGATCATGGAAAGAAGAAGAAGAATAATCACGTTTTGTCTTTTCTTTTTTCTTTTCCTTTTCTATTTTTTTTAAATTTTTTTTTCCTGATTTTTTTAATTTATAAATGATTATGTGGCATTTTTAATTTTTTTAATTTAATAATTACACAGGTGTTCTGCCATATAGGCGCTGACTTAGTCAAAATTGACCTAAAGGACTACTATTGCAAAGGGGCTAATTCTTGGGGGGCCAAAATTGTAGTTTTCATACTTGGGGGGCCAAAATTGCAACTTTTTCAAACTTAAGGGAGGAAAAATGCACTTTAGCATAGTTTTTACTAACCAGAGTTGTACATGTAGCATACATTACTGTCGTTCAATATTTCAACCTATGCATATAGACCGACTTTGCACGTATAATGCGATTTCCATGAGTTATCCTCATGGAAACAAATAAAAATCTTATTTTTTGAATGGGGGACAAATAAAATTCTTATTAACTTGTTAAACTTACTTAAAACAAAACTTTCAAAGTTGATTTTATAGAGTGGCCATAAATCTATCTTCCTCTTAATCACCTCCAAGAAGTTCCTGCGTAATGTATTACCACTGCTTCCTCCAAAATGTCGCTTTTGTTTGTTTATTAATGATTAGTAGCCTCCTAATTGCTTCCTCAGAGAGTACGAGCTGCTGCCATCAGAAATCAGAAATGTAGCTACTGCAGCTGCCAAGGGAACTTGTTATTGAGAGAGTTGAATACACAAATGATAGAACTTTTAATCATTTATATAAATGTAGTATGAAAATTATGTAATAGCCTCTGAGCATAATAATCCCTAACTCTCTTTTTCTGTTGTTGATGAGTAATATTTTATGTATGTTGCAGGAGAAAGCACACAATGCTGTTATGACTAAGCTGATGGATGAAAGGATCACTGTTTTATTCAATTGATAGATAAAAGAAAACTCACTCCTAGAACAGCAAACTAAGAGGAAACAGAAAGAAGTTTTCTCACGCGGGAGAAGAAAAGTACCCAACTAGGGACTAGGGTCCAAAGAGAGAAATCACAATCAAAATTATTCACACCTTGTAACTAATTCCTATCGGTTTTATATCCCATCAGTTTGTTATTTGGAATCCTAATTCTTTCGCTGCGTCTCAATCCCTTAATTCTCGGATCGGTAACCGTATTATCTTCTTTTTGTGCGGACTCATTCCTTGCAAATGCTGCCCATCAACAATGCATTTTCCGACAGATCAAGTGCATTGTTAATGGTTCAAACACTCGTCAGAACTAGCTTCTTTACATTTACGGATTAAGAAGCTCGAAGTTGCTTCATCCAAAATATTTGGCGGAGACAAGTCTAGGTAGTAGAAAATGAAGAGTTGAAAGAAGCCGTTAGAGTAGCTGAGAGAGCTAAATTATGTTTAAGAGTGACTGAGAGCACTAAAATATGTGCAGATAGAGAGTATGAACGAATCAAGGGAACATATAGATATAATCTTTGTTTATCTGATTCTCTCCTTTAGCATTTGTATTTTCTTAGCATATGTAACTCAGACTCAGACTCCGACATGTAGCTCAGACTCCGACATGTACAAACCAAAATGTTAAATATTTTTTACGAACGGTTACGACAAAAGTATATGTTGATTTAATGGTTTATGACTTGGTCTTCTTAGTTGTGACTTGTGAGACACTTTCAATTTTATGTTCCAAAACCCCATAATGCACTTCAGATATAATCTGAACCCAAATTGGGGTAGAATGAGAAAATCAAAAACAAACATAAAAGATGAAAAAGAAATTCTCATTATATGAAAACAATCCCTCCACCATATGTGGGACTTCAATTTTGTAGGCAAAAAAAAAAGTAAACAAAAATTTGAATAACTAATTAAAATTACTTAAGACAAAATTCAAATGGATTTCTTGGAAGGTATTTTAGTTTGATAAACATAAAATACCACCCAGAAACACATGTAAGTTTTATCTTATAAGTAAATGCATAAACTTTGGTACACCACTAGTTCAGTGACTAACCAAATTTCTACACAAGATATTTATAGCAGAATTGCCTTTGCACAAATTGCTTAAACTTCCGATGTGGGATTTAAAATATCACAATGGTTTTTTTTATTTTTACAGACCTGATAGGTGACCATCCTTTATTTTGTGATAAATTTCTCATACACAGTAATCTCCTTTGAAAGTTGATTTTCTGCCGAGGCCACAAATACGTCTTCCTCTTCAACGACTCCAAGAACTTCCTGGTAATGTATTACCACTGCTTCCAACCATTAGAAACCTTGAATGATGAGACTATTACAACAATTTGAAACCTTGTATGATGTGTAATCAAGTATTAGTTGACAGCAATTCCAACCATGATATAGTAGTTCGCTGATTGAAACATACTTTCATGTACTAATGTCATTGAGTTTTTTGTTTAACTTATTCTCCTTATTGTTTGGGAATGGTATTGTTAATTTCCTTCTTTGATTGATACGGATGATTTTGTTAAATTCCTTTTAACCAGATATATAAATGTAGGATGAAAATTATGTAGTAGCCTCCAAGTATAATCCCTAAAACTCTTTTCCTGTTGTTGATGAGTAATATTTTATGTATGTTGCAGGAGAAAGTACATGAATATCTTGGGATACTGCTAGCCATCAAAAATTCATTATCTGACCGATCAAGTGCATTGTTGATGGTTTAAACACTCTTATAAGAACTAGCTTCTTCACATTGACTGATTGAGAAGCTCGAAGTTGCTTCATTCAGAATATATGGGGGAGACAAGTCTAAGTTCGGAAAATTGAAGTGTTGAAAGAAGCCGTTAGAGTAACTAAGAGCTCTAAATATTATTGTCAACATAACACCTTGGTACTAAAAAAAATTAGTAGAACCTTGTTAATTAGTTTGACTAGTAATGATTATGTTTTCTCATGATTTTCGTCTTGTCTATAATAAAAGTGTCTTTATAGATAAATTCCATGGTGAAAGACAAAAAGAACTACTTCAATGTCAAAATCAGATTTTGATGCATTTGTAAATATTTTGACGAGTGTTGCATTGAATGCTTCCATGAAAATCATCAATTAGTAGATGTTTTGATCACATATCCAGACTTTATTTCTAAATGTGTTGCAATCTCTATATATAAAATTCAGTGCTATACAAACCAGATTGATCATTGAATTATAGTATTGCCATATTTTGATGCATTTATAAATGTTTCATTGAGAGGGCATCATGGGATGCTTTGATCAAGTTCATCAACATTAATGGTAAATGTGGTCACTGACCGAAATTTGAATTCTAAATCTTTTGTCATCTCAATATGTAAAAATTCAATGCTTTAAAAACCACTAGATTGATCATTGAATTAGCAGAGACACTAGTCTAAAATTCATTAATCTAATCAGGGTTGATGGTGCAAGCATACAACATAAGTTAGTGAGCAGAAAATCTAACCAAGTATATGACGAATATAAAAGGCAAGGAGAAGTGAATAACTGTCATGTTGCTTAGTGCTTCAAAGTCTCACGCAAGGTAGTGAATGATAGCATCCACCATATATGAAAGCCAAGAGGAAGCTATATGTGACAATTCCACATGAGATAGTGAGTGATGTTATATAAGATTGCTTGGCAATTTATGGTTCAGAACAGTGTATTTTACAGGCAGACTATGCAGAGAAGAAGGCTGCTGTGTGGGAGAAGCTTGCGGAAGAAACATCTAATACTCAAGTGACAGCAGCTAGAGTGTACTTGGCTGTAAATTTTTGTTATCATCCTTTTTAAGATACTCTAGATTTTTATTTCATGGTTTCATCATGAAGGGTTACGAATATGGAGTGTCATGCAATCTGCTTTATTTCAGCAGTTTAACTCTGTTGGAGAGGCTCTACCCATGTTCTTGCGATCGTCTCAACTGACCAGGCCAAGAAATTTGTCATGTATGGGCCATTAGAAATAATTTGGTCTGCAAGAGTGTGAGAGTCACTGCTGGATGTTATGAGGACTAAGTGTGTTGGCCGTGTGGAATAAAGCATGTTGGAATAGCCCAGTTTTTGGGTGAAACCTGTGCTGGACAAATTGAAGTGCAACATTGACACGGCTTTTATAGTAATTTTGGAATTTCCAGCTATGGTGCTCTATTCCTAGGGACAGTATGGGTTCGGCTACGAATCTGCCTTTTTTGGTTGGCATCACCCCTTGGTGATGGTTAGCTAGTGGGACATTTTGGGATTATTGTTTGCTCTCTGGTTTGCTCAGGATCAAGACCTCCAAAATGTGGAGATTGAGGAAATTCACAGCAGATGCAATCTATTTCTGTGTTTGGATTAATAATTCAAAACTACAGGGATATTATACCTAATTCTGTTAACTTTCCATTTTGCTTTACTAAAGAGAAGATAATTTGGTCGTTCTCTCCTTGGCTAAGATGATACCAAGTTGGCCTTCTTTCCATGAATTAATTTTTTTGCCCGAGTGTTTTTCTCAGATGATTTCAAACTCATTTTTAACTTTGGATGTAAAAGTGGATGTGAGGAAATTATTGCATGGTTTTCCTATGCGAAGAAATATAATTCTGTAATAAAACTTTAAAAATAAAGTGGGGAGGACAGGATCAAGTTGAACAACTAGCTTCCATTATGAAATGATGAAGTGTTACAGATGAAACACTCACTAAATTAAGCCACATTGGTATGTACATACACAAGCACTCAAACAGGCAAAAATTTAATTGATATATAAGAATGAAAGAATAACAAAATACCATTTATCTAAACTAAGGAGAAAAAAAATGCAAAAGTTGCGACACATGATGCATTTTATTCACTTGTGGAAGGGATAGCTCCTTCATCACTAGAAATGGCTGATGATATTTGCGGTCTAATCTCTTCAAGCTGCTGAAGTATAAGTTGAACTTCTGGTCGTGCTGATGGAGAAGGATCAACACAATGCAAAGCAAGCTTCAAAGTATTAAGCAACTCATCACCATTTGCCGATGAATCTCTCATCAAATCAACATCAAAGACCTCATTTGTCCACTCCTCTTTAACAATAGAGGCAACCCATTGAAGTAAATCCACACCGTTCATTGCCTCACCAGGTGGCTTCCTTGTTAGGAGTTCTAACAAGATTACACCAAGACTGTATACATCAGATTTTGTGTTTGCTTTCTTAAGCTTTGATAGCTCCGGTGCTCGGTATCCCAATGCTCCGGCAGTAGCAATCACATTAGAGTTAGCCGCAGTTGTCATCAACCTAGATAGACCAAAATCTGCTATTTTAGCATTTGTGTTCTCATCAAGCAACACATTGCTTGAAGTAAGATTCCCATGTATAATGTTCTCATGTGAATGTAGGTAAAGCAAACCACGAGCCATGCCTTGCGCTATGTTCATCCTTGTTGGCCAATCAATTCTCATTTCAGGTCCATCAGCTGTAGGAAAATAGAAAACACTTTTTTAATTAATAAATAAACAAACAAACTTTGCAACCCTCAAAAAAAGAAAAGAATAAACCAGAAGCTTTTACATTAAACATACCATGTAGGAAAGAAGCAAGACTCCCCTTAGGCATGTAATCAAAAACCAGAAGCTTTTCTCCTTTAGGTCCCAAGTAATAGGCTCTAAGTGCCAAAAGATTTGGGTGTCTAATTCTCCCTAGAACACTAACTTCAGATTCAAAGTCTCTCTGACTTTTAGTTATCTTTTCCCTCAATCGTTTCACCGCAGCTTGACTACCGTCTTCTAATGTTGCCTTATACACTGTTCCATAGGTGCTCTTTCCCATTATCTCGGCAGTTGCACACAAGAGATCATCAGCGGTAAAAGCGAGTGGTCCATCAAAATGAACCAGTTTGCCTCCAGCTTCACCACCCGCTTCAACATCTCCGGCGATCGGAGGGACTCCTTTTCCTGCCCTTGCAGCAGCAGCAGCTGATCTCCCTGTGGCCTGGCCACCCTCGGACTCTGATGTTTTTCTTTTCCGGATCAGACACAAGAGCAGGATGCAGCAGACTATTAGCAGGACTACAAGGAGCACTCCTGCTACTATGAGGATTATGTCTTTGGTACCTAGTTTCTTGTGATGCCGGTGTTTCAATGCTTCAGAAGGTGCACCTGGTCCTTCCGAAGGAGCTGGAGAGGAACACGGAGTTGAAGGACTATAACCACATAGTTGAATATTTCCCACAAATGAGCTTGAGTTAAATTTCTTTGCTAGTAAGGTTGGAACAGGACCGGAGAGATTATTATGAGAAACATTGAAGAAATTAAGACTAGGCAGATTGTCAAAGGAAACAGGAATTCCTCCACTAAGATTATTCAATGACAAATCGAGCTGTCTAAGCATTGAAAGGTTCCCAATACTTTGAGGAATGTGACCACTAAATTGGTTATGACTTAGAGAAATCTCTCTAAGTTCCCTTAACTTACCTACAGAGTCAGGAATACTACCAGTAAAAAAGTTATGATCCAAGATAAGATTTTGAAGCCTAAAGAATCCATTTTTCAAGCTACCACCCCATGAGTTAGGAATAGAACCTGAGAGATTATTATGTTGAAGAGATATGAAAGTGAGAGAATTCAAACTAGTTAGGCTAGTAGGTATTGAACCAGACAATGAATTGAAACTCAAATTAAGCCAATAAAGCTTAGTAGCATTTCCAAGACTCTGAGGGATTGTACCTATGAGCAAATTGTTACTAAAGTCTAAAGATTGAAGCATAGGACAAAAACCTAATGAAGCAGGAATTGAACCTGTTAACCTGTTATTAAAGAGTTGAACACCTCTTAGATTGTTGAGAAGTCCTAATGATGAAGGGATTGAACCACCAATTTGGTTATTATGAAGACTAAGCTTTCTTAAACCTTCAAGTTGACCAATCCTTTCAGTGATTCTCCCCTTCAATCCTTTCCATGGAAGCTGAATTATAATCACTTTTCCTTGAGCACATTTGATTCCAACCCAACCTCCAGAACAAGCTCCAAAGCCACTATCATTCCAGCTTCTCAAGAACCCTTTTGGATCAATTAACTCTTCTTTGAATGCTTGAAGTGCTAAGAAATTTGACTGTGTTACAACCACTCCATCCCACTGCTCTTCACACAAAACTGGCTTCATTGGAAGCCATAAAAAATTGACCCAGATGATGAAAATGAAAAATGACCTGAAAAAATGAAGTGGGTTGTTGTAAAAATTGGAACTTTCTTCTGCATTTCTCATCCCAAGTTGCAAAATCTGAAAAGGGTCATTGTAAAAAACATTTAAAGTTAGAATCATAGTTTTCATTAGAAGAATGAATGAAGTAAGAATTGAACTAAAACAGAAGTATAGAAGAAAGATTATTACTTGATGAGTGTTGTTTTTCTTCTTTCTAGTAGAAGTGTCCATGAAGACACTGTTTTTGTTATGTCAGAGAAGAGAGTTGTGTGTATGAAAATAGAACATAGAAATGAAACAGTGGAAGAGTGTTTTGGATGAGGATTTTGTAATGGGGAAGAGAGAGAAAACTGAGGAGAAGCACGTGATGTTGGTCATAAGAAAGAGTGAGTGGGGCGCGGGGTATTGAAGAATCTTGTGTTGGGAGGAGAGAGAGAAGAAACTGAAAACTATTTGTCAGGTGGATTGGTACAGAATACAAAGAAAGCTTCTTCTTTACAAACACAAACGGCTAGTTTTTATTTTGAGGTGTGTTATATTTAATACACACGGTTTTAGATCTTGTTGTACCAAGTGTCTCTCTTGTTGAAGTTGGTTTTAAAAATGTTTGTAGTTTGTTATTTGTCTCACATTGTTCATGTTTTTGGACTGTTAAATGTATAAATATATATTTGAGAACACTTATTATTTAAGTTAGTTTTTGGGATGAGATTCAAGTCTATTCAACATGTCTGACTCAATAGACAAAGTTGATATTATCTTACTAATATAAAAATTTGTGTAAAAAAAACATTTATGTATTATTTTTGCTTACAACAATTGGGTGCTGTTTTTTATTTGTTTATTTGGTTGTGTTCAATGTTGGTGAGATTAGAAGGTTGGTTAGTTACATAATGAAAGAAAGCACTTTCTTTTATTGCATGTCCGAACCCCAAAGTTCCAACGGCTAGTTCTTTCATCAAAATAAAAAGTGTAGGTCCAGTACAACCAATTTCTGCATTATTCAGTTTACAAAATCTAAGGCAATGACTCAATTACTCTTTTGCCACTTCACATATCTAGATTCAGATTCCTATGGTTTAGGAATCATGCGGTCACATAGTCTAAATCTTCATACAAAAGGTCAGATGCTTTATGCTTTCACCTTAAATTGACTCAAAATACAAAGTTGATCTTGATGCATTAGTTTAATTTGGTCATCACCTGGAAAACTAAATTCTCCTCGACTAATGTAGTTCAAATTAAAATTTCGATGGGTAAGTCGATATTTCTGGTGCAGATCTCAGTCGTGTATCTTAGAAGTTAGAAGACTAAAATTTACATTAAAATTTAGATAAATTTTTATGTATCTTAGAGTTTGGTTGGATAACCGATACTCGATAAGGAAAAATTATTTAATATTTGAATGTATAAAATACGGTATGGATTTGAATGATTAGATGAGAGTATCTACCCAACCAACTTCGTGAAACTATTGTATTCACGTAAAATTTAATATGGATTAAGTGTATATATGTTATCAAGGTGAGTATAACATGATTGCAGTAACCCACACTGTGGTTTTTCAAAAACTACAATACGTAGCTTCCGCTAAATCACAGTAGACCACCAGGATCTAGCATATTTATCGTGATACCAAACATAGTTTAAAGTTGAAAGCATATGATTTGGTAGGGATTAAATTAAATAGAAAAAATTTCAAACTATCATATAAGCTATGTTGCTTTTTGTTCGGACAAAAGTTGTTGATTAGTCTTTAAAAAAACCTATAGGATTAGTTGAACATTGTATAATTTAAATTGTATATTGATTTCAACTTAACTCTTATTAAGAAAAAAAAAATTGCAAATCAGGATTCAAATAAGTGAGGAGACAAGTTTGGAAAACAACGAAGGACAAACTAGAAAAGGGGTTGTGTCATGTGTGGTACATAGTTAGTAGTGATCGTAATCAAGTTCATGTTATATTGGCTACTTCCTGGCTATTGGTCCACAACAACAGGTTCGTAGAAAGCACATTACTCTGTCCTTTGACACCTTTTTCTTGTCGTTTGTTTCCTAAAAATAGAGAACAATGCCGTTTATTCTCCGACCTGTATGTGTTTGGCATTTCAGTGGAGTGGAGTGGAGCGTTTGTACAACCAACTCGACCCACATAAAATTAATTTCAAGATGTCACTTTTAATGTGACCAAAGAGCCATTTTAATGAGACACTTTTCTGAATGAATTGAAGTTGTAAATACATCCCTAGTGTCCTTTTTATTAGTAATTTTATATACCAAATTGATCGGCAGAAAACTCAATTTGAAACTAAATTGTCAGCTTAAAAATTGATTTAATGACCAAGATAATTGATAATTGACACTCGAAAGTATTTATAATTTTGTTAAGTTTTGAGATTTTAGTGATAGTGTCTCAGACATTCAAGAGTCAACTACTAAAATAATTGTTTGCCACATTACTCGTTTTAAAATATAAAATATAGTGAAAAATAATATTATAGTCAATTTATATTAAGCATATTGAATATATATTTTTCAAACTTTTTAAAATGTAAACTCATTGATCAACATATTAGGAGAATGAGGGAATGGATTCTTTGGTATCACATGAGAGTCTAGTCAAATTCTTGCCCTTGATTTAGTAGAGAGGAGAAAAAAGAAATGAGAAATTATGAAATTAAAAATCGGAAAAAATGTATTTTAAAGGTAGAGATTTTTCCACTTGAGAAAACATAAGAAAACAAATATTTGGATTCTGAATGTTTTGATGATGATGCAACCTAAGGTTTTCAAATTGGTTTGATCGTGATCATCTCTGAACTAGTAATATGTGTTATTTAACATATTGCTCACGACCTTTTGATGATTAATTTTTGGCGTTTGCCCAAAGTGGATGTGTTGTTTCAACTTGTCATGTGTGCGTTGGCAATGAGGAAAAAGTTGAATGGTGAGTGATCTATCCAAAGATTATTTTTCACAAATAATGTTTTTAATTTTGGTTTATCAAATGAATCGTATTATGTTAATATATAAATTTTTTAATTCATACTTGATGATTGTTATATGCGCCCTCAATTTTGCCCAAAAGTCCCCCAGTTTATTGGAACATAACTTCAAATCACACAAAATGTATTGGGATTACGATCCAATCGACTTTGTTTGCATTGGAGACTCCTTATTTCAAAGGTTGGCCAATACGCATGGCGCATAGAACAATTTCCATCGTGCTTACTTGTTATCTTTATGAACGATTTTTAATAAAGATATATTGATTTAAGCCAATCAAACACAGGGAAAATTTGTACTTTTTAGTTTATGTTATGTGTCAAACAATCAAGTACTAATGAAGATAATAGGAATTAATAACTAGTACTAAACCAACAAAACCATAAAATCATTCCATGTCTGGTTTTTCTAGAAAAGATCCTCAAATCACATTGGGGAGGTAATGTTGTGTATTATCAAGTATTAAAATGCTAATTGAATTATAAAGCTACTCCCAAAAGCTACACCTTGGACATTCACATGGGTATGCATTTGAAGCGAGGCTCTGGGATACAAAAACAAGTAGAAATATATGGTAACTCTTGTGTGTGACCAAAAATGTCACTCCCCATAGATGGCACCAGTAGGTTGTAACCCAGGCTTCCAGGTTCCCGCATTGCATCACATAAGCCTGTTCAGAAAAATGTTTTTACCTCTGCAAACGAAACATGTACTTAGATAAATGAGATCTAAGACTTTGAACGAAATTGATTTCATAAAGATATAGTAGTATTTGATTAAGATGGAGTTTAATGTGTAATAATTTGTTTGGATATGTTTCCTCAAAAAATAAGAGCCTGTTTGGAAACACAGTGGAAATAGCATTAATATAGGCGCAGAAAGTCTTCCATCCAAGATGTGTATAATCACTTTTACCTAGTAAATAAGGCCTGTATTTTAACCTAACTCAATGCTAATGATTTCCACATGTGTGATAGCTTTTCACGGTGTACCCCAATCTTACCTCACCCAGTGTGTAGTCAAACGAGCTTTAAGTCAATTGATTATACTACACAGAATCTATATAGGACCCACAATCTGATTTGATCTCCCAATCCCAACTCCCATTTTCCAGTAACTACCAAACTCAAAAACAAAATGGCATGCCCCCGTAAGACTCTTTACAGACACAAGGCAAAGAAAGAAAGAAAGAAAGAAAAAAGAGAACCAGTTTGGATTCTGTATACATCATTGAAAATCCAAACAAAACTAACCCAGCTGCCCCACCCAACCCCTGAATTAATCAAGGCACCAAACTTATCCAGCCATTGCATTATTACATCCAATAGAAGCCCTAAACTAGGAAGTCAAATGTACACTAAACACAGCAATTGAAAGGGATCTGGCTTCTCAGAGTTTAAAATAAGCAATATATCCAGCTTTGTGTTAGGTTATCCAATATTAAGGTGAGATAACGAAACTTTTCTTTCACTTTTCATTCTACCTATTTAGAAGAGTAAGTTTAAAAATAAAACTTTAGAAAAGTTACATTCCACAGAAGCCACTATAATTCCTTCTTTGCGTTGAGGTTTTAATATACTTCTAATCAATAAAAATATCAGAATTTCTTCTAACAACCAAAATTCATCTTTCTAAACCCAATTTACCCATAGTACAACCTAGGTAGTCAATCCCGGCCAATCCTGGTGAGATCCCGGAGGAGCGGCGCATCTCGGTGAAAAACTACGACGGGAATGTGAATCCCAGCACACTTCTGGTTCCTGGCCGCTCCGGGTGGGAGAGTGGGTTCCTGGTTCCCAACCCAGGATAATCATGATTTTCCTTTAAAATCTGAACCGTTTGAAGGGTAATTTGGGTTTCTTGCACAACCCTAACAATTTCCTCTCTTCTCCTTTCCATTCTCTCTCTCTGTATCCGCCGTTTTCAACCCTAAACTCTTTCCTTCATTACATGTTCTCTTTTTTTTTTTTATCAATTTTTTTTTTGTTTGTTACATTGGAATCGGCTACTACTTGAATAGACATTAAAAGACATTAAATCTCTCCTTTGTTACATTGAATCTCTAACTAGTAATTGTTTATCATAACTTTCTCTGTTTTTTATACAATCTCTCATCTGTTCTTATGCAATCTATCCTTTGCGATCCCAGCAATCCTGCTACCCGGGATCCCGCTATCCCCTTTTGGGGTCTGCGCTGCTGTACAAGATTGACTACATAGATTACAGCAGAAATATCTGAATTCGTCCAAATAAATAGTTATAAATGGTAAATTTTTATATGGTGTTAAATAAGAAGTGCGATTTTTGAAGTTCATATAACATCATGTGCATATTTGGATTCACGGTTTGGGTTTGGATTGACAGTGAGTTTGACATAATCACGGTGACCCACTGTCATTTTGCAAAAACTACACCGTAGAACTTCAACAAAATCACTATCGAACCCAACTTGATTACAAGCATGCTCGTAATCAACAGCAAAGAAGTTTTCAGAAACTAGTCAATAAAACAGGGTACATTTCAGTTTGCTTAGGGTACCCTGTTTTGTTGCCAAGTTTCGGAAAACTTCTTTAATGATTTCACACGAGTCTCGTTCACTAATTCTCATTGACAAATCAGCCTAATTATGTGAACCTAACATCCTAATGCAACACAAACATGTAACCAAAACCGCAAAAGCAAGAATAGCAATAACGAGATAACAAATTCAGATCCAAAATGCAAACTAAACTACATCAATTAATCATTAATTAGTACAACAATCTCTTAGTATAAAAAGTTTCATATAACTATAAACCCTAAGCAATTAGCTTTGGATCTAATCAAAAAAATCTGCAACAATTTCAATTTCAATTTAACCAACCTCATAATAGAAAACTCCACCAAATCACATATCCCACCAATTACACGCGTTGAATCGCGGCGTTAGCAGCGGCAGCACCACCTAGAAACGACAAGAATCCCGAACTACTCACCTCCTGATCATCAAGAAACAAATCTTCCGGAACACGAAACGCACCATGCGCACAGACAATCGCCAATCCAACCATAAGCGCAGAGATCAACAACGATCCAACGGCAGTAAGAAACACAACGAAAATTGTTAGAACCACAAGAAGCCCTAGCGTTTCACGATCTGCAAACGTGCGTCCGAAGAGAACGAGAGGTTGATCGGAAGGACGGAAGAGGTAGAGAAACGACCACGAAGCAAGAAGACCGAGAAGAACGAACAAGGACCATGGATGTGTGATTAGGGAAACTGCGAGAGCGAAGATGATTAGTGTTAGGTAATTGACACGAAAGTATGTGAAATTCTTGCGGATTCGGGAGTATGCTTCGGCAAGAGTTTCGGGACGGGAGATTGAGGAACGGTCGATGAGTTCGGACCAGGGACGGCGTTGGGAGAAGGCTTGACGGAGGGAGGAGGAGATGCGGGAGATGAATGCGCGGAAAGCGGGGGTGGCGATCGGTGGTTGAGATTGGGTGGTGCTGGTGTTGGATATGGTGGATTGGGAAGTGGAAACGGGGAGTGTCGGTGGAGAGGACATGGTGGCGCGTGAATCTCCGATTAACGCGCGTGGGTTTTGATGAGAGAGAGAGAGAGAGGTAGTGGAGATTGGTGCGTGTGGTTTTGGGGCTTTTGGGTTTGAGTTGAGTTTATGAGAGGAAATGTGAAGATGTAAAGTTATGTTAGGTCAAAAATAACGTTGCTAATATGGGATGGGATTATTATATTTAGAGATGTAAAGTTTTTTTTAAAAAAAATAATAATAATAGAATAAACTAAATAATGCTAGTGTATCATAATAATTGAAGGTCATCCATCAATTTTGTTTTTTATTTTTACATCACATTTAGAAATATTTTTACATCACATTGTATTTTATTATATTTTGTTCGGAAAAATCTGAATTCATTTTTAAATGTTACTTTTGGATTGAATGTCATATTATTGTGACATCTTTCCACCGTATATCAAGGGTTAAAACAAAAAAACATTATATTTTATTATCGGTTATTTTCTACTTTTTTTTTCTTTCACATCACGTCTTTTCAATTTAAATATATGGTTAACACTTTTTTTAATTCAGATTAGGTTAACTCATTATTTATTAAAAATGCAAATATAACCTAGAGGACACCGAAAGTCTACACAAGGACCACAAGAGATAGACACTTTGATCGAAGCATAAGCGCTTCTATTAGTTTGTTGAGTGGTGAAAATAAACTAAAAGGTTACGATTAGATAAAATAGCTTTACAATGATCTATAATGAAGTCTCATTGAGATTTATTATGATTGACATTGAGGACATCATCTACAATTTGTTTACAACCTAATTCAAAAATAACATCTATGATTACGAAAACAAGGATCCATCGACAATAATGAAGTAAACTCCAAGCTTCACATTCCAAAAGTTGAAGTTTCGTACGCTTCCAATCCATTCTTGTCATGACAAAATTGTCTTGGACATCTCTAAGACACCAATGCCTGATCAACCTTGTTGTTCATCAAAGGTTGCACCATCAACATTTCACTTAAAAAAACCTATATGGAGGGGGTTTGCAAGTGGCATTAGAGAATGAGATAACCTAGTTTTCGTCTTGGGAATGTTGGCATGTTGCCATGAGTGAAATAAATTAGCATCTCTAACAACAACTCCTTCACTTGTCTCGAACTTTCCCATTTCATAGCTTTGCACTTCTTCTTTTTGCTTATTAATATTACTTCAAACAATCATAAAAAAAAAAAAAATGACTTTCTGAGTCCTTGAAAGAGTTTTACACCTACAAAAATATCACCAAATCCCTCTCGATATGGTATTTCTGGCCAAAACAACCCCTTTTGCCAACAATGCTATCCGGACATGCAGGAAACAACCGTCAAAAACTTTTAGTACCCCAATCACAAACAAACACGAATTGGGGTAATCAACATAAAGGTTACTTTTTTTTTTTTTTTACAAAAACTGATCAACATGTTGATTCATTAGTTAATGTAGGAATATAGGACGTAAAGGAACATTCCCTTGATTCATTGTTGTGCTTTATTTTGTTTATACCTTAAGTTAACTGACAATTATCCTACTTAACTAGAGGTTGATTAGATTTTATATCACTCGAGCTATTTTTAAGTTTAATTTCGAGTTTAGTTTATTTAAAAAATATAGTTGGATCGAAATTTGGAGTCAAATAATTGACAAGTTTTTTTTCCATGAAAATGATAAGCAGAGAGAAATTTTTATTGTTTACACCATAGTTGGTCTCTAAAACCACGAATCATAGTAAATCATAGCAAATGCCAAAAAAGCTTCAAGTAAATAAATAAAAATTAAAAAAGTTCACAAAATTTCATTGTTTCGAAAAAAAAATCAAATTTTAATTTATCGCAATAGAAATACCTTAAGGCTCTGTGGCTCTGTTTGGATTGATGGAATAGAAAGGAGCGGAACGGAATGGAACGGAGCGGAATGGAATAGATATTTCATTCCATTGTTTGGATAATGAAATAAACATCTCATTCCATTGTTTATAAAGTGAATGGAATGGAATGAGTTTAACTTTTTTATTCCATTTTTACCCTTAATTCTTAATAAAAAAGCTGTTTTCTATTAAAACTTGCTAGTAGAAACAATTGAATTTTTAATTCTATTTTTTTTTTATTTCTAGTTTGTTCCTTCAGATTAAACTAAGAAAACAAAAAAAAAATTACATACAAAACATAAAAGGATTTAAGTTGAAACAAAGCTGTCTTATATTACTTGACCAAAAAAGATGTTTTATGGTATAAAATTATCTTTGAAATGTTCAAATATATACAGCTAGAGCTCCCCTTAAAACAAACTGACATACACATTTACAAACATCAATATATAGCATGAGAACAATCAAATTAAATGTTTTTTTTACTGAAAATCATAATTAATCTAGCTCAGACACACAAATAAGAACGAAGAACAACTTGGCTAAAAATACAACTAGAATTAAGAACCACACACATACCGTTTTTTTTAGATAAACCACACACATACGTGCCAGAAAGAATTAGAATAATAAATTCACGTGAAGAAATGAATTACAAAGAACTTGCACGAACTGAGAAGAAATGGAGAAGAAACTGTTGAAATTAATAAAAATGGATAAAAGAGTCATTATTTAATTAAAAGGTCTCATTCCATTGCATACCTCTCAATTTGGGTGGAATGAAAAATAGAAGGAAATGATGGAATGGAAGGGAATGGGTTCCATCATGTTCCATACCACTCAATTCAATTTTTATAAATCCAAACAATGAAATCTTATTTCATACCACTTCATTCCATTCCATTTCGTCACATTCCATCAATCCAAACATAGCCTAAAAGTAACTGTGATACATTTAAGGAGTTGACATCTTTCAACAAATATTTTTTTCATATGCACCAACCAGAATCGAACTCGGAACAAATGGCTAAAGAAATCCAAATATGTACCACTTGTAGTGATAGTTGACCTTTTAACCACACACATTACCTACATCCATCACACAACTTTTCTTTCTTGACCCAGACCATCACACGTGACATAACCTTTTCTTCCTTCGAAACAGTCAAAAATCTTTATTAAAATCAAATCAACCGCCAAAACGTGAAAAAAACTCACAAGTCACAACGTGCAACAATAACACATAGCCAACAATAACACATAGCTCTCTTTTGTTCCGTTCCTTTCCCTCACTAATTCGTTCACCATACAATCAAGATCACCATTTTCAAAATTAAAGGTGATTGGTGATCTTTGCATAAAGACCGTGGAAACAAGAAAACATATTATGCATTCACCGGTTGGTATATTTCCGAGTTACCTTTGATGCTACAATAGTGAAGGAGTTTTCTCTACTATAAATATTATCTAGAATCGGATATGAAATCACATGAAATATGACTGATTAAACAACTGTTTAGTTACTTACATAGATAATTACTTTTATTGATATTTAAATGAGAAAATCATTCGATCTATACGAAATATAAAAAATCATAGAGAACGATTATCATGTATATTTATGAAGGAAATGTTAATGTATGTTTGTAATAAGGAGGATGGGAACGTGAAGTGAAGCAAAAAAATTATGTCAAATAATTAAATAATACTAAATTTAATGAGAAGTTATATTAAAAATAGTTGTAACAACAAAAATTAGAAAGAAAATAATATATTTTTCATTTGTTGAAAATGAACTAAAATAACATCATTACTAATTGTTCTAAGAACTCCTCTTTCTATATACGTTACAAGAGATGAATCAAATGCTCTAGTAGAATAGCCGTGCATTCAGACGGGTGTGCGCGTTGCGCTCTTTTTTTTTTTGAAAGCAAGTCGCAATTGCGTAGAAATATATATAAAAAAAAGTAGATCTCTATATTGATATATGAATAAAAATATAGAAAAATGTACAAATTAAACAACAAATGATTTCCGTATTAAATATCAGCAAAAATATAGATATGTACAAAAAAAAAATAGTTTCTCGTATTATTATAAAAGTAAAATATTTATAATAAACTAATAAAAAATTTGGGAATAAGCTAGTGTGACATTTGCCACATCCGACCTTGTTCAGGTCCGTCCCTCGAAACCTGGTTGGAGCTATAGTGGTATGGGTGTCGTGAGATTAAGCATTTCATGATGCAGCGGGCTGATATTATATATGAGAAAAAAAAAACACATTAAGAAGTTCCACCCAATCTACCTCCACCAAATTCTATAGTGTTCTTAACTAACGAGCACTCTATTTTAAAATATGATTTTTTAAATGAGTTTAAAAAATAGACTAATTGTTCGAAAGAAATTTGTGTTTGATTTATAAGTTAAATAATTTTTAGTCGTATTTTATTTAACTCTCGACCGAACTTCAGTTTATTAATGACTCATTCTCCTGTAAATCAAATGGTTAACACGAAAAAATTCAATGATGAATTTTTATGATTGAGTCTCCAAATTTATATTAAAAAAATAATGATTAATTTAATCTATTTTCATCTGTCAATCCCTTATTCTTTTATGTAACTTATAATTAGATCTCTTAAATTGAAGGGACAATTAATATAGATCATTAACAAACTCAAAAATCTAATTATTTATTTGAGGAATCTAATTACAAATTTCGACACATTTAGAGACTCAATTATAATCTTTTTAATATCAAATCCTATTTAAAAATAGTTTCAAACGACTTGTCATAAGAAAATAGTTCAAGGAACTTTAAAATAATAATAAAAAAAAAAGTAATTTCTCTTAGAATACGATGGTCTGACTCTCATCTCATACATCAATTATATCCATTGAATTGGTCCTTCCGCCACAAGTTAGAATTGATTCCATGCTTAGTTGTAGTCTTGTAGATAACCTTAAAAGAAACACACAATATAATGATCTTACGAAAGAAAATAAGGCACGCACCAAATATATGCATATGCAAATGATGCAAACACCGGTAAAGAAAAAACCCAAATATATGCAAATTAAAAATATGAGTTGTGTTATTTGAACAACTATTTCAGTGACAATTTATGAGACAACTATAATTTATAAAGAAAATAAGGTATTGACACAAAAAAAAAGTAATAAAGAGATAAAATAAAAACATAATGTGAGTATGAGAGAGAAATGTGTCACAAAAGTTGTCAAAAAAAAGGTTGTACAAGTATCATTTCTCTTAAAATATGTGTTGCATGACCGATGGTGGGTCATGCGTAGGATTAAAGATTTTGGTCAAGCTTACTACTAGTTTTCAAATTTTATTTTATTTTTAACAAAAATAAATTGTATTCATTCATTATTCAAGTTTATAAAGTAAATTGATACAATACATATTTAAAGTTTTTAAAAACAAAAATGATGAATCTCCAAAAAAATTTACAACATTTATATTAATAACATAAAACGACAGTGTATATATACCTATAATAAAAAAATGGAAAAAACGAACACATTAATATCTGTCTTGACTCTATTAATCATCTTGTATATTCCTTTTTCTGTTTGTTAAAGCAATCATCTAGAATTCCTTTTGGTTGGAGATTATCAGTTTTCTTCATTTTGTTGCAATAATTGAAGCACTCTTTTCGTTTCAAAAGTCTTGTGTATTTTCAAAGCAGGAATATATTCACACATTAGGTTTACCGGTTTGAATACGCTGAAACTTAAGTAGGCAGAAAGGCAAAATAAAGTCCGAAGCATTTATGTATCACAGAGAAAAAAAGTCGAAGCATTTATGAAAGAAAGATTGCTTACAACAGAAGTTAACTATATATAGAACACATGAGCTTATAATAAGAATATAAGTTATATTAACCGCTACCCCTAAGACACCGGTTAAAAAAATGAAAAATAAAAACATTTTTATTAAAAATAACAAATTTTTAACTTTTAAAAAGTTGAATGTACCACTTTTAACAATTTTTCGATACAATATTTCAATGTTAGTTTTCTTAATTAGAGCCGACACTTGTTAATATTTTCCAAAAATATATAAAGAGAATATCTCCATCAATTTTCTTTTTTCAGAGAATATCTGAACTTTTTTGTTTTTCTTTGACCGGATAGAGCATCTGAAATCTTTTTCATAAGTTAGGGATGGTTTGTCTTAAAAGCACTTGGCATATTATTTGGACAATCTCCAATCAAATTAACGCGTGCTGAGCTGCTCAAATGCAATCTCCAACCCATCTTAATTACTAAAGCTTAACCCCTCAAGCTATTGTTGCCCTAATATTTTCCCCACATTTTTCCCTCCACTTTTCTGAGCCATTGGATCTTGCACATTTAGGTGCCATTCAATTTTAGCCATTGATCATCTTACTTAATGCCAGCCGAATTTTGTTATCAAGTTTGCTATAATTTTGGCCAGCCGAATCCTTATTTTTTAACCTAACAAATTTCATTCCTATCCTCCTTTTTTTTTTAATCAAATATTTTCTACACTTTTAGGTTTGCAATTATTTAACATAACAAATTCCATCTAAAAAAATGCATCGCACCAATTTTATTCCTATCATCTTGCCTTTTTTTTTTATGAAGCAAATATTTTCTACCCTAACTTACTAAAGCTAAACCCCTCAAGCTATTGTTGCCCTAATATTTTCCCCCATTTTTCCCTCCACTTTTCTAAGCTGTTGGATCTTGCACATTTAGGCGCCATTCAATTTTAGCCATTGATCATCTTACTTAATGCCAGCCGAATTTTTTTGTCAAGTTTGTTATAATTTTGGCCAGCCGAATCCTTATTTTTTAACCTAACAAATTTCATTCCTATCCTCCTTTTTTTTTTAATCAAATATTTTCTACACTTTTAGGTTTGCAATTATTTAACATAACAAATTCCATCTAAAAAAATGCATCGCACCAATTTTATTCCTATCATCTTGCCTTTTTTTGTTATGAAACAAATATTTTCTACCCTAACTTACTAAAGCTAAACCCCTCAAGCTATTGTTGCCCTAATATTTTCCCCCATTTTTCCCTCCACTTTTCTAAGCTGTTGGATCTTGCACATTTAGGCGCCATTCAATTTTAGTCATTGATCATCTTACTTAATGCCAGCCGAATTTTTTTATCAAGTTTGCTATAATTTTGGCCAGCCGAATCCTTATTTTTTAACCTAACAAATTTCATTCCTATCCTCCTTTTTTTTTTTGAATCAAATATTTTCTACACTTTTAGGTTTGCAATTATTTAACATACAATTTTAATATGCATTTTTTTTAGATGCATATAATTTTAATCTATATAAACTTTTTTATATAAAATATCGTTCATAATCTATATATGTGTTAGCGTAATAAAAAAAACGAAAAGACGGCTATGTGAATGCCCGTCTTTCCACACGTTGACATAATGTAAATCAATATTTTTCTAAATTAAAAATAAATCAAATTATTACGTGGTATATCCCGTGAAAATAAAACTATCACATCCCTCCCTAAAAACAAAAGAAACAAAAAACTATCACATTCCTTAAAAAAAAAAAAAAAAAACTATCACATGCTTGAAAAATTCTATAAAAATCCTAACGAATCTTTTTCATTTTTATAAAGGAACGAATATCTTAATATAAATATATATATATATATATATATATATATATATATATATAAATGTTAGATATTCTCCAATCAACCTTAATTAACCCTAATACTGCCCTTTTTGGCTGGTCTAAATATATTTTTTTTAAAAATTGTTTTGCAAGGAATTGAACCAACTACCCATAACAACACCTTAGAGCTTTTACCACTAGACCACTAACATTTTTATTGAAATATAGTTGCTTCTAAAATGGATATGTAATCTTAAAGGCCTTTTTTTTTAAGCCACTAACACTCATTTTTATTGTGTTTATTTTCATGTTTGATTAATTTCACATAATTTAATTTATGACTTTTATTCCATGTTCATTTTTGTTGATGCAAACTAATGTTATAATTTTCTTTTTGGAGATTTTGCATGTCGATCACTCTCAAACATCACTTAGTTTCATTGTTTCTATTACTTTGAATGTAACTCTAAAATTAATAATATAGTCACTTTGATGTTTATATAAGAAACTCTACAAAAACCCGTACATCGTACGGGTTAGAGTCTAGTTTATATAAAATGGAGGATTCTAAAATAAGGGATTAATTTTATGAACAGATGAAAATTAAAATTAAAATTAAAATTAAGTTTAAATAATTTTACACAAGTTTCTAATCAAATATCCATATTTAAAAATTTGATATACAAATTAAACATGCTTAATATAAAATATTACAAGTGATATGAGATTTTTATCGGTGTTGTGTCGTCGCTGTTTTTGCTCTAGATACATGCAATCGATGATTGCATCTCAGGGCCGGCCCATAGCTCGTCGAGGCTGGGCTACGGCACCGGGCCTCCAATTTTTTGGGGCCCAATTTTTTTTTTTTTTTTTAAATATTTATGACACTGAAAAATTGTTATATATATATTAAGAGCAATTAGCAACATTGCGCTCAGCATGCTTCAGTGGCGTGGGTAGCTTTTGTTGAGTGCGAGGTCATGTGTTCAAGGCCCACCAAAGTATAATTTTTTTTTTTTAAAATGACTTTTTTTTTTGGGGCCCATAATTTTTTTTTTTGCATCCCTTATAAAACTAAAACTGGGCCTATGAATTTGTTAAGACGGCCCTGTTGCATCTACACAGTCAACACAAACCGACTCATGAGGTGAGGATTGCCTCCACTTATTATAAACACATTATCAGATCATCTTCTATCCGATGTGTGACTCTTAACACGCCCCCTCACAACCAGCACTATTGAGTTTGGTTCGTGGACATAAATAGTGGGTGACCCGGTAATGGAAACCTGATAGCAGGTGGTTCAATGGATCTTAAAAAGGCTTTATACCATATTAGATCTTAGAAATCATGGTTGGCTCTAACACAACCCAACAAAACTGACTTGTGATGTGAGGATTGCAACCACTTCTAAACACATTGTCATGTCATCTTCTATCCGATGTGAAACTCTTAACAGATATATTGACCGTATGAATGAATGCAGACAACTACCGACACGAAATCCTTTCGTACGACCTCACTCAAATTGATAAAAAAAGTGAATGAATGTCGTGTAGTACATTCAATCCAAATCATTAAATTAATTACCCTCGTTATACGCTTATCTGCTTTTGTGGTTATGCTAAAGCCATGCATATAATTAATACGAGTACATCTGATAGAAATCATGAATCTCCAAAAAATCCAGTTATCTTCTCCTACCACTCCTCTTGGTTTTAATTATTCGTCGTTATAATCTCATGCACTACTTTTGACTTTTTTTACCTAACAAGAATCTTAACTTTGCGTCCATAAAACAAACAACTCTCAAAATATATACACATGAAGCCTAGCTCAATAATGACTATATATATAACAACCACATAGAGCAATAGAATTAATTAAATTAACTTAGGTTGCATTATATATCAATCTATGGCTTATTGCAAAACTCTTGATGTGTTTTCATGGGTTCAAAATTTTCCACCAATATCCGAATGGAAAACAGGTTCTATGTCCTTAAGCTTATGTTCATTGCTAAACTCATCTCAACCATCACTTAATCTTACCATATCAAAAAACCACCAATCCCAAAAACTCTCTTTTGCTATTGTGGCAGATTATAATATCCCTATTTTTCTTTGGACCTCAAAACCATTAAAACCTAGCAATAAAATATCACATGAAGAAACCATTTCAAATCTCCTTGTTAATTTCATACAAGACATCCTTAATTATGGTTCAAAAAATAATTACAATAGTCTCTTCATTAAATTTCCAAAACTTGAAACTATTCCAAACTTTAGTGACATTTTCAACCTTGCTTTTTTAACTCTCTTATTCTTGGTTTGCATTTATGAAGCTCCTTCGGATCTTCGTTATGGGTGTCTTAATGCATTAAAGGAACAATTATCAGGTTTTGAATCAAGAAAATCGTCAAAGTTGTTGATGAAACTATTAGGTTCTAATTTGGAAGAAAAGTGGATGCGTTCTATTAACCTTGCTATTACAAATTGGATTGTGGAATTAAAAGAAGTAGCTAAACATCATTATAGCATGTTTAGAACACCATCTCCTTTATTTTCTTATGCTTTTTCAACATTTGGGTGGTGGAAAGTTCAATTGTATTGTCCTCTTATAAATATGGATGTTGTTAGTGCTAACAACCATGCAGCTGATGAGAGACTTCAATTCTCTCTCAAATATCAACAACTTGAAGGTGTTCTTCAATTCAACCACAAAGCCTTTATCAAAGAAAAGTGGGTCGAAATCATGGTGAACATTGACAACATAAGGTAATATTAAATCTGTTTAGAATTTATATTATTTTACAAAATTGCTTTTTCAAGATAGAATTAATTAAATTATGTTTCCATCAAACCTAAAAGGTTTTTTTTTTTTTTTTTTTTTTTTATACAAAACATCATATCTAAAAGTTGCATATAAAGCGTTAAACCATTTGCCATTAAAAAGATCCAAACAAAGGAGTAAAAAAACTAATACTAACAATTATTAATTAATTATTAACATTTGTCATTAAAAAGAATAAAACTAATCTAAATTTTTTTGGTAGTGGCCGGGGTTCGAACCCCGACCTTGCATATATTATGCATTGTCCATACCAACTGAGCTAAGCTCACGAGGACAAACTAAACTAATCTAAATTAACGAATTAATATGTTTTTTTAATAAATATTAGAACCAATCAAATCTTTACTTTTTTTTTTCATATGTTCGTGTATGTATTACAAGTGGTTTTCAAACCCTCTCTTTTGTTTTGTTTTCTTAATGTTTGTTGAGTTTTGGAGTTAGTCAAATACTCGTTGTACTTAAATTTAATTGGGTTGTGGGTCGAGTACTAATACAAGTAGTACTTTTCTCCCTTTCATCAAATAAAATTTCTCTGCTGTACAAAAAAAATTGTCTTCATAAATAACTTTTTGATTTTATTTTTTGTTTTAGTTTGATTTATTTTTTTATAATATATAATAATCAATTAATTGAATATTTAAATTTCTTTGGTTAGATGTGATGTTTTCAAACTAGTAGATGACACCCTTATGAATGAAAGAGGAGCTGGTGCATCTGAAAAATATTTCCCATCAAGAATATCATTGCAACTCACTCCAACACTCCAACATCAAGTCTTAAGTGTATCCGTTGGAAAATCCTCAGAAAATCCAATAATGGAAATAGGCATGGAAAAAAGTGTAGAAGCTTCATTTCAACCAACAAATCCCTACATAGGGCTCAACGTATCAGCTGGAGAATCCACAACAATGAGTTTAAAGCCTTGGAAATTTGAAGAATCGGTTTATGGTTATAGTGCAAATTTAAATTGGTTTCTTCATGATAGTATGGATGGTAAAGAAGTCTTTTCAACAAAGCCTTCAAAATTTGAATTAATTAACCCTAAGTCTTGGTTTAGAGATAGGTATTCAAGTGCTTATCGTCCTTTTACTAGACAAGGTGGGGTTATTTTTGCTGGTGATGAATATGGAGAAAGTGTGTGTTGGAAAGTTGATAAAGGTGCTAGAGGGAAGATTATGGAATGGGAAATTAGGGGTTGGATATGGTTAACTTATTTGCCTAATAAGTATAGGACATTCTACCATGAAACTAGGAGGTTGGAGTTTAGGGAAATTGTCCATCTCAATATTCCTTAGCTTAGGAATAACGCAGAATATGAATAAATTACTTTAGCTACCATGATGAAAAAAATAATTTGTATTGGTATTGTCGCGATTCAATATTATTTTAACAAGTAATATTTTTTTTTTGACAAGAAGAAACTTATTGCATTTCATTCATAATAATAGTAGAGATACAAGATGGAATCCTAATATGAATATGGAAACTAGCATGACGCAAAGCTATGAGCAACTTCGTTGGCTTGTCTCCGAATGAACCTAACATCAGAGGTTACTAAATCAGAAGCTAACAGACGTCTACAATCATTAATTACTGCGCTAAAGTTAGAGACGCCACTTTTACTACCATAAAGACTGTCTACCACGGTTTTGGAATCAAGCTCAAAGTCCACAATACCTAGTTGTATTATTCCTTCCTAAAAAAGGAGTAATATTATTGTAATTCTTAAAAAAAATGTCTAACAACTTATTTTACAATAATAATAACAATAATCGGCTTCAAACATTTTTTTTTCTAAAAAGATTTTTATATATTTATGTTTTTTACTGGAAGTTGCTTTTATGTCAATAAATAAATATACGATAATTGTTCATCATCATCATCATCATCAATTGATGGATGTCAAAACAAAAAACTTCTCGGATATGAATGGAAGATACACAATTTTTGTTGTCCACTCCAATGTCATCATGTTCAGGAGCTTCTCGTCCTATTTTATTACCATTATTCTAAATATTGATTCTCCTCAGTATCTTAGGGACTATTGACCAATCTCTATGATCGGATCCATGTATAAGCTAGTAGCTAAAGTTTTGGGAAGTCTGATGGCGGTTGTGATGGAATGTCATCTCGTCTAACAAGCCAACTTTCATCAAATGTTAGAAGTTGGTCGTTGGTGTGGTGGTGGTTAATGATATTGTTAACTTAGAAAAAAGGTCTAATAGGGATTGTCTCATCTTCAAAGGTTAGAAGCTAGTGTCTAAAAGGGATTGCCTTATCGTGATTCATCCTAAATCTTTGGCTACGTTAGTCCCTACACATTGTGAGATTTTTCACTATCTTCTTGAGATGATAACATTCTTATAGTACTTACATTTTTCTAAGATCACCAATGTATTCGTACTATATATATGTGTACTAATGTATTAGATACTAGCATCGTGAGGCTTACAATTATAGCTTAAACAATATTACAATCCTGCCTTACAAGCTTTGCACAAAATCATTCACTAAAAAAATGTAAAGTAGCAATAAAGTGACTTTGTTTTATTTTTGAGAAGGATCATTCTCCAGAACAAGGAACATTTTTGCCACTTTATTGGTAAGAATGATTGGAAGGAATCTCAAGAACTTTCTCATCTTTAATATATGAAGATGAAGATGAAGATTTCATCATAAAAGACTTAAAAGGTTTCTTCATAACTAAGATCTGTTTTAGTCTCATAAGGAGACGAAAATACAGTTTCAGAAATTCCGTGGTCGCACACGAAAAAGAAGAGAACATGTTGTTGGTGAAGAATGTTCCGTTCCTCCTCATCATGTGTGCAATTAAAAGACAATATTATACTCTCTCCATCTCAAAATGTAAACAAAAATGGTCAATAAAAATTAATGTATTTTATTTAAAATTTGTATTAGATACATCGACTTATGTTAACCTGAGAAAAGAGTGAATGTTACCATGCATACTTTTCAAAAAAAATTAGTGATAATTTGTAGGTGCCAGGTGGATGGATCTCATTAATCCCAGCTAATTAAATTAAGAATATTTTAATTTTATTCACACTTAATGACATCACATGCATTGAAGATCATTTTGAAACCTATAACAACTATATTCTCATTTCAAGTTGATCAAGAGAATCTACTTATTTAGTATAAATAGAAGCACCATCTAAACTTGAAGATCACGAGTCTTGTATTGAATGATTTAAATCACTTATTTTTACAAGTGTTCATTAAGGCTCTTATTTTATCAACCACTTCATCTCTCGTAAATATATTCATAGATAACAACTACATACTTGCCATTATATTAAAGTGGCAAAATTGCTACATGTTATGGAGAATGATCCTTTTCAGAAATGGATCCTTTTTAATTTGTTTAGTTTGGAATAAATGTCATTGATAAGATGATGAGAAGTATCATGAGAACATTCTTTTTTTGAAGGAATCATGAGAACATTCTTATTACATGAAAATGTTGAATATCACTTTGATTTACATTTGAATTTCCACTTTGATCAAGTACTTAACTTTTTCAGTGAAATATTGATAAACATCTATTCTCAAAGTAAATTTACACAAGCACAAGTAAATAAATAACATGATCATAATTATTGACTTAAGAAATGTAATTTAAGATGCTTGTTATCATCAAAACATTAAATATGGAATTTGTCTCAACAATCTCTCAGTTGAATTAATTTTTTTAATTTTAATTCTAATTTTAAATAATTTAGTGTTTATACATGTACAATCACAAAAATTATGCATTCAAATTTTTGAACTAAAATATTGTCATTCATTAAAAAATGAAGTTGTTACAAAATGTTTGACATTGAATATTCCATGATTCAATTTTTTTTTTCACAATAAGAGAAATTAAAAAGACATCAAAAAGATAAAAGCATAACAATAGTAAAACAATATCAGTTCTCTTAAAATAATCCTTAAAATCTAACTATTCGCCCCATTTTGTCAATATAAAAAATGGAGGGAGTACAGTGAAACTATTAGATGGTTGGAGATTAATCGTTTGATGATGAATGGAGGGAGTACAGTGAAACTATTAGATGGTTGGAGATTAATCGTTTGATGATGAAGATAATGTGGAAGGTTTGAGAATTTCTTCGGGTTGTGGAGAAGGTGTTAACACACAGGGGTTTGATTTTTCGGAAAATTTTGAAAACAACTTTGTAAGGACGTGTTTTGAATAATTGTTAATCCTCTATACACTTTGGAGATTTCCTTTCTAGTTTTTATTGTATTTTTCTCCATCTTATATATAGGGAGGATGAGCTCTTAACAAAAAGAGTGAATAAATGAAACAATTTTTATAATGTACTAGGAAAAGTAGGAGCGTTTTGATTATTAGAAGGTCGAGATTCATCTTGTAGATGAGCTGGAGTTTTAAAATTGAGTAGAGTTCACTCGTAAAACTTCAGTATTAAAAGACTCATGTAGAGTACGTAGAATGCTCCTCAATAACATTCTCGAGGAAAACTTCAATGATCGAAGATTATATTTCAAAAACATATTAGTTGAGAACGGTTTCTTAATGAGAATGTTCTGATCCCTCATGAATTGCTTCTAATATTTTTTTTTTGGTTACAATGAATTGCTTCTATTTGATCATGTTGTATTCTTTCTTTCTTGATGACCCCAACAATAAAAACAAGATCATTTCATTTTGTAGATATAGATGGTGTAACTCTTTTTTTTTTTCCTCAAAAAAGTTCCTGAACAAACGACCCATATTTCCAAGGAGAAATAAAAGAATCTTAAAGTGTATAAAGAATTTGGTTAACACCATTTCATAGGGCACACCATATATTTTCTTTACACTATTAAATTAATTAAGAAACTTATTTTTAAAAAAAATAAAAGATTTATCTTTTCTATTTCGAACACCATGGATATAAGCATACACGTTACAATGAAATAGATAATATATCATGCTTAAAAAATCACTTTATATACCAATATTTTTAAATAACACTATTAATTAATTATATGTGTAATAATGGTTTAGTTCGACCTCATGAGTGATCTTGAATGACACCCGAATTAATAGAGATTGAACTTGATTTTTATACTTTATAATTAATGATAGAAGAAAGTCAAATCAAGTTAATTAATCAAACATAGAAGCTCTATTTTTGTCAACAGAAAAAAAAAAATGGTGACTACTGTGTTTGGAGTTCGAACTCGTCCTTTACATATATTATGCAATATTTTTACAACCGAGCTAAGTAAGTTAAGTTCACAAGACCTTAAACTTTTTTTATTTGAAAAATCAAGTTAATTAATCTGGTTCGAATTTTCTTTTTTGGTTACATATGGTGTGTGATTTGGTTCGAATTTTCATTTATGGATAATATAATTTTAAATTGTAGAATATTTTTAATTTGATGGATAATTTATTTAATTTTTAATAAATTTGAAAAAAATCTAACCAAAATTGGTTACATATGGTGTGCGATTTGGTTCGAATTTTCATTTATGGATAATATAATTTTAAATTGTAGAATATTTTTAATTTGATGGATAATTTATTTAATTTTTAATAAATTTGAAAAAAATCTAACCAAAATAAAAGAAAAAATTGAAAAAACGAGTTTAAGGAATGGGAACGGAGAAAGTGAAGAGAAGGCGATGATCTCAAAGCAGTGCAACAACTACAACAAAACAACACGTTACTTTAATTCGTTAAAAACTTGGCCATTTACATCTCTATAATATAATAACAAGTTCCTCACACTTTACACATTCATTCGCATCAAATTCCCATTTCTTCCCTTCCATGGATTCCTCCGCTGCTATTCGATCTTCTCACTGTACCTCTCTCTCTCTCTCTCTCTCTCTCTCTCTCTCATTCATTATGCTTTTTTACACTCTCGATCATTACAAACAATTTAACTTCATCATAGTTATAAAGTCATACGCATGATTGGAATGTAATGTGCTCACAATGTAAAACTTTTTACACCAACATTACAACAAAATTAAACTCTTATTGTTGAGATTCATTTCTATGCACTGATGGTGTAAAACTATTTTACACATGCATCTAATCAAATCATGCCAAATAGATATTTGTAGAGATATTTTAGAAACCAGCTAACTTAAAAGAGTGGCATCATAAAGTGATTTCATTCTATGCATGTGTAAAATTGGTTTACACCGCCAGTGCATAGAAATTAAAACCCGTATTGTTATGTACAGATGATGATGAGTGAAAGACTAAATTAATCAGTGTCTGGCTAAAACAAAATCACATTGTTCATTTCTTGTTTATGACAGCTTCAATTTTGTCCTTACACTAAACAATGTTTTGAAACTGGCCCCAACTGTGAAATTGTTTTCAATTCAGTCCTTATTGTTAGGTATATGGAGTTATGAACGATGATTGGAGATGAACTGAATGCGATGTTATGGACTGAATTGATTCAATAACATTGTTCGTGCTAGGATCGGATTGAAAATAGTGTCATTTATAGATGCCAAAAGTTTTATTAAACCTTTTTTATATAACTATTTTCTTTATTTTTATTATGGTTAAAGGGTCAATGTTCGTAACACCTTTCAATTTTATTGTAAAAATGTATTTGTTACTTCTTTCCATTGTAGCATGTAAAATAGTTAACTGCTTAATTGTGTATCATTTAACTGATAAGACCTTTAGAAGTTATTCAAATAAGGATATTCATGTATTTGTTTTTGTTATCAGTATCACCATGCTTAGTGGTCATATTAAAAACCATTGCAATAAGATGCTTACTGTTAGTTTTTAAATTTTGGTCCCACAGGTTTTATGTCCCATATGCAATCCTCACTTCAGAAACCAGGTCTAATTCACGTTCAAAGTGTCGGATGCAATTTACAAAGTAGGTCTTTCATCCAGAACTTGGCAATTAGTGATAAACACGTTGTTTCTCACAACAAATGGAATCGAACGTTGGTGTCATGTATAAAAACAGCAAAAGCAGCTGACACTGCCAAGTCTGAGGGTGGGTTGTTCAGATTCTGAAATTAATTTTTACTTATATTTGTGATTTTTGTGGCTGTTGGTTGAAGGTGGCAACTGGAAAGCCTCGTTCTTTTTATGCTGTTCATATTTGATTTCTAGCTTTTGCTGTGGTATAAGATTTTGAAATATGTTAATTATTATAGAAGTCCTGGGCAGCAGTTTTATATTTCTATACATATCATCGGAGATTTATATTTTCTCTAACTATTATCCTGATCGAAGTATATGGAGAAGAGCCTCAGGGGTTTTGTGCGATAAGAGAGTACCACTTAAGTTGAAAGGAAAGTTCTATCAGACAGCAGTCAGACCGGCGATGTTGTATGGTACGGAGTGTTGGGCGGTTAAAATCAACACGAGAATCAAGTAAGTGTAGCAGATATGAGGATTTTGCGCTGGATGAGTGGTAAGACTAGACATGATAGGATTAGGAATGACACCATTAGGGAGAGAGTTGGGGGTAGCACTAGTAGAAAAGTTGGTAGAAAATAGGCTTAGATGGTTTGGGCATGTAGAGAGAAGACCCATAGATGCCGTGGTAAGAAGAGTAGATCAAATGGAGGAGAGTCAAGTTAAAAGACGTAGAGGAAGACCTAGGAAAACTATTAGAGAAACCATTAGAAAAGATTTAGAGGTCAATGAGTTGGATCCAAATTTGGTTTATGATAGAACACTATGGCGTCATTTGACCCATGTAGCCGACCCCACTTAGTGGGATAACGCTTGGTTGTTTTTGTTGTTGTTGTTGTATTATCCTGATCGAATTTGAATTTCTTAACTTCTACCAATGCTCATAAATTCGTAGTTAGTATGTGAATATGTTGACCTGTAATGGCTATGTGTCATTTCTTGTTGTTTTTTTGCTTCTTTTTGAGTAATTATACTTGGATGCTTATATTTAGGCTACAATTCTATTTCTGTTAATAATTTAAAACTGCAGTTTGGAGGTAACATGTTATTGCAGTTTGGCTGTTATACCTTAACACCTGATAATAGTGTTATAATGCTGCAGCTTCTTTGGAGAGCATTACAAAAGAATCTTTGGAGAAAAAACCTTTGCAAACATTTCCGAAAGGATTTGAGGTATATAGCTTACTATTGATAAAGGAATAAATGATATACTATAGCAAACCATTCATTAACCGCCATTTTCCAATGCGAATGTGAATATCTTATCATCCCCTGCGACTGCGAGCTTTTAGTACAATGAAGCACATCTTCTTAAAAAAAAAATACAACGAAGGACATACTTGGGCAATCATATTGACACTCTTTTTACCAATCTATAGGACAAAGTTACATTTCCCACATTAAAATACTTCTGTTTGATGGTGATAGTAGTTACTTTTGATCATAATCTTGTGAACTCTAACTCTTTTTTCCCTGACTTGGATAATGTCTGGTTTTCTTATGATCAGGCTTTAATATCAGATGTATGCGATGAGACTGAAATTGCTGAACTGAAATTAAAGGTACCCTCTAGTCTCTTGTTTTCTGCTTCCATAAAATTTAAAATACAATTTAAGTATAATTAAAAGGATAAAAAGAAATTTCACTGTATGTTTATAACCATGTGGCTATAGACATATTATGGTTTCCACAATTCCTTTTTGTGTGTGTGTATCGTTAGTCTTAAAATTCGGCCTTTTAGGCCCTAACTAACCCCAAGAGGTGAAGTATGCTCAAGTCTTATTAGGACTATGTGGGGTTAGCCATGTGAGTCAAATGACGTCATAATGTCCTATATAAATCATGTCTATCAATCTAAATCCTTCTTTAATTGTTTGACCTGTATTATTTTATGTCTTCTTGAACTTCCTACTACTGGATTACTCTTCATCTGATCTGAAGACATGCAATCTAATTGAATTTTTTTAATAGATGTTGCTGGCCTACATGTATATCGCCCTCTAATATGCTGTGACAACTATGGTGAATGCAATAAATATAGTTGTCTCTAGATATGTTATAGCAAATGTGGTTAATGATAATGTTGTTTCTGTCCGGCGTAGCAGAATGTAAATTCAGGTGCTTTGGGGCCTATTATTATGTCAGAATATATTACATTTTATTTTTCTTTTTTGTGAACTTTGAATTTTGATAATAAACAATTTTACAGATATTGATAAAGCAATATCTTTTAGTCTACCCAGTTTATCAAAAGAAACGTGCTTTTAGCCTATTGTATATATGGGTCTTGTGAATGATTTTATTTGACTTTTGTTGTCATAACAGGTTGGAGAGTTTGAGATGCATATGAAGAGAAACATTGGATTATCAGCCGCTCCTGTGTCCAACATTTCCCCAACTACACCACCGCCTGTTCCAACTAAACCTGTGGTTGATTCTGCATCTTCAACCTCTACACCATCACCATCAAAATCATCTCCACCAAAGACCAATCCATTTGTAAATGACCCGCATGATAAGTCCCCAAAGTTGGCTGCATTGGAGGCTTCTGGTAACAAAAATTATGTCTTGGTAGCATCTCCTATGGTATGTAATATATAAATATATACGTTGAGCTTTGCTTACACCTATTTACCATCTTTGACATGAGCTAAGTAGACTATACAATCACTATTTTTCTTCTATTTCTGTTAATAGGTTGGTTCATTTCGAAGAGGTAGAACTGTGAAAGGGAAGAAGCTACCTCCTGTTTGTAAAGAGGTATTTGACATGTTCCCGTGTCTATTATCATTGTGGTGTTTCATAAGTTATCAGCTTGTTATTACCTAGATCACAATTCACATAATTGAATACTCCTTTTGCATTTTACTTCTAATCACAAACTCCTGCATAGCGATGCGAGTACACACAAACACACATTACTTACATCTCAAGGTTCTGCTAATTCACATCTCCCATTTATAGTTTGCTGACCAACCTAAGTCTACTAGCTGGACCTTGCTAACATGCATATGCTGACTTTTTTAATCAAATTAATTAAAAAAAAAAGATTGTGGCAGAATTATATATTTTATCTTGAGTACTCTGATATAGGTTGACGTATATATTCTACTAGGGTAATTTTACGTTGTATTCTTCAAATGTTTGCCAGGTTTGTCGTATTTTTTGCATAAACTCACTTTTCTGTTTTCAATTTTGAAATCCACAGGGTGATATGATCAAAGATGGACAAGTTATAGGTTATGTGGATCATTTTGGCACTTCACTCCCTGTTAAGGTGATCTTGTCAATTTTTGTAACTATACATCCTTCCTAAGTACAGCTCCTGACTTTCTTTTTCTTTCAAACCTTGCAGTCAGATGTGGATGGAGAAGTGTTGAAGCTACTCTTTCAGGATGGAGGTATAATGTTTGTGACTTCTAATAAGATACATCAAATTGTTTGATATTTGACTCGAGTAGTTTGGGTCTTCGTTCATAAAAAAATAGTACGGGTCTTCTCAAATAAGAATAGTATAGGTATGCTTCCATTAATTAAGAGTGGAAAAAATTATTGAGGAAGACCAAAGAAAATGGTTTATTGAAATGACAGTAATTTCATTCTTGCATATATATGTAAAATGAAAGAATTTCTATGTCCCAACTACTATTATATTTTATAGTAGTTGGCTAATCTTCTATTTATAGACTAATTTGAAGGCTATGGCTTTACTCTCTCATGTCATGTTGATTTAATTTCTGTTGCTCTTTCTTAGCATGGTTCGTCATTATTTTCTGTATTCTGTGTCCAGTTGCAGATAGTTACTAACCACCTACTGTCAACAACACTTGGACAATATTATGAATGTTTTAACTTATAATGGCTCTTTGATGATTGGCTGTTCATATTTATTGTTCTTCTACTATATTTGACGAGCAAATTAGAGGACATACATAGTTTTGATGAATTTCTTAGTGTGTTTGCTGTTTACTGTTTACAGAGGCTGTTGGTTATGGAGACGCTCTTATTGCTGTGTTACCATCATTCCACGATATCAAGTGAGCCTGCCTATCATACTGTTGATGATCAGTTATGCGCCGTTTATTTGTTTGGGAGCTGAGATGTGAATTCAGTTTACGGCCTAGTTATTCTTAGTATCTGCAGCAAATAGCATATAGGCATATTGGTGAATTAACAATAGATTCATAAATAACGATCTTTGCGATTGTATTGGGCTAAATTGGCATTTGACCGTTACTTCCATGATTGGTATACTTTTCTTTTTTCTTTTATTGACACTACTTGCATAAGCTATATTGTAATGACAATTTCAATTTTCGTTATTATATATAAGAGGAGGTAGGTGAGGCAAAATCACACTAGCTGCTGAGTTTGCCAGTTTCGCGAGTCCTTTTGAACCCCAAGAGAAAAATGATCTAGAATAAGCTCCTCAGCAAGATTTCTCTCACTGCCTAACCATAAATGTTCTAACAGAAAAATGATCTAGAATAATCCTTCACATTCCTCATTGTGTCCTTAGAACCCTTCCTAACAAAACATTGCCGTGTCATTCCTACTTTCCAAGTCACTCTCTCTATTGGGCTAACACCCATATCTACCATACTATCATGCCACACCATAGCTGACACATTCACAATTATCACTGTAATAATCCATAATGATCAAGTAATGGCTGTTTTTGAACATACTGTAAGAATTGCAAGAAAGGAAAATTATATATAGAACATAATTTTATGAATGAACATGGTCAACAAGATTATTAGGCATCAACATTCAGTCTTTTTCTAGACCCAGCTCTTCTCTCATCCTTTGAACCAGCATCTCTTTAACTTTGTCTAGGGCACGTTGGAGGTTTTCCAGCTGTATATTTGACACAACCCATGAGTCTATCTTCATACATTTCTTTTAATGTTTCAATAATATGAACGATTATTATTCCCTGATACATAGTAAATAGTTTTGAATGCTATACTTCTGTAAACAGTAATATGAATGTCAGTTCCGTACCTCTTGCTTAGCGAATCTGTTATGTACAAATAATCCACTGTACAGATCAAAACTATCTCTCATGGTGGTGTTCTTCTGCAATTAAATTGTGAAATGTTAATTAATCGCAGATTGGAGGAAGAATAGGGAATGTTTGAAAAAAAATGGTTGAAGGTGTACCAGTTGAGTAAGTGTTTGAAAGCCTTTTGTATCAATAGGTGTGGACTCAATATCCATTTCTGCCAATGTCCTAATAAAAAAAGAAACTCAAAATTTGACCTGCTGAGCATGTATATCAGTATATGTATGATTTAACGCTCAGTTAGTAGCCTACCTGCCTATAGTGTGTGTTATAAATTGGCTCTTTGCAGCTATTTTATCATGTTCTTCACAGGACATTTGTAGCATCTTACAACCCTGTCCGGGAAAAGTAAGGTCAAATAATTAATCACCTCGGATAAATGTGAGTCACAATAAATTCTTTCAGTGCTTCTTTAAGAATGCAACACTGCCAATTTTGAATTGAAGCTTGAAAAATATGTTGAAAACTTGCTGCAGGATAGAGTTAAAAGATTGATTTGTAAAATGTCATATCGGAAGAGAACCTCATGCGTAAGTTATAACATTTATCACCTTCCCCTTGTGTCATTTTCCTATCAGGTGTGATTCCTTCTGCATTAAGCTTTTTCCGAATACACTAATACTGATGTGTGATATTCTTAATAGCTAGTTCAACATCTGTTGATATTGGGGTAAAACTAACTGGATACTTTACCATTTCATCATTTGCAAAATGACTAAGGAACTAACTTACCTCACTAGCAAAAATATGGAGAAAATTAGAGCAGGTAGCTTCATCACGTATTCTAACTTTATCATACATGAAATTGAGATTATTCCACCCATTCTTTCCACTTTCTGGTCCAAACATTGGGTGTGTGCAGAGTATATCTGACTCCTCTGGCAGAACCTGTTAGGAAAACATAGGCCGGATGAGTATTAGTGCATGTTTGAATTTGCGGTGAGTTTTGTCGAAATCCACCGTGATTCCAAACATAGTGTCCCTGAAATGTGAATAGGATTTGCCACCATATTGTGCTATTGGCAGTGCTCTTAAACTGTGAAGCACATACATGTACACCGGACACAACACGACACTGACATTAACACGTCTACACTGTTAATAATTTGAGAAAATAAATATAGGAAAACATAATAAATAATTGAATTAAATGTATGTGTATATGTTAAGTCCGTGTCGGATACCTACATATGTCGGACACCAGACACGCCTTCTACTCAGAAGAAATGACAAAAAAAATAATACAGATTACCCGCAATAAAAGTTCTCTTGGGTGTTCTTTGACTGAAAGAACATCAACAAAGAGTGTTGTTGGTTTCTTAAGACAACCAAATGACATAGAACTGAGAACCTTAGAAAAAGACAGAATGGATGTGCATATGAGTATGACATCGTTGTTGGCCTCAATGAATGTTCTAACATCCCTGAAACATAGTATATAGAGTTGATTTATAGAGATGCTCATATTTATTTTCCATTGATTAATCTAATAAAAAATAAAAACATGGTTTACCTGAAGAATTGAATGCCCAATTGGAGACATGTGTGAGAGTAATCAGCTCTTGAAGTTGCAGTTAGAGTGTGGCCTTGTTTGATCATAGTCTTTGCCAGAAATTGACCAAAGGAACCAAATCCAACTATGCCAATTTTCAGAGAAGGTGAATTTGACATGATTGGCTAATAGAAAGGGAAATGAATCGATGTAAGAAAATCTAATTTTGGGAAAAGAAGTGATTGAAGTTATAAAAAATCGGTCCTTTTTTTTGTTTATATTTATATTTTGGCTTCAGAGATTATTTTTTCTTCTCCAATGTTTTTAGATATAATCGGTCCTTTATTCTAAATTAAGAAATTATTTATTTAGAAATTCAAATACTTTTTTTGAGGGAGAAATTCAAATACTTCAATTTTCATTGTATTGAATACATAAATTTTCATTAAAAAACTATTATGTAAAGTCCTTAAAGATCATCCTTTTGTTATGAAAGACTTTCCCTATTTAAGGTCCTTTGGTAAAAAAAAAAAACATTAATTTCTAAAAAAAAATATATAGGGTTAGCCTTGGCGATAGCTTAATCCAAAGAACAAGGATTTTGAACCTTACTAGGAAAAGAGAAAATTATTATTATATTCTCAACCGTTTGGGAACCACGACAGAAAAGAAAAGCGACGAGACAATTTAAGGATGATCAAACCAAACTCTAGATACCACATTAAATTTATATTGAATAGGTGAGAGATGTCACTTGTTATAAATCTATGAAGTATGAAGATCTCTATGATTAAATGTGTCCCTCTCTTTGATACACGTCGGTGTCCGACACGTGTATGACACTTCTACAATAAGTTTCTCACAACTCTAGACCAGTGTAGAGAAAAAAAAAATTCTTATGTTTGACACACCTTAAATACCTCTCAGACACTTTCACGGGAATTAAACGTGTGTCGTAAAAGTGATGATCACGATTAAGGGAGTTAAAAACATTAAATTTGATACATTATTTTTAACTTTTTGGTATAGTAGATTGATAATGAAGAAGAAAAGCTATAATCTTAAATGCACTTTTGGTTCCTCCATTTTCAAAAATATATGTTTAACCCTCCATTGTAAAAATTAACTTTTTGGTTTTCTATTCTCCCTAAAAAAAACTTTTTGTTTCTCTATTTCCTAACTTTTCCACCCTCATTCTATTTTGAGGTTAATTTTAATGATGTGGCCAGATCATAAATGATGTGCAGCGTTCAACTGGATAAATTTATTATACATAGCATGACAACATAGAATTCCACTTAAAATATTTTATAAAATAGTGTGGAAATGTTTGATCCTAAAATAGGATCAAACTTCATCCTAAAATAGGATTACCCTAAAAAAAAACTTTTTGTTTCTCTATTTCCTAACTTTTCCACCCTCATTCTATTTTGAGGTTAATTTTAATGATGTGGCCAGATCATAAATGATGTGCAGCGTTCAACTGGGTAAATTTATTATACATAGCATGACAACATAGAATTCCACTTAAAATATTTTATAAAATAGTGTGGAAATGTTTGATCCTAAAATAGGATCAAACTTCATCCTAAAATAGGATTAGGTGGAAAAGTGATCCTAAAATAAGATTGCATCATGCCGTCAAGTCAAAATTGATCCTAAAATAGGATTGATAGTAAAATGGAAGGTTTTAAAATAGGATTGGGTGGAAAAGTTTGGAAAACTTGAAACAAGGAATACCAAACGCTGGTTTTTAAAATGAAGGGTCAAGACTTATTTTTTCTTTAAAAATAAATAAGAGAACCAATAGATTATTGAAGCCTTATTTTAAAGAACATTTTTTAGTGAAATAAACTGTCCCATGCACACATATATTTTAATTATCAATTTATATCTTTTATAGACATGTTCATATTTTATGTAACAATGTCGATGAATCGGTATCTTATCTTATATTTTTAAAATTAACAATGTCAACGTGTTTCCATTCATGTTGTGTCAATTCACATCTTATCTTTATCATATGTGTGATTTGAATTTTTTTCAAAAGTTGAAAAAATTGTGATTGATGATGAGTTAATGACATATGACTAAGGAACTAACTTACCTCATTAGCAAAAAAATTGTGGAAATTAGAGCAGTTAGCTTCATCACATATTCTAACTTTATCATACATGAAAGTGAGATCTTTGCACCCATCCTTTCCACTCTCTGGTCCAACCATTAGGTGTGTGCAGAGTATACCTGACTCTTCTGGTAGTAAGAGGTCTCTTGGATGTTTTTTGAATAAAAGAACATCAAGTGGTGTTGGTCGCTTAAGACAAGCACATGACGGAACTGAGAACCTCGGAAAAAGAGAGAATGAATGTGCATATGAGCATGACATTTTTGTTGGCCTCAAAAATATACTTCATCCGTTTTAAAATGTAAGTAAAAATTGGTCAATAAAATTTGTTTCAAAATTTGTATCAAATACATCAAATTATGTTGATCCGTTTTTGCTTATATTTTATGACGGATGGAGTAGTATGTAGAGTTGACATATTATGCAACATGAATGAATGAATATAAACGTGTTCGTTTTAATTTCCTCATACTAATATAATAATAATGATTTTTTTTTAACAAAACTTAGGTGCATTTCGTTAGATATTTTTTCGTTTATTTTTAGCTAAAAATACATTTTTTTATACTATAAGAAGCTTTGAGACAATGATTGGTTTGAAGAAAGTGAATAGTTTAGTTAAAAAGCTTACAAAATGCACCTATTTTTTTTTATAACATAATATGAACATACAAAAGTTGAATATAATAAACACACATAACAAGAACACATTTTGAATATAAAAGACTCGTAATCTTGACATGACATTCATATTAACATAAATTGGCCATAAGAGAACAAACACAAATTAAAAAATTTGTGAGGACGAAAACACTTTGTTTAATTTTATATGGATTAAAATCAAAATTTTCTATAGTTTTATGGTCGAAAAACTTATTTAACCTTATTATTTGTACCTCAATCAACTAGGATTCCATCAGAATAAGGTGCCATTTTGAGAACCTTACGGTCCGTTTGGTGCGTATGATATGATATAGACATGATAGGATTAAAAACTGAATAAGAATAGGATATGATAGTGATAGGATAGCCACATATCCTATCACGTGTTTGATGCACATATGATAAAAAATATGATATCAATATCTACACTTCATCTCTTTCCTTGTGCACACTGTGGCTTTCACATTAATCCCAGCACTCATAATTCTTCAACTTTCCTAATTCCAATATGAAATCAACCATGGAATTGATATAAAATTATATATTAGAATAACCAAAATTTAATTTATAAAAGTCATGAACATAGCAGGTTATGGATTCAAATTAAGAAGCACAAAAAAAAAAAATTTGAAACACGCAACGATTGGAATTGGAATTGAAATTCTATTGGAATTGGATATATTGGGAAGAGAATCGAAAAGAAAAAAAACGGAAAAAAAAAAACCAGAAGAATGGTATTAACAAGCAAAAATTAGAAGAAATACGATTGTAAAATAGAATTGTTGGAGATAGTAGGAATCGAAGGAGGTTTTCAAGGAACAAATGAAGCGCTTTTGATAGTTTATTGCTATCAGGACCCACCAAAAACCAAGGATAAAAATAACATAGGATGGGTAGGACATGATTAGAAATAAGTTTAAATTATCCTTTCTTTTTTGAGGTGTAAATTATCCTTTCTTGTTGGTGCACCAAACAACGAATTGAATCAGGATATGATAGTTTTATCATATCCTGTCTCCCTATCATGTACACCAAACAGGCTGTTAATGTTCATGTATTGAATTGCTTTGTTTATAATTCAACACTACGATTAATTTCCCTTTGCTTGTTAAAAGAAAGAATCAAAATGTGGGTTATTCTATCGGACAAATATTCATGGTTTCGTAATTTGAGACTGAAGGAAATAATTCAATTGATGCATACCCTTTGATCTGTTGTTCATATTGATGAAATGCATTGTTGATTTAAGTCCATTTTGATTTGATGAGGCGCATTGTAGGATATCATGTGGTTGATGCATAGATCCAAGTCACCTTTGCTATATTGAATGATTTTTTTTTGTTATGGGATGATATTGTATTGAAGAATCATAAATGAGTTTTATAGGGGTGTTATGATAGCATTTATTACTATAATTGATCTGAAAATATCTGTCATACGCAAAAGAAAAAGAAAAATTGTCATGCTAATTTTTAGTTAACTAACAAAACAAATAAAGAGTTGGTCTTTTGAGTCCCTAAAGGTGTGAGACGGTATTAATGTAGACCATGAATATATTGAAATTGCAAAAAGTATTACGGAGTGTATTTTTCATTAGTAATTTCATGTAGTGAAATGACTAACAAAATATATATTCGAAGATTAAACTTACCAACTATAGACACATCCTCCCTCAAAAATAAAAATAAAAATATAGACACATCCGATAACCAAACTCAATAAGAAAAGACACACTCATTTTCTTCGAGAGGAAGAAAAGACACACTCATGGTTTTATAATTTTTATACATTTGAAGACCAAAATGATCATTTGGTTCTCAAATGTGTCTTTTGTTAGTTAATTTAATCCATAAAATTAGTAACAAAATCTTGAAAACATTTTTATAGATTTGATACATTCAAGGACTAAACTAGTGACAATGCCTTTAAGGGTCAAAATCAATGTTAAATTCAAATACAACAATCAATATATGGTCTTAACCTTGTCAATTTATCAAAATCTCGCGAACCTCTCTCTATGAAAACCCCATTGCAGAACCTCTTCCTATCTCTCGAAAAATAAGTTGTGGGGTTAGAATAAACGGGGGTTTTGAAAACTCCTGCAAAACATTTTGCTGAGGTCAAAAACGGCCGCAAAATGGCTTAAAAACCGCCACAATTCATGCGCGTTTTTTAGTGATTGTACTGGGTCACTTACATGTGGTGACGAAATATTTTTAAGTCCAGTGTTTTTGCACGCCTCTGTCATTGGTTGAGACTAAATATGAGGTGTTAGGTGAGAGACCATGCAAAAATTTCTCTTACGGAAAAGTACACATATGAGGTACACGTACTATGAGCTTCAAACCCTTTTTGCCACCTGAGATTTGCAAGATTGGTGTGTACCTTTCTGCTAAGTTAGGCTTGTTAGTATGCATTACCAATATAAGTGATGCGCATGCCATACATATATATAGAGCAATTGGTTAGATTTTGCATATGCCATACATATAATATAAGTGATGCGCATGCCATACATATATATAGAGCAATTGGTTAGATTTTGGATTAACCTTCTGTAATTGAAAATTATGTCGTTGATGATATTCATATTTTCGTGAACTTGGAGTATTACTCTGTTTCTCAATTTATAAATTCCTTAATCATGTTTTGAAATATACAAACATTTGCAGGAAGGTGACCAAGGAAGTACAAACACTATGAAACATTAGCCATGTCGTTCTATATATGGAGTAAACGTGAATGAAATTTTACAAGCCGCAAGACAGGTATATTGTATTTTACTCTTTGAGTTCTTATTTCAATATTATGAAAACATCTATTAAGTTGAGTTTGTAACTTGTTTCTTTTATTTTCAATAGGTTCTTGATGCTTCTAGCACAAATTGACCCAACGAATTCTACAATTCTAAACACGTCATATGAAGAGGGAAGAGGGAAGAGAGGAAGATTAAAAGCCAATTTTATCATGATGCAGATATCATCCGATTTCTTTGTAATTTTTGAGATTGTTAAGACTTTATATGTTCTAAAATAATATATGGTGCTATTAGGTTGATATTTTTAACTATTTTTGTAATTTGACATGCCTGTACGATTTGGTGTTAGTTTTTCAATATAATTTAACATTTCGTTTATTTTGTTTTATATTTACAGTGTGTGTAAATAAAAAATATTGGCCAACTTATGCTATTAAAAAGTGTATTTGTTTGAGTCAAAAAATATTTGTACGAAAAAATGTTGATAAAACCTTTACCAACGATAAAAGTGGTGGGTAAACAAAATTAAGAAATGTCACTAAAACCTATAGCATTAGAGACTCTACTGTGGGTATAACAAATTAATTGCTTCCTATTAATCCTATTCCAACGGAAAACACCGTGGGTATAGCACCTGTTTTTTTTTCCAACAGGCAGAAAAACCATTCTTATAGGCTATTGTGACAATTATTTTTTATTCCTATAGGAAATTAAAAAGGACGGAGAAATAGTGCCGTTGGAATTGGTTTTAGGTCTATACCAACGGTTGTTTACCCTTTACCAACAGACTTTTGCTGTCACTATAAGTCAAATTTCTTGTAGTAGTGGCCTGACATCGAAAAATAGTTGACCAAGAGGAAGTCCTTGCTGATCTTTATATGCAAAAGAATTTGACAGGTATTGGTTCTGTCTATTTAAATTAATAATTTTTCTTGCTGTTTGATTTTTGTAGAAAATAATTCAGTTTGATTCACTTGAAAAACTGTAGAATGATTGGGTAGCTAAGTTTAATTTTATTTTTAATCATGTTTACAATTTAGTTAAAAGTTGTTTGTGACTGTATTGAGAGAATTAGGTAGAACATAGAGAGATGTAATTAGATCCTCATACATTGAAAATCATATTTTTAACTTTTAAGTGATGACAATCATATTTGTAACTTGCGAGTGAACTGATTGATTCTATTGTTTCTAAATGATGACCATCATATTTTTAAATTGCAGGAACAGCAAATGGTAATGCCTTACCATCGGAAATCAAATAGGTAATTTCTTGTAGAGGTTTTGATTTTGTCTTTTACCATCTTCAATAATATTTTTCGATAAAATTTCTTGTAAGTTTTCCATTATTTGTTTCAATCCCTTTTCAAATTCTGTTTTTGTTGCTGTTGTATTGCTATTGGTTTTGGTCGCATGTTTGCAGTGTTGAAGGATAATTACCAGGTTCTGCCATGGTGTTTCAACTTGCGAGCTTGTCAAACATTGAAAAGCATACAACCAATCAATTTTCATTAGCTACTTAGATCCCCTCATGGCTAGTATAAGTGATTAATAGGTTTACATAGAGAATCTTATTTCATTGTATTAGTTATCAAGGAGTTTGGTCTTAATGTTGATCCAAAAGTAGAGTTGTGATATGCATTGATTGTGTAAAGCATATTAGTTCTGTAATTTTCAAATTCAATAATTAGATAATTTCAATAGTAATGTTTCTTTAACAAAATGTTTGATAAATGAACAATGTTATATGAAGGCTGAAAGCCTGAAACTTTTGTTGATATTTTGAAGTTTTAACAGGCCAATGCGGTGAATTAACTAAAAAATAGTAACATATTTTGCATGCTACAAGAAACATAAAGTGATAACATGTATTTCATGTTACTAATGATAAACTCACGTGTTACAAAAAATATAAATATGTAACAATTATCAAAGGTTACTGATAATATGAGAAAATGTTGCTAAAGTCTTTTAGTAACATACGCTTAATATAACATTTGTTCAAATGTTGCTGAATTGAAATAGTAACATTTTTCTCTATTTAGTTACAATTTTCAAATGTTACTAAACCTCAAATATGTTATAGTGATATACAGAGATATAGAAAGTTTTATAATATATTGGATTGACAGATTAAATATCTCACCCTAACCAAGCAAATGTGGTGGGGTAAAATATGTTGACTCTTACATTACTATTACACATTATTCATAACTACTAAGGATTTAATTCATACACATTATCTATAACTATCATGATTATAATGAAAACATAAACTGGCATAACTGAAATGGAAAACAAAAAAATAATACATATGTCTAATAATTAAGTTGATGCCAAGAAGCCACGATCGTAAGGTATGCCGGTGGAATTCAACCAAGCAGCCTCATCTCTGGTGATTATAACTTTTTCCCATTTGACTCTTGTTGTAGCATCAGCACCAGGCCCAATGTTGCTAAACTCAGCAAAGTAGGGATTTTGAATGTTTGGTTTATCATTTTTCCAAATCATATACCCATCCCGTTGGATAAAATCGTCAATATAGTTGTTAAGGAACACTGTCGTTGAAAATTCCTTCCATGGTCTGGCCAAGTATGTCTTCACTGTTGGCAGATATGGTATGAGCTCAGTATCTGGAATTATAGTGCAGTTCTGGAGAACTATATACCGGTAATTAAATTGGTGTCTTTTTCTATGCCATCTGCCACCACAACATTCGACTGTCCTATAGCAGGCTTTCTCACCAAAATCGTTGAGTTTTGGATTAAGGTAGTCGATTGACCATATATAAAGTCAATGGTTCCATAAATCTTGCAGTTGCGGTAGAACTGGTGGCCCTAGTCTACATATAGTGTATCTTGATAGCCCCGAAATTCACAGTTGAAGAATGAAGAGTGATCACCTCATGTAACACGAAGTGCTACCTCTTGCTCACCTATTGGACCAGCTGTATTCTCGAAAGTAATTGATTTGGCAATGAAATTTTGAGCAAAGGTGGCTGCGTGTACATTTTTATCAATATGAAAAAATTAATTCAAACAAACTAGATTGATGGAAAACAAAATTTCTCATTCTCTAGTAAACAAAATTTCTAGTAAACGAACCAGAATGTAACCAAATAAACTAGACTGATGGAAAAAATCTATTAATTCTCGTTCTCTCTCCCATCTCCATTATTATCTTTAAGGAAAGTAGGGGAATAGAAGTGAGAGATTAATGGTTAACATACCGAATATGGCAGTTTCTGGCATTGCGATTCCTTCATGTTGGTTCTTGCTTCCGGTGATAATGGTACGGGTAGGACCATCACCGACCACATACTTTTGGTAAATGCCAGCTTTGACATAGATTATGTACCTCCCTTGATAATTCTTAGGATAGGAGTTAATTCCCTCAGCAACTGATTTATATTCACCACTGCCGTCTTTTGCCACAGTCGTGTTAGGTTGGATGATGCCCCCTTTTTGAAGTTGAGAGATTAGTGCATGATCACCATCGGGTAACCATGACGGGTAACCATATCTATCGACCTCACGAAGGCGACGATGCCCTGTCATACCAGCATCAATGCTAACTAGAAGAGAAAGAGCGAAAATGGATATAAAAATGCTTCACGCCGAATCAGCTAAGCGCCATGTGTTCAAAGATTCCATCCTAGAAAATTTTATAGAAAAACAAAAAAGCTTATATATGAGTTTACAGTTATGTGAAAAGCAATCAATTAATCATACTTACTCCTTTTCAATAAAACCAATTAAAGTTATGTGTTTGGTGTCGCCACCACCCGTTGGCTTAGGTGTCACCATCACTCGCCACCGAGACCACTTCTTTCAACAACATTGAGAATGAGTTGATTATTCAACGATTTCAAAACATGAAATCATGTAAAAGGCAATTACATAATACACGCGGGCGCGCATGTGCACGCACGCATGCACGCACGCACACACATATATATTAATTATTAATCAAAGTTCAAAAACTTAAACCTCCTGACCCAAGGTCTTGGCAACGCCACTGGTTGATGTTGGCTTTATCCAATCTCCTTTCCTCACTTCTTGTAAATTTTCAGTTCTCTCTAAAACAGAATGAAGAAACTTAGTGAATGATAGAAATGCGCTTAGCTTTCCATTGATGCAAGTAAAAATATATATGAGCTTAGGCTGCATTTGTAGTGTTTAAAGTACATGGGTGATGTTAATTTCTTGTTATACGTTGCTTTCAGCCTTTCACTTGTGAGCTTTTACTATAGAGATCAATAGAGTAATTGGGTGGTTTAAACTATAAAAGTATAATTCTATGTAATCCTAAGTTTCATCCAAATTGACATTTTTTTACACTTATAGCATGGTAATATTGTGACCACCTTCTCAAATATTGACTTATAACACTTTTAGCTACGTTATTTTGAACACGGCTTACTAATTTTTGACTTCCAGATTACCCTTATAGTTTGGTTTTATTGAGTTGTGATATGCATTACTACTATTTTGTCTTACTACGATTTTGTCGCTTCCAGATTATCCTTCCAGGATTATTGAGTTTGGTTTTATGTTTACCCTTATTCAAACATGTCGTGATTTCCTAAAATCGTGCCAATGAAGTTTATACTACAACCTTATCCCAAAATCGTGCTATGGTATTTACCATCGCGTCGCGATTTTGCTTCCAAAAGCACATCCACTTACTGCCTTAAAAATCGTGGCACAATTATAAAATCGAGTCACAATATAACCAAAAACTTCAAATTTTGGGTCAATGCAACATATATTTTGTCAGAAGTTGTTGGATGAATAATATGTAATCTGAATGTCAATGTTTGTTAATGGGAAATAGTTTCTAATCTGAATGGCAATGTTTGAATAAAAGATTATAATAATAAACAAAGTGCAATGTTTGAATAAAAGATTATAATAATAAACAAAGTGAAATTAAAATCGTTTGTGAAACTGGATGTAATTATTTAGTGTGATCAATAATCAGTTTAAATCATTTATACACCAATGCAGTAATGCTGAAAATAGAGTCGGCAAGGGACATCACTACTCGATGATATAATTTATGGCTTTTTAAGGGACATCACTTCACTTTATGCAAAGTTTTCAAGAAATTCTGATAGAGTTTATTTTACTCATGTCACACTAGATATTTTCAATTATTCGATGAATGCATCTATGCCTAGTCATCTAAACAGAACGTCATGTCCAATACTTGACGAACTTGTAATGATTTGGTATATGCTATCTACTTCAATGAAATTCTTCGTTGAAGCTTTTCTAATCTAAAATGCTATGCCTCTGCAATGTACACTTCTTTTCGTTTATGGGACTGTTCAATTACTTCTTTTTGTTTTTGGGATTGTTATTTAATGAGAAAAATCAGTTACATTTCATTTCCAATTGTTCTACTTTGATTTAAGTTGATATTGAGTTTTGTTATTTTATATAGTAGCCGAGTAAGTGGAATTTTGCTTAGTAAAATTATGGATAGTTTAGCAAATCAATTTCCTTCAAAATAAAGCAATTATCAGTTGTGTCAACCACCTTTTAGGCCACCTTAATTCATTGGGCGTGTTTGGATGGAGGGTTTAGGAGGGAAGGATTTACTTTTTATTTTTAAATTACGAACACTATAAAATACTTTTAAAAAAATTGAAATAACAACATGATAAATGATATATAATACTACAATCACACTTAATTTATTTTTAAAAAACATTTTACATTGTCTTTAAATTAAAAATGAAAAGTTTTAAATTATGAACACTATAAAATATTTTTTAAAAAATTGAAATAACAACATGATAAATGATATATAATACTACAATCACACTTAATTTATTTTTAAAAAACATTTTACATTGTCTTTAAATTAAAAATGAAAAGTTTTAAATTACGAACACTATAAAATATTTTTAAAAAAAATTGAAATAACAACATGATAAATGATCATATAATACTATAATTACAATTGATTTATTTTTTAAAAAACATTTTACATTGTCTTTAAATTAAAAATGAAAAGTTTTAAATTACGAACACTATAAAATATTTTTAAAAAAATTGAAATAACAACATGATAAATGATCATATAATACTATAATTACACTTAATTTATTTTTTAAAAAACATTTTACATTGTCTTTAAATTAAAAGTGAAAAATAATCCCTCCCCTCCCTTTCCCTCCTAAACCGTCAATCCAAGCACATCTTGCAAAATATCTTCCGGCTTAGCGAGCTATGCCCTGTAATGTAATTTCCATCAAATCTTTTGTGGTATTTTGCTTATTAGTGAATTAGGTGCTCGCTAATTTGTCCAACACGGCAACACCTAGTTCTTCAAGTGCTTTGTTGAATTTTCTTTTTGATTGTGTTCAATTCATTTACCTAAGAAAAAAAAAACGTATAGATCCCTATTCTCATAAAAAATTTAATTAGAGTCCTCGTGAGCTTAGCTCAGTTGATATGGACAATGCATAAAATAAAAATAAAATATGCAAGGTCCAGGGTTCGAACCCTGGCCACCACAAAAAAAAAATCATTTGAGGAATGCTAGGATTCCACCCTTAATCGGTGCGTACCTGCAAGGTCCAGGGTTCGAACCCTGGCCACCACAAAAAAAAAAAAAAAAAATCATTTGAGGAATGCTAGGATTCCACCCTTAATCGGTGCGTACCTTGCAAGACACTCTAGTCTAATTGTAACACATCACCTTTTTATTCAAAATCTTTACCGTCTCATGATCAAGGCTATTTGAGATTTTTTACTTAGTTTTTTTAATACTTAAATGTTAGGGTTAGTTACTAGTTCAAATTTTATATTTTTTGGGAATTGGTTGGAATGTGTTCTTATCTATTAATAGGTTTTTGGTTTATTATTAGGAATTTTAGGTTTTTATTGGATAACGGCTAGTTTTGAATTTTGGGATGAGTGAAGTTTATGTGGTCACACCCTTAAATCAATGCCATTTAGGCGTGCTGGCGCACACATACACATAACAATATGATAATTTCTTTTCTCACCCTCCATGTTTCTCACATGCCCTATGAAATTCCAAAAATGTCTTTGGATTTTTAGATTCTATAATTCGAAATGAGGTTTTCCCTTATTTTCAAAGTACAAAAATGTTTTTTTTAGCCATTCGGATTTTAAAATCTAAGAAAAAAATACTTCGGATTTTATAATATGAATGCCGCATGTTTCAAAATTAAAAAATTTCTCATATTTCATGGCACAAGAGAGGTCAGAAACATGTATATAGGGGATATATAAAATCTGAAAAAACAAACACTTCGGAATATCCAAGTATTCTACCTTGTGAAATTTCAAACTCATAACAAAAAAATTATGGCTCATCATTTGGTTAAAAAACTAAAAAATTCTTTCTTAAACTACTCCACCGAAATGATTGATGTCTGACTCATAAAAAAAAAAAAAAAATATCATCCTTGACTCTAAAATCCTTTAGCTACTTTGTTCTCTGGTGTTAGATTTGGCGGTTAACTATAAAAGCTATGGTTGGAGACAAGTTACAGTACGTGAGACACTTTTGTTTTTGCTGCAAAATTAATCGTAGCCGTTGGATTGGTTTGGGAATTCTCTTGGAAATCTAGAAATGTTTTTCAGGACCTTTTTTTTTTTGCCCACTTTAATTTTTGGAATTTTTTTGTGTTCGTTTATTTTCATTTTAATACTAATTTTTTAAAATGCAATTGAACTTGGAATTAAATGTCGTAAATGGTGTTTTGGAAATTCTCTTGAAATTTTAGAAATGCTTTTTAGGACCGTTTTTTTCTTCCAGTTTAATTTTTGAAATTTTTTTGTTCGTTACAATGTTTAAAACATTAAACCACAGTCAAATTAAATTTTCTTTTTATTATAATCATTTGAACTTCATTTTGACTCTTATTAACTCATATAATACGTTAAGATATTTTTTTAAAAAAAATTATAAGATGTTAAATTGACATGAATAAAAATTTGTATTATACTAACTTTATGAAATTGATAGTAATAGAATTTTTGCGTTTGACTACAAAACTGGTAAAAGGATTCACTGTCAAACTCTCAAAATTGATTTTTTTTCACATTCAAAATTGCAACCATTGATTGACTTATTAGGTTTCACATCCAAACTCTCAACAATCGACTTATTAATAAGGATTGACTGTCAAACTCTCAACCATTGATTGACTTATTAGGTTTCATAATCAAACTATCAACCATGCATTGACCTTTAAGGTTTCACATTCAAAATCTCAACCATTGATTGACTTATGAGGTTTCGTATTCAAATTATCAACCATTGACTGACTAATAAGTTCTAACAGTAAAGTTCTCAACCATTGACTGACTAATAAGGTCATATAGTCAAACTCTCAACCATTGATTAATTTATTAAGTTTTACACTAAAACTATCAACCATTGATTGACTTGTTAGGTTTCACATTCAAAATCTCATGACTTATAAGGTTTCACAATCCAATTATCAACCATTGACTAACAAACAAGGTATAAAAGTCAAACTCTCAACCATTGACTGACTAATAAGGTTTGACATTTAAAATCTCAACTGTTATTGGTTGACTTATCGGGTTTCATATTCAAACACCCAACCATTGACTAACTAATAAGGTATCACAATTAAAATAAAATATCAACTGTGTATTGACTAATAAGGTTTCACGGTCAAACTCTAAATTGTTGACTGACTTGTTATGTTTCTCGTTCAAAATATTAATCATTCATTGACTTATTAGGTTTGGCGATCAAACTTTCAACCATTGATTGAATATTAAGGTTTAAAATAATAACCAATCATTGACTGGCTAATAAGGTTTTAAAGTTTCACAGTCAAACTCTTAACCATTAATTAACTTATTAGGTTTCACAGTCAAATTATCCTCCATTTACTAACTTCTTAGGTTTCACATTCAAACTCTCAACCATGATGATAATGAAAATGTCAATTGTTATAACTGAAATTGAAAACAAAGAAATAATAGATGCCGTCAAAAATATCATTTTATCGATAGGTAGGTTAAGTATTAATATACTTCGCTCCCATTATTTTCAATAATATTCATTTTTCCATTATAAATGAATAAATATATAAATAACATATGCCTAATAATTAAGATAGTGCCTCAAAGCCAGGATTGTAAGGAATGCCAGCGGAAGGTAACCAAGTTCTAGCTTGAATCCACTGTTCAGCGGTGAATCTAGCAGCCTCATCACTTGTAATAAGACCTTTTGCCCAATAGACCCTATTTTTAGCATTGGCACCAGGTCCAGTGTTGCCAAACTCAGCAAAATAATCATTTTCAATGTTTTGTTGAACTTTACTCCAAATCGAATACCCATCCGACTGAATAAAATTGCCGATAAAATTGTTAATAAAGATTGCCGTTGAATATGGCCTCCATGGTCTTGCCAAATAGGTCTTTATCGTTGACGCATAAGGTGTGAGATCATAATCTGGAAGGATGGAGCAGTGATGAAGTACTATACCAGTACGTAAATTGTTGTTTTGGTATGGGCCATCTGCCACCACAACATTGTATTGGCTTGAAGCGGGCTTTCTCACCAAAATCATAGAATTCTGGATTAAGGTAGTCGAGTGACCAAATATGAAGTCGATGGTTCCAGAAATTAGACAATTGCGGTAAAATTGACGACCCTGGTCTACGTACAACGTGTCTTGATAACCACGGAATGTACATTGGTAGAATGATGAGAGGTCACCTTTAACACGAAGTGCTACTGCTGGACCACCTTTTGGACCCGCTGTATTCTCAAATACAATTGATATGGCAGTGAAATTTTCAGCAAAGGTGGCTGCATGCACATTTACATCAATATAAAAAGTTAATTCACCAAGCATTATTACATACTTCTCCTTCACTATGCGGAATAAAAGTAATATAATTAATAAATAACTCTTTCAATGAAATTAACAAAATTTCTAGTAAACAAACCACAATGTATTATTATTATTTTTTGTCAAGTAGCTTAATAGTCATAATTTCCCTTTTAAGGTGAATAAGTGTAGAATTTCGGGTTCAATCATCAGACTCTGCAAACTTGCAATGTCTCTAGTTACCAACAGAACTGCTCATGAGGGCAATTTATTTTTTACTCACAAACAAACTAGATTGATGGGAAAGAAATTGTTTTTTTATTTCTCTCTTCTCTATTAACTTTAAGGAAAGTAGAAGATTAAAAGAGAGATTAATGGTTAACTTACTGAATGTCGCAGTTAGCGGCATTTGGATTCCTTCAATGAAGCTCTTGTTTCCAGTGATAATGGTACGGTTGGGGCCATCACCGTACAAGAGAATATTCGTTTTGCTTTGATCAACAGTTACATACTCCTTGTAGATGCCAGCCTTGACATAGATAATGTATCTTCCCTGGTGATTATTAGGATACGAGTTAATCCCGTCAGTAATCGTTTTATATTGACCACTGCCATCCATGGCCACTATTGCATTAGGTTGGACTATACCATTTTTAATTTGAGAAACTAGTGTACGATCGCCTGCAGATAACCATGACGGGTTACCAGCGTGATCAACCTCAACAAGGTGCCGATACATCGACATATCAGCATCAGTGCTAGCAATTAGGAGAGAAAGAGCAAAGATTGAAATTAAGGCGCATCGCGCCAAGACACATAAACGCCATGGTGTGTTGAAGGATTCCATTTGACAAGATTTTCTAGAGAAACAAGAAAGCTAATATATGTGTTTACAGTTCTATAGAATTGCTAGCATGTTATCTTTAGTGTAGTGGAAAACATGCATTTGTTGGAAGAGATAGTCTAAATTTTGGAGACACTTAATTTTTTAAAAATTAACTCTCAAAATATTCATATACCATCATTGTGTTTGTGTTTTATTTATATATGATTGCATTTTAAAAAAATATGTTTCCTTGACTTATAAATTCCTTTTTTAATTAGGTTGTTAAATTTTTTATCAATTCTTTTTATAGTCAAACCATTCCAACATCTAGATAAAGTTTAAATAATTTTTATATATTTTTTCTAATATCTTTTTTTTTTTGAGAGAGTTTTCTAATATCTTTTAATACTACACTTTTTTCAAAAGAATCTTTTAATACTAAATTTTTAATGTTTGTTTGACCTTTTCTCTTAGTATAAAGTCTAAAAAAACATTGTACATTGTTATTATTTACCAACATACTATAATATTTTGATGCACCACAGACCGCTTTGCTATAGCTTTGTTTAAAATAAATTTTTGTAGTTATAACATTTTTAACAAAGAATTTTTTAAGGAAAACTGCAAATGAAAAATCGGTTTGAATAACTTATCTTAAAATGTCGTTCTAAGTATTTTATCATTTTGTTATAATTTTTTTGGATACTAAAATTTTGAAAAAATCGCTAGAAAAAAGTCATTTCAAATAGCTTTTCATAAAATCATTTTTGAAAGATGTCATTTTGAAAAAATATGTGATTTTTACTATGTAAAATCTCAAACAATGAATATTTAAGTTAGTGAATGTCAAAATTTCATTTTTAACTTATACCAAATGAAATTGAAATAACTTCTACTATTTTTGAGTAAATTTCCAAAAAAACTATTTTTAGAAATACAAAGAAAAATTCATTTTTTTTAAAATCTATAACAATCCAGCCCTAAAATAAGCTAGCCCGTATAGGCGGGTCCGCTAAGCTCGATTAATTGTAATTGTTCTTGCAAATAACTAGTCGTTTTAAATTATTCAAATTTAAATTGAGATAATTATGTCATCGGAGGGAAGAAATGAGGCCATTGATTGGTCCTTGGAGCTTCTTAGAGATAATAATTTAGCATATGAAGATGAAGATGATGAAATAATAGATTCTCTGACCACTATAACAGAGCCATAACATGGTCCTTTGCCTCAAGGCAATCACGTTGATGATTATAAATGGAAGGTATCTAACAGTGATGATGAAGCTTACAACATTTATTATTTGTTTGCGCGAAAAAATAGTTTTTCAATTAGACGTCATCATGTTTACAAATTTATATTAAGCATCAGTCAGAGGATAATCCATTAGGTGTTTATAAAAGAGAGTTTGTTTGTCATTGTGCAGGTACTATTAGCATAAACAAAGATAATGAAGTGGAAGGTCAAAGGAAACATAAGTCGCCAAGATGTAGTTGTGGTGCAAAATTGTTGGTGAATAAAACAACAATTAACTGTGAAAAAAGTGGTTGGTGAAATATTTTAATAATAATCATAACCTTGAGTAATTAGATGATAAAAGAGGTTAAATTTCTTTCTGCTTATTGAAATATTACAATTACTGATCAAAGATCGTATTCTTTTGTTGTCAAAAGTTGGTTGTTAGGTTAGTTTTGATAATTAGAGTGCTTGTGTTTGAGAAAGTAGTAGATGCAGCCAATCTTCCATTTTTGGATAAAGACATTAGAAATTTTATTCAATCTCAAAGTGGTATTGGTAAAGAATTTGATGCTTCAAATGTTCCCAAATTATGTAAAAGTTTGGAAGATGCAGATAATGCATTTGAGCATGAATTTCAATCGATGAAAATAACAAATTGGAGCATATTATTTGGGAATTTGGTGATTCAATTCGAGCATATGAAGCTTACAGAGATGTGGTTGTTTTTTATACCACTTATCGAATAAATCATTATGACATACCACTTGGAATATGGGTTGGGTTGATAATCATGAAATTCCGTTTTCTTTGGTTGTGTTCTATTGTGAGATGAGAATATTTCTTCCTTTACCTGGACTATAAAGGTACATTTCTATTTACTTAGGTTATCATTTCTCAATTTCTAAATTTGAGTTTTTAGTAAGCTATTTTATATTATTTTTTAGAATTTTCTTAGTTTTGTCGAAGGAAAACATCCACAGACAATTCTTACGGATCATGATCTTGCAATTAAAGAAGCTATTGCAACGGAATTACCAAACATAAAATATGCATTTTGCATATGGCATATATCTTGGCAAAGTTATCAACTTGGTTTTCTTTTCCATTAGGGCCCGTTTGTTACGGATTAAAATAAAAGTGATTTTGACATAAAATAATTTAGAGATTATATTTTAGAGATTTTGTGAAAAATCAGAATCTATTTTGCGTTTGTTTACCGTGATAAAAATCATTTTTTTTTAAAACAAATAATCTAGTTTGTTTGGATACAACTATATAAAAGGGATTTTTTGTTACAAAATTAGTTCAATATTTTAAATCATATTTTCTCTCTCCTCTAAAAAAATCTATTTTTTGAGAAGCTGCTCTTAACAGCTTCTCATTTGAAGTTGTTTTTAGATTATTTTTAGATTCATATTTTTTAAAAAATCTGTAACAAACGGATGCAAAACTCTTAAAAGTGATTATTTTTTTAAAAAAAGTGATTTTTTTTCTTAAAAAAACTATAACAAACGGGCTCATAAAGATTTAGTTGGAGGAACCTCGGTTTAAGGTGGTGGTCGTGTCAAGATTATAGTTGGTTTTCCACCTCAAAAGAGTTGTTGCTTTCAAAATAAAGTTATTTGTGATTAACTGAAGATGTATTGGTGCTTTCAGAATAAGATGGACATTTGTTTTTATTTGAAAGATTTATAAGATGGATATTGGAACGATCAATCCAAAGAAAATAAGCAAACAGGGAGATATACGGTGTACATAATTTCACATAGGGCTTAAGAATTTTTTTTCTTTTAACTAAAAATTATAGTACAAAGGCATCATGTGATAGTAACGACATCTCAACTATATATTGACACCCTAAAACCATCACCTGTCGTTTGAAGAACCCTAATAAATATATTGAAATAAAAAGATGAATAAAAAGCTTAGGGAACTAGGCCAAAACCTAAGAAAACAAACAACAACTGCATCGATAAAAACTTAATGGGACAAAATAAAACCATAATGAAGAGAAGAAGAGTGTAGTGCAAGAAAACAACAGTTAAGTACAAATATCATGACAAACAAAGCCTAAACTCAATAAGGCAGTATCTATTAAGAAAAAAGTATTCTCTTAATAACAAATAAAGGAAACTCCAATGAGCTTGTGAAAATCATACATAGAATCCATGTTGTCACTAAAACGAGCAGTGTTTTGAATTTGCTCAAGTTTGAGTCGAGCGGCTTCTCTTTCACTTTGTATATTCTTCATTTGTTTCCAATTAGCCAAAATCTTCTTCACTTCATGATGATCGATAAAAGTATCAACTGGTTTTTTATAATTCGTCTTCTCTAATGAAGTTTCATGATCATTAACTCTTTCTTCTTCTTCTGGCCTTATGATTTTGTTTGCAACCACACTAATTGAAACAACTTTTCTCTTTTTGAAGCATTTTCTTTCTAGAGAAAATAACTTGCCCTTGAATGCACATCGAACCTCTTTTCGTCGCAGTGATTCCATCTAGGGTTTTTGGTAGCTGATATTAATGATATGATATTTCCATTCATATCATTAGGTTATATATATATGTATGTATTTCCATGACACTACTTTTTTCACATGGATCGATGACTCAATTAATGAATACCGTTGATTATTTCTAAATGGATGGTTGGATTCATATTGATGAAAAGGCATGTAATTCGGAGTGTACAGATTGGGATTTCTTAATTTTTGAACTGCAGATATCGCGCGGTTATACCTTCTCCTTTTTTTTCTCCTTAATTTATCTAGTAAAAAATTATTACTTTCTTTTCATCAATATTGTTTTATCCCCCTAAAATATATATCTTGTTGCAACTAACTTTAAAAGTTCATTAGTTCAAAAAGAAAAAACTTGTCCATACTTGACTGTCCCTTGTTAACACACAATTAGAATTTTATTTATTTTTTATCAGTTAACTTAGTGGCTAAAAAAAACAGCGCCATATACCACGAAAAACCAAACAAAGAATTTCACCCCACACACACATTCATTAACAATTTTTTCTAATTAAATTAAATTTATTTCTGGAGGAAAACTTGGGGTAAAAAGTGTTTTTCGGCTATAAATTCACTTTTAAAGTGAATAAGTGGGAAATCTATCGTTTGAACCCCAACATATGCATATAGTATGCGATTTACAATTTTTTTTCAAAGATAGTAGTTGAAAATTTCTTGGTGCTTTTTCTCATAACCTTGGTTATTCAAACTCTTTGAATGTTGAGCTTATTGGAGGTATGTATGCAGTAGAGATTGCTTTCCGGAAAGGTGGACTTACCTTTGACTTGAAACTGACTCTATGCTAGTTGTAACAGCCCGATTTTCGTTAGATTTATTTTATTATTTATTTATGTGTGTTATATGTGCTTATATGTGATTATTTGCCTCTGTGTGCATTTTTGATTGGGATTCGTAGAATTCGGTGTTAGAAGGGTATTTTAGTCATTTTGGACTTAGGGGCATTTTGGTCATTTTGAGAGTAGGGGTAATTTTGTAATTTTGGTTGAGGATTATTACGTTGAGTGTTAGTAAGAATGTTATTTTACCAAGTTACTAGAGGGTGTAGTAATTATTTTATTTACCGTTAAGTGACCGTTAGTGTTATATTTTACCGGTAAGTGAGTAGTAACATTTTTGAGGTTGAAATAGAAATGGGTTAGACCCATTAAGGTTTGTGAGATAAGCCCAATTAAGTGAGCCTTTATAAACTAATGTTAGTGAAGAGATAAGGTTACAAACATTTTCATTTCATTTTTCATTTGAGAAGAGAAGAGATAGAGGCTAGAGGGAAGAACAAGAGCAAGGGTTAGAGGCAAGAGGGATTCATCATCTAGGAGCTAAATTGAAGCTTGGGTTAGAGAATCTTGGTGCTAGAGGTAAGAGGGTTAGGTTTCAACCATAATTCCTAACTTTTTCTTTTTACCCATTTTTATGAAATTGATGAATTGATTTTAATTGGTGTAAATTTGTGCATGATTATTGTTGTTATGTTTGAGAACATGATTTGTATGATAATTGTGTTGTTGTTGTTGAATTTGTAAGTCAAAATAGGTAGATATGAACATGATATGTTTTTGTATGAATTGGTGATGAGTTTGTTGTTGTTGTTGTTGATGAAATTGCATGTTCATAATATTTATAAATGGGTATATTGTGAATTGTGCTTAAATTAATGAATTGTGACATGTTGTTGATTTGTGGTTGAATTCATGTTTAATAAAGTTGTGGTTGAATTGGATATGTTGTTGTTGTTGATTTGTTCCATATGGGTATTCCATTTGTGAAGTTGTTGTTCGGATTGGTGAAATTTGTGCTAAGTTGTTCATGTGAAGGACCAAAATGAACTTTTGAATTATGAAGATGTTGACTGAGTTTTTGATGTTGTTGAATGAATTGAACTTGGTAGGATTTCTGTTTTCATGTTGTGATTTTGTTAGTCGAGTCGTTTGGGAGAAAACTAGATTTTCGTGTGAAAATTCGAGTGTTAACCGTTTTGAAAATGAGTGTGATGTGAGGTTTTGGAAAATGATTTTGGGATGCTTGAAACTTGAATTTTTCTGTAGATTATGATAGAGCTAAGTGTCAGGAGAGCGTAGGCGAAAACGGCATTGAAAACGGGTTAACGGTTTGGATTTTATGCGCGAAAACGTGAAGGTTGAAAATCTGGCGCTGTCTGTCAAACTAAGAACGTGCCACGATGCGGGGCCAACGTGCCACGATGGTGACCAGAAATTTCAGTGTTTTTGACTCTGGAAAAATCGTGCCACGATGGGGGACCCACGTGCCACGATCCTGTCTGACAAGGAACCTTAAAAATGCATTTTCCTTCAATCCAATTGTTTCCAAACTTGTTCCAAAGTGTAGGGGCCTTATCCTAACTATCTAGGGGTGTTTTTATGAAGGAAATAACTTTGTTTAAAGGGGTCTATTGAGTTTTTATGTTGCTTGATATTGAAATGAATTAACTAAGAGATGAACTTGATGAATCCTATGATTTCGTTGTATTTGGCCGATGAAATGCTTATGTAACCTCTACTGCACGTATATGTGACTTGTGAGAGTACATGGCATAAGCAATTGAACTTGTTTACTTGATTTTGGCTTAAAAGCTCAATTATTTCTAATGTGGTGATTTTGGGAGACGAACTTTGAGTTTTCATTAATTCATCATATTTGGCCGATGAAATGCTTGTGTAACCTCTACTGCACATATAAGTGACTTGTGAGAATACATGACATAGGCAATTGAGCTTGTAGAATTGGTTTTAGTTCATAACCTCTAGTATTTTTAAGTTGTGACTTTTGGAGACGAACTTGGTAGAAAATGACTTTAAGAGTTGATTGTTTTGTGAATCCTTTATGGATAGTTGAAATAACATATATGAAGATGATTAATGGTGTATGTATGTGACAATTATATGTTGATTGAATTGTGGATGTTGTTGGTGATTGTATATATGTCAAGTGGTGGTGAATTGTTGTCGATGCATATATACTAATTGAATGGTGATGAACATGTTTATGTTATGTTGTCTGTTGAACATGTTAAATGTGGATTGTTGGTGGTGAATTCATACATGTTAATTTCATGTTGATATTGTTGGTGAATGCATGTATGCAAAATGATGGTGATGGTGAGGTGATTATTGTTTGTGTGAACATATGCATTGAGTCGAGTCATATGTTCATGCATTCATGACTGATGGTGGCGGATTTTATATCCAATTGAGGTGATTAAGATGTTTTTGTTGCATCGAAGGTGACGACCTTGAGGTGAATTGGTACCACATGCATCTAGAAGAGTCTAGAGCATTATATGCATTTGAATAATTGATGAGTTGTGTCATAATTGAATATATGACTTGGTGAATTTGTGGATTGGTGAAATTTGGTGAATGTTGTGATTGTGTGGATTGGTGTATATGTACATTGGTGGATTTGTTGATGGTTGTGAATAATTGAATTATACTCTAATTGCATGTCTTATTTGTTTGTGCTTATACACTTGGTGAATCTATTTGATGATAATTAATTTGATAATAATGATGAAGTGAGAGTTGTATATGTATATGCATATGATGTGGTGATTTCCTTGATGATGATGATTACTTGCTTATAACTTTGAAATGTTGAATTGTACCTTTGAATTAAGTATGCTAAGTGGAGAATAAGGTGAGTAATCCTTTCTTTGATTGATAATTGATGAACTTATGTCGATGATTTGTTTAGAGATTGGATATGCTTGCTAGGCCATGTTAATAATGTGATAGCTTGAAATGTAAGTGATGGGGGATAATAATCATGTGATGCTAGTATTCTAGGAGGGATGGTTTTGTATATGTGATATGTATGATTCCTTGAATGTTATGTTTTCATATGGATTATGATGATGTAATGCTAACCCTCGGTGGTTTACCACCTGCCTTTCCGTATGGACGGGTAGATGGAGTGCAGGTTGCTTAGATTGTATGATTGATGTTGCCGAGGAGTGGAGTTCCTCTTTTATATGCAAGTGTCTAGATTAGGGCTTTGATCTAGGGTAGTTCTTGCATGTTGTTTTATTTAACTATGTATTTTGGAGTTGAGTTGATACTTGTTAATTGAGATTTGGAGAATACATTGTATTATGTTGAGATTTGAAGATGTTTAAGAATTATATGTATGTTCCGCTGCTATGTGATGTAACATGATCTTTATGCATGTATGTTTTAATTTGGAAGACGTAGCATCTATTTCTAGAATATATTTGTATATTCGCGCGTTTTACCACTTAATAGAAGTAGGGTGTTACAAGTTGGTATCAGAGCCGTGGTCGGTCTTGTCCAGACCAAAACCCGTTGATTTTCCTATTTGTATGCGACATGTACGGAAGTACTGTCGGTACTTGTTTTGTTGTATCGTTCTTTTAGGTGGGTTTGAGCGTAGTGGGGGAGTAGCAGGTTGTTTCAGGTTTGTTGGGTCTGGCAAGGGAATGTATCTTTGGCTGCAGAGGCTCAGTTGTTTGTGGTTTGTGTTAAGGTTCATGTAGATTTTGAGTTGGATCTTGTGTGTCTTCCGTTGAAGCATATGGACGTGATTTTCGGTATGGATTGGATGTTGACTTTTGGTGTTAACATTAATTGTTTGACCAAGAGTGTAACGTTTTCTAAGCCGGTAGTTGAGGAAGGTAGAAGGTTCTTGACCGCGGAGCAAGTGAAAAAGTCCTTGGATGGTGAAGCTAGTGTGTTCATGATGTTTGCTTCCTTGAAGGAAAGAAGTGAGAAAGGTGTTGGTGATTTGCCAGTAGTGCAAGAGTTTCCAGAAGTTTTTCCGGACGACATTACCGAGTTACCGCCGGAGAGGGAAGTTGAGTTTGCAATTGATTTGGTACCGGGAACGAGTCCTATTTCGATTGCGCCGTATCGGATGTCTGCATTAGAGTTGGGTGAGTTGAAGAAGCAGTTGGAAGAGTTGCTTGAGAAACAGTTTATCAGGCCAAGTGTTTCGTCGTGGGGAGCTCCTGTGTTGTTGGTTAAGAAGAAAGATGGAAGCATGAGGTTATGTGTGGATTATCGGCAGTTGAACAAAGTGACAGTCAAGAATCGGTATCTGCTTCCGAGGATTGATGATTTGATGGATCAGTTGGTTGGTGCGGAAGTGTTCAGCAAGATTGATTTGAGATCAGGATATCATCAGATTAGAATGAAGGCAGAAGATGTATCCAAAACTGCGTTCAGAACGAGGTATGGACAATATGAGTATTCTGTGATGTCATTTGGAGTATCTAATGCGCCAGGTGTCTTCATGGAGTATATGAATAGAATATTTCATCCTTTTCTGGACCGTTTTGTGGTGGTGTTCATAGATGATATTTTGGTATATTCGAAGTCTGAAGAAGAGCATGCCGAGCATTTGAGGATTGTGTTGGGAGTGTTGAAAGAGAAGAAGTTGTTTGCTAAGTTCTCGATGTGTGAGTTTTGGTTGCGGGAAGTGAGTTTCCTTGGTCATGTGATTTCTGTGACACCCTAAATCCCAAGAATAATTATTGCTATTATTTTATTAAAAATAGAGTTTGATTCGCAGCGGAAAGTGTCAAATAAAAACTTCTCTAATGATATAGGAATTCTTCCACAAAATTTAGGATATCACATTGACTCATAACAAACATAATTCATATTTCACTTCATTAAAAATTATAGTAATAATAACATCGAATCTTTTTCTTTTGAAAATATTTCATTTTACATCATAGACAATGGTTTTCTTGCACAAAATTAAATAAGTAAGCATATCCCTTTTCCCGTGTCACTATCAGAGCGGTGCTTTCCCCCAAAATAATCGACGACACAAGACAAGTCCTCACGAAAGGCATGCACTTGACTCCAAGACTCATAACCTATATAACTACGGTTTCGCAACCGCAGGGCCAAGCCAGCAAACACAAACAACGAAGGGGTGAGTTCCGAGAACATGTAATAGTATAAAAAAAAATGAGAAGAACACGTAAGCAATTAAGTCAAAGTCGTTTCACATCACAAACATAATATTCAGAACCTTGAAGAATATACTATATCATCTCAATCTATATTAGTAGAAAATATCATTACAACTTAAGAACCAAAAAAAAAACTTCACAAACACAATGTCACAATTCAATTCCAACTAGTCACAACACATGTAGTCACCAATAACCATCTTCATAAGAACATCAACAAATAATCACCTTCATCGTCTCACACAATTACATTAATAGACATCACAAAGTAATTCGTTAAAACATTACAACTTAGCAACTTGACTCGACAACACGACTCAACTTGACAATGCACTCTTAACAACTTAACAACTTAAATCATCGTGAAACTTCTTGATATGCAAATGCATGTGGTACCATTCAACAACGTATATGAGCGTAATTAGGCTCTTCAACAAGTGAGCATAAAGCTGCCGGGCTTAAAGCCCCCAACGTATTTGAGCACAAGGCTGCCGGGCCTAAAGCCCCCAACTTTAATGAGCACAAGGCTGCCGGGCCTAAAGCCCCCAACTTTAATGAGTATGCAATGGACTCAACTCCTACAACTTAGACATCTTGAACTTCTTAAACAACTTATATGATTCCAATAATTTGTACAACTTCTTACGACTTCACAACTTATACCGACACTTACAACTTTATGACATTAATGGTCAACAGCATCAAACGACAACATCAACATCTTAAACATCGCATCAACATAAGCATCATAAATAGCACATATTTAAATCACACATCTTCCAAATAGCACTTCATTATATAACACATCTTTAAATAGCATCATTATCAAATACACATCATTAAATAGCACTTTAGTTATACATCATCAATTAACACATCAATTTCACATCATCAAATAATTCACAAATTACACTTAGTCAAATAATACATCAACTATACTTCTTAAATATCACATCTTTACATACCACATCTTTAAATCATATACATCTTCAAATATCACATAGTCAAATAATATATTTCATTTACACATCTTAAAATAATACATTTAGCACTATGGTATCCAAGACACATCTATAAGGAGAATAAATCTTATTTCAAACACATTCAAAGATAGTAAGAATAATTTCAATTATTATCTCTATAAAATCACTTAAAAAAATAAACTATTATTTATACAATAACATCACATCTATATCAATCATTAAATAAGTCATCAATCTAAATAGTTGCAGCAATTCAAGCATAAGCACCCACAAATTTATCCATGACTTCAAATACCACATATTCACATAGTTTAAATCAAGCAACACCTTAATAATGTTTTTAATTCTTCTTTTAACCTCCCACATCTAAATTTGCACATTAATTAATTATTCTCTCAAAGGGCTACAACCGTCGCGGTGAGCCCCGAATGAACTTTGGGAAATACGGCTTTCCCGTTCATCCCAATTAATTTACACTCATGATCCCGAACTCTTCTCTCTCACCCCATACCTGATTCAAGATTTAGCAAACAAACTTGAACAACTCATTTAATAAATCCCGTCCTCATCAAGTGTCGCATGATCATCGTTGTTTTCTACTCAAACAGTCCACCATTTTTTTGTTTCTTCTCCATGCGGCGGCTGAACTTTCTATTTGTTCTCCTATGGATAATTAGGTCACCTGGGGAGCTTATATACATCGGCTAAGTAGATGGGCTTTTTGGCTAATGATTTACATCACCTAATACCTACTAATTGTTTCAATTTGCGTGTCCTCCAATCTTTTATATTTATATGTTTATTTTTGAACAAACTAATTTTAGTTCTAATTATATTCTTAGCAACTAATAAATGTGTATCAATATGATATATGAATTTATTCATCGAACTTATAATTAATAAGGTAGTGCTACTAAAATAATAACAATCTAAAACTAATATAATTATTTATAAAACAAATATTTAAATAAGTTGAAAGTAAGAATTGGTTAGAATAAAATATACAGACACTTATTATTAATCCATAGAATGTCACAATAAAAAGCAACCTACATTTACACATAAAATCACTTAAAAATAATAATTAGAGATTTATACCATGAATATATATTTAGATATATGGAAACTTTATTTGAAAAATTTGGGGTGTTACAATTTCTAAAGGTGGTATTGTCGTGGATCCGTCGAAGGTTGATGCGGTGTTGCAATGGGAATCGCCTAAGTCTGTTTTTGAAGTTAGAAGCTTTCTTGGATTGGCAAGTTATTATCGGAGGTTCATTGAGGGATTCTCTAAGTTGGCGTTGCCATTGACGCAGTTGACTCGGAAAGGGCAAGCTTATGTTTGGGATGCTAAGTGTGAGAAGAGTTTCCAAAAGTTGAAGAAGAGGTTGACATCGGCTCCAGTGTTGATTTTGCCGAATCCGAAGGAATCGTTTGTTGTGTATTGTGATGCTTCTAAGATGGGTCTTGGTGGTGTGCTTATGCAGAATCGTCAGGTTGTGGCTTTTGCTTCGAGGCAGTTGAAAGTGCATGAGAAGAATTATCCGACTCACGATCTGGAATTGGCAGCCGTTGTGTATGTGTTGAAGATTTGGCGGCATTATTTGTATGGTTCTAAGTTTGAAGTGTTCAGTGATCATAAGAGTTTGAAGTACTTGTTTGATCAGAAGGAGTTGAATATGAGGCAAAGGAGATGGCTAGAGTATCTTAAGGATTTTGACTTTCAGTTGAGTTACCATCCTGGGAAGGCGAATGTTGTTGCTGATGCTTTGAGTAGGAAGTCGTTGCATATGTCTGCTTTAATGGTGAAAGAGTTGGAATTGATTGAGCAATTTAGAGATTTGAGTTTGGTTAGTGAGTTGACGCCAGATGGTGTGAGGTTGGGAATGTTGAAGCTGACAAGTAATATATTGGAAGAGATTAAGAATGGCCAGAAGGAAGATTTGGAACTTGTGGATCGTGTGGTGTTGGTTAATCAAGGTAAGGGTGGAGACTTCAAGTTGGATGAGAACGGTGTTTTGATGTTTCGTGATCGTGTTTGTGTGCCAAGTGTTATTGAGCTTAAGAGAAGGATTTTGGAAGAAGGTCATAGAAGTAGTTTGAGTATTCATCCAGGAGCGACTAAGATGTATCAAGATTTGAAGAGGTTGTTTTGGTGGCCTGGAATGAAGAAAGAGATCGCAGAGTTTGTGTATGCTTGTTTGGTTTTTCAGAAGTCTAAGATTGAACATCAGAGACCGTTAGGTTTGATGCAACCGTTGTTTGTGCCAGAGTGGAAGTGGGATAGTATATCAATGGACTTTGTTGGAGCGTTGTCGAAGACTGTTAAGGGTTTTGATTCTATTTGGGTGATTGTTGATCGGTTGACAAAGTCGGCACATTTTGTTCCTATTAAGACCGGTATGTCTGTGGCGAAGTTGGCTGAGACCTACATTGAGCATATTGTTAGATTGCATGGTGTTCCTTCTAGTATTGTGTCGGATCGGGATCCGAGGTTTACTTCTAAGTTTTGGGAGAGTTTGCAAGTTGCTTTGGGGACTAAGTTGAGGTTGAGTTCCGCTTATCATCCCCAGACTGATGGTCAGACAGAGAGGACTATTCAGAGTTTGGAAGATTTGTTGAGAGCTTGTGTTTTAGAGCAAGGTGTCAGTTGGGTCGAATGTTTACCATTGATTGAGTACACTTACAACAACAGTTTTCATTCTAGTATCGGAATGGCACCGTTTGATGCTTTGTAAGGTCGGAGGTGTAGGACGCCTTTGTGTTGGTTTGAGTCAGGTGAAAGTGCTTTGTTAGGATCGGAAGTTGTACAAGAGACGACCGAAAAGGTTAAGATGATCCAAGAGAAGATGAGAGTGTCTCAGAGTAGGCAGAAGAGTTATTATGATAAGAGGAGGAAAGACCTTGAGTTTCAGGTTGGTGATCATGTGTTTTTGAGAGTGAATCCTGTAACTGGTGTTGGACGTGCTTTGAAGTGTCGGAAGTTGACTCCTCGTTTTGTTGGACCTTTTGAGATTGTTGAGAAGGTTGGGGTTGTAGCGTATCGGATTGCGTTACCACCATCTTTGTCGAATCTTCATGATGTGTTTCATGTGTCTCAGTTGAGGAAGTATGTGTATGATGCGTCCCATGTGATTCAAGTGGATGATTTGGAAGTAAGGGATAATTTGACCGTTGAGACTTGGCCGGTTAGGATTGAGGATCGTGAAGTGAAGCGTTTGCGTTGCAAGGAAGTCGTTTTGGTTAAAGTGATTTGGGTTGGACCAACCGGTGAGAGTGCCACTTGGGAATCGGAGAGTAGGATGAGGGTTGCGTATCCAGAGTTGTTTTCTTCAGGTAATTTTCGAGGGCGAAAATTCTTTTAGTGGGGGAGAGTTGTAACGGCCCGATTTTCGTTAGATTTATTTTATTATTTATTTATGTGTGCTATATGTGCTTATATGTGATTATTTGCCTCTGTGTGCATTTTTGATTGGGATTCGTAGAATTCGGTGTTAGAAGGGTATTTTAGTCATTTTGGACTTAGGGGCATTTTGGTCATTTTGAGAGTAGGGGTAATTTTGTAATTTTGGTTGAGGATTATTACGTTGAGTGTTTGTAAGAATGTTATTTTACCAAGTTACTAGAGGGTGTAGTAATTATTTTATTTACCGTTAAGTGACCGTTAGTGTTATATTTTACCGGTAAGTGAGTAGTAACATTTTTGAGGTTGAAATAGAAATGGGTTAGACCCATTAAGGTTTGTGAGATAAGCCCAATTAAGTGAGCCTTTATAAATTAATGTTAGTGAAGAGATAAGGTTACAAACATTTTCATTTCATTTTTCATTTGAGAAGAGAAGAGATAGATGCTAGAGGAAAGAACAAGAGCAAGGGTTAGAGGCAAGAGGGATTCATCATCTAGAAGCTAAATTGAAGCTTGGGTTAGAGAATCTTGGTGCTAGAGGTAAGAGGGTTAGGTTTCAACCATAATTCCTAACTTTTTCTTTTTACCCATTTTTATGAAATTGATGAATTGATTTTAATTGGTGTAAATTTGTGCATGATTATTGTTGTTATGTTTGAGAACATGATTTGTATGATAATTGTGTTGTTGTTGTTGAATTTGTAAGTCAAAATAGGTAGATATGAACATGATATGTTTTTGTATGAATTGGTGATGAGTTTGTTGTTGTTGTTGATGAAATTGCATGTTCATAATATTTATAAATGGGTATATTGTGAATTGTGCTTAAATTAATGAATTGTGACATGTTGTTGTTGATTTGTGGTTGAATTCATGTTTAATAAAGTTGTGGTTGAATTGGATATGTTGTTGTTGTTGATTTGTTCCATGGGTATTCCATTTGTGAAGTTGTTGTTCGGATTGGTGAAATTTGTGCTAAGTTGTTCATGTGAAGGACCTGTTAAGAGTCCCACATCGGATATGTGATGGCCTGACATTGTGTTTATAAGTGGGGGCAATCCTTACCTCACAAGCCGGTTTTGTGGGGTTGTGTTGGGCCCAACCACGTTTTCTAAGATGGTATCAGAGCCTCTCCAAGATCCATTGGGCCACCTGCTATCAGGTTTCCGCTATCAGGCCACCCACCATTTATTTCCACGAACCAAGCCTAATAGTGCTGGTCATGAGGGGGTGTGTTAAGAGTCCCACATCGGATAGGTGATGGCCTGACAATGTGTTTATAAGTGGGGGCAATCCTCACCTCACAAGCCGGTTTTGTGGGGTTGTGTTGGGCCCAACCACGTTTTCTAAGAGGACCAAAATGAAATTTTGAATTATGAAAATGTTGACTAAGTTTTTGATGTTGTTGAATTAATTGAACTTGGTAGGATTTCTGTTTTCATGTTGTGATTTTGTTAGTCGAGTCGTTTGGGAGAAAATGAGATTTTCGTGTGAAAATTCGAGTGTTAACCGTTTTGAAAATGAGTGCGATGTGAGGTTTTGGAAAATGATTTTGGGATGGTTGAAACTTGAATTTTTCTGTAGATTATGATAGAGCTAAGTGTCAGGATAGCGTAGGCGAAAACGGCATTGAAAACGGGTTAACGGTTTGGATTTTATGCGCGAAAACGTGAAGGTTGAAAATCTGGCGCTGTCTGTCAAACTAAGAACGTGCCACGATGCGGGGCCAACGTGCCACGATGGTGACCAGAAATTTCAGTGTTTTTGACTCAGGAAAAATCGTGCCACGATGGGGGACCCACGTGCCACGATCCTGTCTGACAAGGAACCTTAAAAATGCATTTTCCTTCAATCCAATTGTTTCCAAACTTGTTCCAAAGTGTAGGGGCCTTATCCTAACTATCTAGGGGTGTTTTTATGAAGGAAATAACTTTGTTTAAAGGGGTCTATTGAGTTCTTATGTTGCTTGATATTGAAATGAATTAACTAAGAGATGAACTTGACGAATCCTATGATTTCGTTGTATTTGGCCGATGAAATGCTTATGTAACCTCTACTGCACGTATATGTGACTTGTGAGAGTACATGGCATAGGCAATTGAACTTGTTTACTTGATTTTGGCTTAAAAGCTCAATTATTTCTAATGTGGTGATTTTGGGAGACGAACTTTGAGTTTTCATTAATTCATCATATTTGGCCGATGAAATGCTTATGTAACCTCTACTGCACATATAAGTGACTTGTGAGAATACATGACATAGGCAATTGAGCTTGTAGAATTGGTTTTAGTTCATAACCTCTAGTATTTTTAAGTTGTGACTTTTGGAGACGAACTTGGTAGAAAATGACTTTAAGAGTTGATTGTTTTGTGAATCCTTTATGGATAGTTGAAATAACATATATGAAGATGATTAATGGTGTATGTATGTGACAATTATATGTTGATTGAATTGTGGATGTTTTTGGTGATTGTATATATGTCAAGTGGTGGTGAATTGTTGTCGATGCATATATACTAATTGAATGGTGATGAACATGTTTATGTTATGTTGTCTGTTGAACATGTTAAATGTGGATTGTTGGTGGTGAATTCATACATGTTAATTTCATGTTGATATTGTTGGTGAATGCATGTATGTAAAATGATGGTGATGGTGAGGTGATTATTGTTTGTGTGAACATATGCATTGAGTCGAGTCATATGTTCATGCATTCATGATTGATGGTGGCGGATTTTATATCCAATTGAGGTGATTAAGATGTTTTTGTTGCATCGAAGGTGACGACCTTGAGGTGATTTGGTACCACATGCATCTAGAAGAGTCTAGAGCATTATATGCATTTGAATAATTGATGAGTTGTGTCATAATTGAATATATGACTTGGTGAATTTGTGGATTGGTGAAATTTGGTGAATGTTGTGATTGTGTGGATTGGTGTATATGTACATTGGTGGATTTGTTGATGGTTGTGAATAATTGAATTATGCTCTAATTGCATGTCTTATTTGTTTGTGCTTATACACTTGGTGAATCTATTTGATGATAATTAATTTGATAATAATGATGAAGTGAGAGTTGTATATGTATATGCATATGATGTGGTGATTTCCTTGATGATGATGATTACTTGCTTATAACTTTGAAATGTTGAATTGTACCTTTAAATTAAGTATGCTAAGTGGAGAATAAGGTGAGTAATCCTTTCTTTGATTGATAATTGATGAACTTATGTCGATGATTTGTTTAGAGATTGGATATGCTTGCTAGGCCATGTTAATAATGTGATAGCTTGAAATGTAAGTGATGGGGGATAATAATCATGTGATGCTAGTATTCTAGGAGGGATGGTTTTGTATATGTGATATGTATGATGGTTTTGTAATGCTAACCCTCGGTGGTTTACCACCTGCCTTTCCGTATGGACGGGTAGATGGAGTGCAGGTTGCTTAGATTGTATGATTGATGTTGCCGAGGAGTGGAGTTCCTCTTTTATATGCATGTGTCTAGATTAGGGCTCTGATCTAGGGTAGTTCTTGCATGTTGTTTTATTTAACTATGTATTTTGGAGTTGAGTTGATACTTGTTAATTGAGATTTGGAGAATACATTGTATTATGTTGAGATTTGAATATGTTTAAGAATTATATGTATGTTCCGCTGCTATGTGATGTAACATGATCTTTATGCATGTATGTTTTAATTTGGAAGACGTAGCATCTATTTCTAGAATATATTTGTATATTCGCGCGTTTTACCACTTAATAGAAGTAGGGTGTTACACTAGTTACCTTCGCATACAAATCAATGAAATTGTTCCCTGGCTCTTCAAAACAGATGGGAAACACATGCTTCACTATTTCTCAACTATGACTTTTATGGTCACCAGGGCCGGCCCATTGCCCGTCGAGGCTGGGCTAGATCACCGGGCCTCAAAATTTTAGGGGCCCATAATATTTTTTTTGTAAATAAGCCCGAAAAATATTCATTATATACTGTCAAAGTTAAACAATTCAAACAACTAACAGTAGTCTAGTATGGTGTTTGTAGGCGTCTGGTCCTGGGTTCAAGGCTCTGGTAGTGTGCTTTTTAGTCATTTTTTAAAATTATGTTTTCAGTGTTTGTTTTATTAAGGGCCCAGTTTATAAATTTAAAACGAGACCTTCGAATCGTCTAAGACGGATCTGATGGTCACTCATATATACATAGAGGGGAAAATCATTATGCTACAAGTTAGCCAACTTAGGCTTATCTTTAACTTCTTCTGATTGGTGGAATGAGATGCATATTCAAATTAGGGAAGACTTTACTAGAAATTGATTAGATCTTCCTTATTTTAGATTTTGTTTATCTTTTTGAGTGTTTGATTTTATGTCCCTCGTCTTTCTCTCATACTTCTTTTCTTTTATGAATATATTTTGCAAGAAAGATTTCTATAAGTACTAAACATAATTGCAAAAAATAATTCAAAATTTTTAGGATACATTGTAAGCACCACTAAAACTCACACACACTGCAAAGTCTCAGGTTCAAGTATCAATTGAACTAGACTTTACGCACATTATACTTATTTTATCTATATTGTTTTATCCTTCCTATATGATATATCTTCTTTTTTACACAATATTATATATCTTGTTGAAACTAAAAAAAAAACAATGTTCAAGATGAATTTTAAGATGATGAAAAAAGGTTGAAGTATAAGATGATGAAAGAATAGATGTTAAATAAATAAAAATTTATGTAGTAAAGAGTGTGTTATTGTTATATAAAGGGGGAGAAAATCTGAATTTTGAAATTTTTAAAACTTCCGCTCGTTTTTTGAGGAAATTTCGTCGGAATGAAACTTTATGTTCCCTGAATATTTCCTTTGAAACCTTTTTCTCCTAGTAAACCTTTTCAAATCTCATTTTTTCATATATTAATTAATAAAGTGAGTTTTCTTTTGGTAGATAGACGAGATGACAAAGCCGTCATAAACTCACACACACATAAAGTGGAGGTACCGGGCTTCGAACCCCGGTCAATGTCATGACGTCCGGCTTAACGATTTCGATATTTTTACTAGTTGAGCTAGAACTTATGAGACAATAAAGTGAGTTTTTAATACACAGGGCCGGTCCCACACTACACGAGGCCTAAAGCGAACTTTAACAAACGAGGCCTTTTAGATTCTAATCAAAATAAGAGAGCTGATGAAATTCATTGTAGTTGTAGTTTTTTTTTACTTTGGAAGAAATGTTTAGTTGCAGTTTTGCAAAGACGAGCAATAATGGAGTTGAAAGGTGTCTTAATTATTTGTAATTAACAATGAGAAAATTGAAAAGTTATAGAAGTAAATGTGAAAATCAAAAGTTGGGAATTCTTTTTGGAGAAAACGATGGATGTTATTACTCCCTCAATTTCAAAATGAGTGTCGCATTAGCCAAAAAAAATTGTTTCAAAATGAATGTCACTTTCAGTTTCCAATGCAATAATAACTTTTTCTTTTCAATTGTACCCTCCAATTAATACTCTGCACACTACTTCCAAAGTATTACTTTTAAAACTAACCAATAGTTAATAAGGATAATTTGGTAAAATGACCATTCTCTTTCTTTTAATCATTGCATTTCTTAATATGTGTGTAAACACCTAAAACGACACTCATTTTGAAACGGAGGGAGTATTATTGAGTTATGAAGAGCGGAACAAAGGATTAGAGAAGAAAAAGAGTCACTAGAGACCTCTTTTTTTGTTCTCACTCATGAAATCATAGAAGTTAGGAGGCATTTAAAAAAATATTTGAGGCCTTTTTTTACTTGGATAAAAACAAGAAAATTTGAGGGCCTAAAGCCCTTGCTTTGGTGGCTTGGGCCTTAGGCCGGCCTTGTTAATACATAGCATTATTGATTTTTTTTTTTAAAGAAATACATAGCATGATTGATATATGTCGATGTTACCGAATTGTATATTTTCACTCGAAATTGAACTAAGATCCCAAAGGTTTATGTCACTTTGTAAAAGAAATAAAAATTAGTTATTGATTCTTTACTTGTATCATTCGATTTTGTTTCCTAATCAAACAAGTGAGTAGCAATGTTTCTAAAATGGACAAAGGAAGAAAATAGTTGATGACACGATCTTCTCCTACTAGCTAGGATTAGGAAAGAGACAAAAATGACGTGTAATAGCTGTGCATGATGATCATAATGTATGATTAAGGATGAGGATAAGAATGATGGAATGCAATCTCAATCATGAGTCATGACTATAAACACGTTACGGTCTACGCACGCCCATAGGCTCAATCCGAAAACCGTGTTCTGTATACAGTGTACTTCGCCTCTAGCCACAGCACACGCATCTCACGTGGTGTAATAGAATACTCTTTCCAACTTTTCTGTCCTTTTCCTTCTCACTTGTCCATTCGCACACTTTTTTTTTTTTTAATACAACACTTTTTATCATTAGTCAATTTTTCCTTAATAAATAATGGGTCTGGTTAACGAGTGTTCCGGAGCACTTTTTAAGGATTTCAAATTTAATAAATATTATTCAAAAAAGTTAAATGTTATAAATTCCAATGTATTGATTACACGAATTTTAATAAAAACTTACTATTAAAGGTGCTTAAAGAGTGCCCCGGAGACACTCGTTAACATTTCTCATAAATAATTTAGCGGTTGAAGTTCATCCATTCTAAAAATGTCGGGGTGAACATGGGTTGGGTTAGGTCTACTTTGGCCTAACCCTTTACCCAATCCGTTGAGCATACTATGGGTTTGGGTTTAACATGGAACCCGTATTTCAATAGACAGAACCAAACCGAACCAATCCATTTTGAATGGGTTGGTTCGGGTTGGGTTCATGGGTACCCAATTTCTATTATGAAAAAAAAAAAGTTAAATATCAAATTCACTAAAATTCACAATACCATAATAGTACCATATATCATTTACCTTCTTTATTAATACTTAATTTCACAACCCTTAATTCATTCGTTCATATGTTATCAACTAAATAGCACTTAATATCAAAGTACCAAATACCTTTAAAAAAAAAAAATCAAAGTACTAAATTCATTCATTCGTAGACTATATAGTAGCACTTAATAATAGCTATGGTATCTAACAATCTTTGGGTACATGGGTACATAAACTTAAATCCGATGTCCGAACCAAATCTAATGGGTTTCACGGGTTGGGTTGGGTTGGACCCGTAACTTTTTGGGTTCGGGTAAGTTTCGGTTTGGTTTGGTTTGGGTGACTGGGTTCGTGGATTTACCCGTACCCGTGTTCACCTCTATTTAAATATGTAGAAGTGAAAAAATCTGAGGTTTAAATCCCGATTTATTTATATATTATCCATGTCTCTATTAACTGAACTAAATTCGCAAAAATTATCACTAGTCAATTTTATCTAAAGATAAAACTTAATTTGTGTTCGCCGACATTTTTACACTATTTTTTTTGTGTACAAACATTTTTACCCTATTTTACATATACATTAAATGATGTTTTGTCATATCAATTATTAAATTTCCTCAGTTTTAAAATGAATGTCGTTTAAGGTATTTAAATACATATTAATAAATGTAATGATTAAACGAATTGTAATTGTTAATAAGAATAATTTTACCAAATCATCCTTATTAACTATTGGTTAGTTTTCCATTAAAGTAAAAGTAATACTTCAAGAATAGTGTGTATAGTACAATTGAAAAGAATTTTTTTTCATTGTTTTTAAAATTAAAAATAACATTGAAATTTTAAAACAATTTTTTTTTAAAGTGACATTCATTTTGAAACGATAGAGTATATAAAATAATATATATATATATATATATATATATATATATATATATTATCATTCATTAATTATTTGATACACGTCTAAAATAGCTTTACATTGATAATGCATATCAATTAAAATCATGGGGTAATGTTTTTATTGAGAGAAAATATGTGCATAAAATATCATTCATTAATTACTTTAGATTTACTTAATATGGTGTAAAAAAAAATAATTGGATTATTAAGTCCAACTCAAAAAAAGAAAGTTAAATAATTTTTTCATCCCTAAAAATATAATGAATACTAATTTAAGTCTTTAAAAAATAAAACAGGATTTTTTCATCCTTTCAATTTTTTTATTTCATTTTTTATGCTTAACGACAAAAATAAAATATCTCACATTTAACTCTAAGTAAAAAAAAAAAAAAAAATCAAAATATCTAGCTCTATCTTTTACAAGCGTTAGCGTCAAATTGGCTTATAAATAGTGACCCATAGATTTGTAGATAAGCATCAACTTTTCAACATAAATAGACACTTTACTCTTTTCTCTATCACTCACCGCTTCATTCTTATCTTCTTTTTAATCTTATTTTCTTCATCACCAACAAACGCAGCTATGGAAGTTCTTTCTGCTACAAGAACATCCTCCTCCTCGCTGAATCCCAACGCTCCGATGTTCGTTCCGCTTGCGTATCGTACGGTGGAGGATTTCTCCGATGAATGGTGGAACCTCGTTCATTCCTCCCCTTGGTTCCGTGATTACTGGCTCCGTGAACGCTTCCAAGATCCTCAGAACTATCAAAACGACTCGTTTTCTGATTTTGAAATGATGGATGAAGATGATCTTTTCCATGTTCATGAAATTGAACCCCGTAAGCTATTTTACTTTATTGATTTCTAATTATACTTGTATATAAGAGAAAATTGAGTCAACAAAATATTTTTATAAATGAAAGTTACGTCAACTAAAATTGATGTTTTAGAAACATCGATTTTCTTGACGTAATACATCAATTTATGTGATTAATTTTGATGGATTAATGGATCTGATGTTTGTTTTGGCGCGTGTAGAACACGAAGGTGGGAAAGAGTTGATGAAATTGGGATCGTTGAAATGGAGAGGATCTGATGGATGGGCTGAAGTTCCAAGGTATGCTGAGAAGGCTCCGAAGATTGTGAAGCCCAGAGTGAGCCCACGGGCTATTCATCAGCCCAGGTAGATTTGGTGGCAAAGTGGAAACTGGTGTAGATAAAACGAAGAGTAGCTTGACCCGTAAAAAAATAACTAGAGTTATGATTTGATTTCAGGGTTTTCTTTTAAGTTTCATCTTGTTTGTTGTTTTGTTAAGTTGTTTTAGTTTCAGTGTAACACAAACTAAAAAAAATAAGAATTTCTTTCAATTTGACATTACTGTTTTTTTCTTCTATGATTTGTTATGTTGTTGTGTGGGCGTTATATTATATGTTGTAGATCTCAATGATCAAGGTTGAAAATTTGTTAAGGATATGAAAGAAATTTTAAGTGTGAACTGTGAAGAGATTGAAGGTTTTAAAACAGAGTACTGAAAGTTATAATGTTTAATGTGATCCAAGGCCATAGGAAATTATTTGCCTTCAATTCTAAGCTTTAATCTTTTTGATACGCATATAACTCAAATATATCAACCATTAGATATATGCTTTTCTGAAATATATCTAGCATCAAGGATAAGTCTTTTTGTATTTTTTGGTACAATTAAGGATAAGGTTTTTAATCATATAATATTGATATTTGCACCATTAATTTAATTTGGCATTCAAATAAGAGAAATGATATTTTGACAACCACTTTTTGACAACTTTTGGACAACTTTCTCTCTCATACTCACATGATGTTGTTATCCTCTCTCTTCCTTTTTCTTTCTCCATTGTTTTTGACCAATAAGATGTGAGAAAAACAAGGTTGTCAACATAGTTGTCATCAAATGGATGTTAAAATATCATTATTCTTCAAATAAAGTACGTTATAGATTTATAATTTGAGAGTATTAACAAATGGTCAGGATGGCCGAGTGGTCTAAGGCGCCAGACTCAAGTTCTGGTCTTCGAGAGAGGGCGTGGGTTCAAATCCCACTTTTGACAATTTTTTATTTCTTTTGTATTTTGCACTTGTTTCGTTTGTTATTTTTACGATAGTTTTGTTTGATTTTTGCATATTTAATTTTGAGATGATTGTGTCTAGTAGACATTCAAAAACTAGAAGAAAGTTACGTAACTTTGAGTAATATATTTTGTAAAGAAAAAAGTGGCTAGATATTCAACAAGCACAAACCTAAAACAATAAACATCACCATCAAGAAGAGAATAATTTTTTTTAATGCCCTATCTGCCAAAAATATGGATCAAATTGCCAAAAAAAATATTAACCATGTCTAGTAATGATCAATGCACCACATATATAGTTTAGTTTTTAATGACAGGAGGATATTTTTCTTTTGGGCGTGGAAAGAGGATACATCATACAACTAATCAGAAATTGAAAAGATGACAAATACATATTGCTACAATTGGTCTTTATCCTTTTCTCCCTCATCAATCTAAAATATCCCAAACCATCTTCCAATATCCATTTTGGAGTGCTACACCTAGTGACAGCTTCTCTATCAAGCATTTCATCTAACATATTCCCCACGATATTAATTCATTCGTTTCACACCAAACCAACCGAAATGGAGTTGCACATAACATTCCTCCAAAGATTGTCTTTCTCAAACTTGCTGGAAAAACACTCATGAATGAGTCCACATATGATGAACATTATATCCAGTTAATAAGAATATTTGCAGAAGCAATAAAATGGGAAGATGTAAGCATGTAGCTATTAGAGTTTAAAATGGCTAACTTAGGTGTTTAAAGAGAATGACTAATTTTATGTACATTAACCAATCTAGTAGTTAATTTAGATGACTTTTTTAAGAATAAAACCAAAATAAAATAATTTATATAGATAAAACTGGTCTTTTGGTTACCAACAATAGATTGATGAGTGGTAAGAGATTATGGCTTCTTAAGCAAGTTGTCAGGAGTTTGATCCCCGACTCTAATGTCTGGAAAAAACTTAGTCTGAAAAAAATTTAGTTGGAAGCAGAGAACTCACCTTGTGTGCCTCACAAGTTCTCAGTTCGAGATTATTCATCGTTAAACAATGGTGAAAACTTACCCATAACATGGTAACCTAAAAAATTAGTCTTTTTTCTTTTTCATTTTTCCTTTCCTAGTTTCTCATGTGAAAAAAAACCACAAATGTTGTTGTTCACAATTAGCTAATTTGTATGGATAAAATTGGTATTTTTTTACCAACAATAGATTGATGAGTGATAAGAGATTATGGCTCCTTAAGTAAATGACTCACCTCTAAAATATCTAATCCTAACTAACTCATCATAATCTTTATCTACTTGGACCTAATCTATTTTATTTAGACTTATATTGATTCATTACCGGGAAGTATGATGGAATGACCTAACTTTCTCATACATGTAATATAAACCATTTCCTGTTTTAGTCATTCAAAAACATTCTAGTCAATTTTTGTCCATCAAATATATGAAATTAATTTTAATCTATGTTATTTGACTTTGGTCCATAACTTGGTCCATACTAAATATAATCTTTGTGAATACATGGATTTTATTGAATTTACTATGATAATATAGAGACTAATTTCAACATAGAGCAACCAATACTACCATGACCAAAAGCAAAAAATGAGGGGAAAAAAAACTCTAAATAACTCTTCAAGATTTTCAAGGACACAATTCCTGCAAAAGGTTTGAGGGACAAGATGATAATAGGCGAAAATGTTGTCTGTTAAATGAAATTTTGATATATAACTCTCACTTCATCGAATGCTTCCTATCAAACATGTGTTTTATTCAAAGGACAGTTTTTATCTATAACTATGTCTATGCTTCTACAAACTCTACATAAATGATAGAACTTCACATCATGCGTGGTTCTATATGTTTCTTATGGTAAAGAAATCTTAATAGACGTATAGTTACTTGTAATGGAATTGTGACTTCAACATTGAACATTTTCTTGAACATTTTCCCACACAGTTGCAGTCTTGCCAATCTTATGTAAAACTCCAATCACTTCTTCATTGGTGACGTTTCCCGTAACGATGACCTTGTTCAATTGCTTGTCGACATTATATGTCTCGATATCTACAAGACCACAAATGAGTCAACAATTATTCAAACGTAACAAAAATAGTAAAGCAGATTCATTTTATTTTTCGTATTAAGAGATGTATTTCTCTAATAACGCATGTTCGAATTTCATACCTCTATTTTTTTGTATTTTTTATATTCGTGCAAGAGTGCGAAATCACATGAAATCTACACTTTCCACACATTATAGACAAATTATAGTAGAGTTTTGTATTGGCTTTGAAAATTAGTTAGTTACCTTCAATTTTCTTGATGGCCTTGAGAATTTTCTTGATACACTCATCGCAATGTAAACCAACCTTCACTTCCACCACCTGATGACACATAACAATAAAACTTTCATCATTTCCATTATTCCATAGCTGAAAAATAAAATGATCAAATAGCTTGCAAGTACATTTTTGATTGACTCTTACATTGGCCATTCTGATTGAATATTATATATTGGTCAAGAATTTCGATGCTATGCTATTATAGGCCTTGAAAATGTGAGGATCAAGTAGGAAGAAAAGGGTTATATGAATATAATTTCTTGGGAAGAGCAATAGAGAGAAAATATTTGTATAAATAAGCTAACATTGTACCAATTAAGATGGAATAGGATTCTATACTTTGACAAGACAAAAAAAATAAAGGATTCTATACTTTGAAATATGGAATTCTTCTACTTTTTGTGTGTAAATAAAAGGTGAAAAATTTATTCCTAATATCCTCCACTCATTTTATAAGGTTGGCAACCACAAAAAAATTTGGTCACAAAACAAGTGAATAAAGATGTAGAGGAAACAAGCTAGCAATGAGCTAATTCTTTACGCTTTTGTTAGATTTGTGACATTTGTCTCTAATCTATGTTGACGAAAATGCTAAATACACCTCCAATATTGATTGACACATACCCTTAAAAAATATTAAACCCCGAAACTTTTAACACACAATACACATGGTAAACTATCCTCGAATTTAGATGAAATCTAAATTTATTTTTAGCCAAATCTTAGTAATTTTCTAGAACTTTTTTCTCAATTTCTGCTGGATTCCGAAACCCTATTTTCACAAGTTTGTCACTTGCAAACTTGTTCTTTTCTATCTAGGTTTAGTGCTTGCTAGTCTACGCTTCCGTACTGCATCAGTTGGTATCAGAGCAGGTTTCTCCCGTTCTTTTCCTAACGCGATCAGCCATGGGAGATCAACCCGTGACGAAAGCAGAGGTTGTTGCGGCTCTTACCCCGGGCCTCAAAGCTTTGGCTGCACAAATGGTGATGTTAACAACTAACCTGACAACAACAACATAAACAATCTCAACAAGAGAGGAGAACCAATTCCATTTATTAGGGTTCGCAGGGCCGTTCCTAGAGTTTTACAGGTCTTAGGCATAATATGAGAAAAGGGTCCCTTACATAATACATCATAATTTTTTTAGCTCATTGTTATGATTTTATCAGGTCTTCTTTTCGTTTTTTCCCCGCTTTTTACTACAAAAAAGGAACAAAAAAACATAAAAAGATGAGTGGGCCACGTGATCCTAAATTCGTCTCACATGATTTAGCATAATGATATAATTTAATTTTTTGGAACATTTGAAAGACAACATTAAGATTAATTTCTCTAATATGCTTATTTTCAACTAAAATATAATTTGTTTTGTTATAAGATTCTCAATTTCTTGGATAATAAATATGACCAATATATATATAATATTAGTGAGGCACATTATTAGAAACAAAGGGCCCAAAAAAATCACAAATCTATTCGATAATAATTTTTTTGGCACATTATTAAGAAAATCTAAAATTTCTATAGGGCCTTCAGGGTAGAAAAAGAGTTATGGACATATTAGGAAAAGTTATCAGCAAAAGTGTTAAGCCGTGTACTGTTCATAAAAAAAAAAGCCTCCTCCTGAAAAGGAATACACCCTCCGGTCACTAATATAAGCAAAAGTTTGATTTTTAGATTCATTCATTAAATGATGTATGTAGTCTTTATTATAGACTACATACGTCATTTAATGAATGAATCTAAAAATCAAATATTTAGTTATATTAGTGACCGGAGGGTGTATGGCATATGCTATAAAAAATTAAAAGAAAACATAACTGGGAAGGAGGCCAATAAGTTAGTGTCACGTAGTGCGGCTAGTGAAAAGTTGAAAGATGTATTCTCTAGTTGGGGTTAAGATCCTCTCCATTTGTAATTTGTTCCATTTGTTGCAATTTGGAGAGAGATGGACAAAAAAAAATAAGTGGTGGGTCCTATCACTAAGTTGATCTCACCATCATTAATTTTTTTGTGTCTATCTCTCTCCAAATTGCAACAAATAGAAAAAATTGCAAATGGAGAGGATATTTACCCTTGTAGTTGTACATGGGCTCCTCCATTTCTTCAATGGCATAAAGGAAATTGCTATATTTTTCAAATTAAACCATTGTTGCATTTTACTCAATGGGATCCAGGAGGGTATTCTCTTTTTATTGGAGGAGTCAACAATAAATGGAAAGCTCTTTATCAAAACGAGAACTCGAGGTCGAGTTCTTCAGAGGTGGAGGAGACTGATGGAGGGTTTCCTTAGTAACTTTATAATATTTTATTTTAGTCAAATCTTAGTAATTTTCTAGAACTTTCTATTATTATTTCGTTTTGTTTTATTTTGGCCCACGAGTTTTACTTCTTTCACTATATAAGCAGAACTTATGAAGCCTAAGAGACACACTTTTATTCGTTAATAATATTCGAGGTTTTTCTCTCAATTCTAGTGGATTCTGGAAACCCTTATTTTGATAGGTTTGTCGCTTGCAACATGTTTGTTTTCTTTTAGGTTTAGCGGTTGCTAACCCTGTTTCTTTTATTGATAGTATAAAAATGACAGTAATTAAAAATTCACATATCAATTTAGCCATTTTTATCGATTAATCTAAAACTTGTGGACGAAATATATGTAATATCTCTCATAAGAATTTCTTTTGACTCAATTTAATCTCATTTCATGATATAGAAACTTGAAAGTGGAAGGAAGCACACTATACGTGATATTTGAACATGAATACATGCGTCATTGCGTAGATTATACATCAATGATTATTTATTTCTTTATTCGTACCAATAGCAACGTTCCTTTCCATTGTCGACATACATACATATACATATACGCGATTAAACTGAGAAGAGAACCGTTAACACGCAAAGTAGAGTTGCCCCTTATTCACGTTAAACCGTTGACAAAGACATGTCACCATTTCACACCTCTCCAATACTATATTATTATTTTCAAAAAAAGTTAACTTTGTTACACTTGTAAAATCCATAACATCCAATCAAAACTCAACACGTGTGACTCTCTTCTTTTTTTAAGGTAATTTTCTATCTCTCCTATCCGATCCCAATACAAATATTAGTAGTTGTCTTGTCACACCTAGATTCTCTCTCTCCCCCCAAAGTTTCAACCTTAATTTCATCAATTTTCAACAATGGGAAATGCTTTGAGATTCCTCTATGCCAATTGCTGCAAACCAACAACATCTGATGATCATCCACAATCCACAGTTGGTGTTTCAGCACTTTCCCATGATCTCTTTCACTTTGAAAATACCTCCCAGGTAACCTATTTTGTTCCTTAAAAACTTCTTCAATTCTGTTTTTCGCCTCAAATTTGCCAAAATTCTACTCTTTTTTCCAACCCCACAATTTTGTAACATGTGTACATGTTTTTTTTTTTTTTTTTTAATGTTTTTAGGTTCCTGAAAGACTAAGCAGACATGTTGTGTCTTCCAAAAAGGCTCAAGCTAACTGGTATACTAAATTTCAACACATTGTTCCTTTGTCAAATTGATTACTGTTTTATAATTAGAAATTTTCATTAGATTAATTCTATACACTGTCAGTGTTATTTTTTTTTACTCCTTCATCTAATCAAATTACATCATGGTGTCACGCCTATGAAGCACAGACACTCCTCAGATTAAGCGTGTCCCGGTGTCGAACACGTGCCGTGTCCGACACCAACACATATAATTACACTGAATTATGTGATTTTCACAAATTACTAGCGGTGTCGGCATGTTAGTGTCGGTGTCGTGTCCGGTGTCCGTATCCGTGCTCATAGTGTCACGCTATCTTGTCGGTTATTAATATATCAAAATGTGATCTGATATATGTGTAAAAGAAAATTACACTGATGGTGTATACAAATTGAATCCAATTTAATTAGGCTAAAATATGGTTTTAATCCCTGCAAATATGTCTCGGTTTGGTTTTAGTCCCTGTAAAAAAAAATTGTTTTTGGTCCCTGCAAAATTTTTTGTTTTTTAAAATAGTCCCTGACCCCACTTTTGCGATGATTTGCATACGTGGCACATGATGACTGAATCCATTTTGTAGTTTTTGGTCCCTGCAAAATATTTTGTTTTTGAAAATAGTCCCTCCAGGGACTATTTTAAAAAACAAAAAATTTTGCAGGGACCAAAAGCAATTTTTTTTTACAGGGACTAAAACCAAAACCAGACATATTTGCAGGGACTAAAACCATATTTTAGCCATTTAATTACTGTTACAAAATTAGAAATTTTCATGAGATTAATTTCTATGCACTGTCAGTGTAAAACTTATTTACTCGTTCATCTAATAAAATTACATCATGATGTCACGCTATCATGTCGGCTATTAATATATGGAAATGTGTAAAAGAAAATTACACTGATGGTGTATACAAATTGAATCCAATTTTTATACGATTTTATATTTCTTATATTGTTTTGAATATGAAGGTATAGAAAGTTAATAGATGCTTGGAAAGAGGCAAGACCACCACCTAGGACACCTGAAGAAGCAGCTGGACTTGTTATTCTGACATTGAAAGGCCATAAAAAAGCAGATGTTGAGGTTTTCATGTACTTCCAAACTTCAATTCTACTTGATTAATTTCTTTGAGTGTCACTGTGTGATATGATATAACAGAAACATATCTCATTACAGATGAATTTCGTGTTTTGTTGTTTGATTTATAGGGATTGTTGACTTTCTATGGTCTTCCACTGTCACATACTCCAGTTGAAGTAGCTGTTCAACCTCCTCCTACATCTTTACCTCATGGAGTACAATATGAAATACACACCTTGCCGGTAAGAATCAAATTACTATCATTCATGTCTAGCATTGCTGTTAAATGGCGGCTATTAACGTAGCAGAATTTGAACAGACAACTATTCAGTGATATGATATTTAGTACAAATAGTTATCAAATAACGGCTACAGCACTGTTGCGTAGTGAAATTTGAACGGACAACTATTTTTCATAAACTGCAATTGATAACACGAATGTAGAGTAAATCACTTATTTAGTCTCTAAAACTGCATAAATTGAGCAATTTGGTTTCTAAGATTCGCAAAATTCTAAAATGATTTATGAAATTTTGAGCTCTTTGATCGCATTAGCTATTCTACGACAATTTCAGAGATAAAATTGATTGATACAAACGAGTTTGTGATCAATGGTTTTCAATCTCAAGAGTTTTGTTTGCTTCAAAGACCAAATTATCCTTAAATTTCAGATACTAAAATGGCGATTCCCTCTTGTTAAATTATAAGCATATTATGATGAATTGATGATGAACATGTGGTAGTTGAAATGATTCATCGATTTTGCAATTGGACTAGGTTGACGCAAAAGCAGTGGCAGATGGGGATACTGTAACAGTTTATGTTAGCACAGCAGACCCTAGAGAATCATCACGTGTCCCAGGCAACCTGCACACTGTAGCCGCGCATAGAGCAGAAGCCCGTTCTAGAAGGAACTATGAAGAGGCAGATGCATTGCACAAACAGATTATTGACGCAGGATACCGGTTGGTTTATAGTTTTTCCTAATTCTCAATGTCTTTGTTTCAAAGTTAAATTCTACATATTTTTCGTCAATGTTGATTTCTTTATTAGGATGATTCCATTTGAAAACGGGGAAATCCTAGCTAAGAAGTATCGAATTCGACTAAGGTAATCATCAAACAAACACTAGTATTCTTGCATACATTTTAAGTCTTTCAGTATTGATGATCTTTAGACACAAAATAGGGGAATTGATTCGCCAGAAAGTGCAATGCCTTACGGAAAAGAAGCTAAAGCTGAACTGACCAAGATTGTTCAAGGGAAATCTTTGAGAGTCCTTATTTATGGAGAAGATCGGTATCAACGTTGTGTAGGCGATATCTATTGTAATAACATTTTTGTACAGGTATCCATTTCATACATTTTAAGTTCATTGAACTCTTTACATTTTATGACTGTCAACGTTTTCTCATGTTGATTTCTTTTCATGATAAGGAATTCATGCTAAAGAAGGGTTTAGCATGGCACTATGCAGCATACGACAAACGACCAGAACTAGAAACAGTAAGTGCTAACGATGTGTATGAAAATGCAATTGCGACTTTAAAACGTATGAATTGTGTATTTGATTTCACGGCGGAAAACATAATAAGATCCTAACTTTCTTATGTTCTTACACTAGTGGGAGAAAGAAGCGAGAGCGAAGCGAGTTGGATTATGGGCATCGAAAAATCCCGAGAAGCCATGGGATTGGAGAAAGAACAGAAGAAACTAATTAGCATCGTCTTGAATCACACCAGCAGAAATGAAGTTGAAGTAATTGCAGCATTGATGAGCACAAATTGAAATTATGTTGAAGAAATTGCATGACTGAAAGAATATGCAAATGCCTTGTACATCATCATTCTTAAATATGTTTGATTATTTAAAAAATCAGTACTTGAAGTTGATATTTTATAGAGAGGAAGAATGCAAAAAAATATTTGGGTGGGAAGGTGTTGGCTTCTATGCTGAGTGCCTTATGTATAACTCAACTATTATTTTTATTCATGTGCAAAACACAATAAAGGATCACAAAATTTGTCTTCTATATTAAGTTAGTATATACAAATGTATCAACAGTTTTACAAGCAGAGCACAAAACACAATATTTACCTGCTAGCTCTCAACCAGAAGCAGTAATTAACATTTTTAGCTGTGATCTATCATAGAATAAATGAGGATTAGATCTAATGAAGCAAGATTAACACAGGAAACAATTCAAATACAGGATGAAACAAGACAAAACACAAATACAGTGTTTGTGTGTGTGATGATATTTGGTGCATTAAAAAGAAAATGTCATAAGTATAAAATCACTTGAATTTTGATCATAGAGTTTGTTAATATTAATACCATATTTTGAAAGGTCTAAACACTCTCCAAACAGTTTAAGACTAAATACTAGCATCTGTTTTACAACAGAAGGTACTTTCTCCTTTCTCTCTTCATTCATAATTTTGTGTGACTACACATCCAAAATAAAACTAAATTTACTGTTTTTGCTAGTTTCATGATGTTCATCAACCGGGCTATACAACATTGCAAATTTTATGGTTTGGTTACACAACAAAATATTCCTTTCAATTTGAGTTTTTCTATGACCTAGTACTACACAAAAAGCTTTGAATGAGTATGAATCATATATGCTTAACAACTCATTTCTGTTATCCATTATTTTTGTATGATTTATCCAGAACTTCCAATATGAATTTGACACTAGTTGTAATCATTGAAAAAGATATGAATGTCATAAAACCGCAGTCTCTTTTGATTATAATGAGACAAGTTTTCTTATTTGAAATAATAAATATTAGTAATAAGTTGTAAAAAATGTTGGTGGAAGAGGTGAACCCAGAATCCCTTACCCCTTTAACCATTGGCAATTGCTCTACACGCCACTTTGCATTGCTCTGCATTCGACAAGTGAGTACTGAGTAGGCATGGAGTTGGTTATTCATTGTGTTAACTTCAGACCAAAGTAACTGAACTCAAATCATATTTTTTAAAGCAAAGAGAAATGTGTACAAAGGCAGTGGCACCACTAACGATCCCAACTCATAGATACCCATACCATTAACAATCATTTGCAGTGCACCTAAAATGTCATTAATAATAAAATAAAATAAAACCCAAAAATTGACAGACATGGTGTTCCATACAAGGTTGTCAAAATCGGGACTTTACCTCATGTTAAAAAGGAATAGCAAAATCAGGACTTGTAAAATCGCAATCAAAATCAAAAGATTTTACTCAAGAACTTTTGTAGAATCGCAATCAAAATCGATGGACTTTACTAAAAAATAATAATACTGAATATATGTTATAAATGATATATAGTCATAAATGACTTAGTCGTAAAATCGCAATCAAAATCGATGGATTTTGTCTATTTTAGGATTCTACTATGGATTTGAGTCGTTCAAGGTGAAGAAAGTCGCAAAATCCTCGATTTTAGGATTTAAGTTGGGATTTTGAGAACAATGGTTCCATACAACATTTAAATGGGTCCCACTTTGACATATCATTTTTTTATTATTTTTTAATAATAGTACCTAATAGGTACTCATCCACTCCAATGGAGACCCTCTAACAAAATGTCTAAAAGGATCCCACCTATATTTATTTAAAACACTATTATCTATTTGAGAGATAGTACAATAAAAATGATTATTTTAAAAAAAAGTAATGTGAGGTTCACTTAAGCATTGAGGTCTTAAGTAAGACATTGGGGTCTTAAGTAAGACCGTGAGTTTTAAGAGAACCCCAAAAAAAATTCACATTGAGAGTACATATTAGGCATCGGGTTTTATATGGTTAAGACCTCGCGAATATGGATGGTCATAGATGCAGTCAATGCTATTTTTGCAGGGTCCCTCTGTGTAAAGTTGGTGCTTTAGCTAAGAAAATCCCCCTTTACAATACGTAAGGTATTTATTTATTTATTTTTGAAATAAATACATAAGGTATTTATTAAAATCCCTCTTATATAGGAATACAGTAAGACTCTTCCTGTTGGGACATACATATATTTTCTATCTCTCTCTTTCCTCAATTATTCTTTCAACCAATCATGGGAAATGCTCTGAGATTCCTCTATGCCAATTGCTGCAAACCAAAAACATCTGATGATCATCCACAATCCACCGTTAGTGTTTCAGCACTTGCTCATGATCTCTTTAACTTTGAAAACACCTCCCAGGTAACCTATTTTGTTACTCAAAAACATCTTCAATTTTGTTTTTCACCTCAAACTTACCAAAATTCTACTCTTTTTACCAACCCCACCATTTTGTAACATGTGCATATATGTTTTTTATTTTTTAATCTTTTTTAGGTTCCTGAAGGACTAAGCAGACATGTTGTGTCTTCCAAAAAGGCTCAAGCTAAGTGGTACACTCAATTTCAACACATTGTTCATTTGTTATATTGATTACTGTTAAAATAATAGAAAATTTTCACCAGATTGATTTGTATGCACTGTCAGTGTAAAACTCTTTAATGCTTGCTTATATTGTTTTGAATTTGAAGGTATAGAAAGTTAATAGATGGTTGGAAAGAGGCAAGACCGCCACCTAGGACACCTGAAGAAGCAGCTAGACTTGTTATTCTGACATTAGAAGGACATAAAAAAGAAGATGTTGAGGTTTTCATGTACTTCCAAACTTCAATTCTACTTAATTTGGTTAATAGTACTGTCACTGTGTGATACGATATAACAGAAACATAATCTAATTACAGATCAAATTTGTGTTTTGTTGTTTGATTTATAGGGATTGTTGACTTTCTATGGTCTTCCACTGTCACATACTCCAGTTGAAGTAGCTGTTCAACCTCCTCCTACATCTTTACCTCAAGGAGTACAATATGAAATACACACCTTGCCGGTAAGAATCAAACTACTATCATGTCGAGCAGTGCTGTTAAATGGCGGCTATAACGTAGCAGAATTTGAACAGACAACTATTCGGTGATATAATATTCAGTACAAATAGTTATCAAATAACGGCTATAGCACTGTTGCGTAATGAAATTTGAACAAACAACTATTTTTTCGCAAACTGCAAATGATAACACGAATGTAGAGTAGATCACCTATTTAGTCTCTAAAACTGCATAAATTGAGCAATTTGCATTCTAAGATTCACAAAATTCTAAAATGATTTCTGAAATTTTGAGCTCTTTGATAGCATTAGCTCTTCTACGACAATTTCAAAGATAAAATTGATTGATATAAACGAGTTTGTGATCAATGGTTTTCAATCTCAAGAGTTTTGTTTGCTTCAAAGACCAAATTATCCTTTAATTTCAGATACTAAAACGGCGATTCCCTCTTGTTAAATTATAAGCATATTATGATGAATTGATGATGAGGGGTAACCTTGGCGCAACTGGTAAAGTTGTTGTCATGTGACTCGAAGGTCACGGGTTCAAGTCCTGGAAACAGCCTCTTGTGTAAAAAGCAGGGTAAGGCTGCGTACAATACACCAAATGGTGGGACCCCTTCCCGGACCCTGCGTATGCGGGAGCTTTAGTGCACCAGGTTGCCCTTTTATGATGAATTGATGATGAACATGTGGTAGTTGAAATGATTCATCGATTTTGCAATTGGACTAGGTTGATGCAAAAGCTGTGGCAGATGGTGATGGTTTAACAGTTTATGTTAGCACAGCAGACCCTAGAGAATCATCAAGGGTCCCTAGCAACGTGCACATTGCTGCTGTGCATAGAGCAGAAGCCCGTTCTAGAAGGAACTATGAAGAGGCAGATGCATTGCACAAACAGATTATTGACGCGGGATATCGGTTGGATTATAATTTTACTTAATTCTCAATGTATTTGTTTCAAAGTTAAAATCTACATCTTTTACTCCAATGTTCTTTTCTTGATTAGGATGATTCTATTTGAAAACGGGGAAATCCTAGCTAAAAAGTATCGGATCCGACTAAGGTACTCATCAAACAAACACACAAGTATTGATTGATTCTTGCATACATGTTAAGTCTTCAGTATTGAACTATTGATGAAATATAGAATAAAAACAGGGGAATTGATGCGCCAGAAAACGCAATGCCATACGGAAAAGAAGCTAAAACTGAACTGACCAAGATTGTTCAAGGGAAATCTTTGAGAGTCCTTATTTATGGAGAAGATCAGTATCAACGTTTAGTAGGCGATATCTATTGTAATAACGTTTTTGTACAGGTATTCATTTCATACGTTTTAAGTTAATTTAACTCTTTGCGTTTTATGACTGTCAAGTTTTTTCATGTTGATTTCTTTTTATGATAAGGAATTGATGCTAAAGAAGGGTTTAGCGTGGCACTATGCAGCCTACGACAAACGACCAGAACTTGAAACCGTAAGTGCTAATGATGTGTATGAAAATGCATTTGGGGCTTTAAAACGCATGAATTGTGTATTTGGTTTAACGGGGAAAAACATGATAGGATCCTAACTTTCTTATGTTCTTACACTAGTGGGAGAAAGAAGCCAGAGCGAAGCGAGTTGGATTATGGGCTTCAAAAAATCCCGAGAAGCCATGGGATTGGAGAAAGGACAGAAGAAACTGATTAACATTGTCTTGAATCGCACCAGCAGAAATGATGTTGAAGTAATTGCAGCATTGATTAACACAAACTGAAATGATGTTTAAGTAATTGCCTGATTGAAAGAAAAAATGCATATGCTTTGTATATCATCATTCTTCAATATATTTAGTTATTTGCAAAACCAGCACTAGAAGTTGATATTTTATAAATGGGAAGAATGCAAAAAAATCTTAGGGTGTGAAGGTGTTGGCTTCTATGCAGAGTGCCTTATGTATAACTCAACTGCTGCATTTATTCATGTGCAAAACACAATAAAGGATCATAAAATCTGTCTTCTATAAGTCTATAATATTGAAGTTAATAGATACAAATGCATCAACAGTTTTACAAGCAGAGCACAAAACACAATATTGTACCTACTTGCCCTGAACCAGAAGCAATAATTAACATTTGTAGTTGTGATCTATGATAGAATAAATGAGGATTAGATCAAATGAAACAAGATTAAGACAGGTAACATTTCAAATACAGGATGAAACAAGGCAAAACACAAATGCAGTGTTTGTGTGTCAGTGTGTGTGATGATATTTGGTGCATTAAAAAGAAAATGTCATAAACAAAACACTTAAATTTTGATCATAAAGTTTGTTGTTATTAATACCATATTTTGAAAGGTCTAAATACTCTCCAAACCTTTTTAAGACTAAATACTAGCTTCTGTTTTACAACAGAAGGTACTTTCTCTCTTTGCATTCATAATTATGTGACTACACCACCAACATAAAACTAAATTTACTGTTTTTGCTAGTTTCATGATGTTCATCAACCAGGCTACACAACATTGTAAATTTTGTAGTTATGCGATAAAATATTCCTTTCAATTTGAGTTTTTCCATAACGTAGTAATACTACACAAACGCATTCTATGAGTATGAATATTAACAACTCATGTCATTTATCCATTATTTTGTATGATTTATCCAGAATACTTAAACAATGAACTTGCAATATGAATTTGACATTAGTTGCAATCATTGAGAAATATTTGAACATCATGAAACCCCAGTCTCTCTTAAACTTGAGGTGACAAAATTTTCTTTTTTGAAATGATAAATATTAGTAGTAAGTTGTTAAAAATGTTGGTGGAAGAGTTAAAACAAGAATCATCTCTCAACACTAGATTATCTATTTCACTATCTTCCTCCATCATCTCTCTCCTTCATTGTGACCTTCAATCTTCAACCCAAAACATAAAAACTCAACAATTCCAAAAATTAAAAACTCTTCAAACTCTTCTTCATCTATGATCCGGAAATCAAATTAAAATTAAACAACTCAGACAAACAAAAAATGAAACTTTTACAATCCTCCAAACAAAAAATAAAAAAAGAAAGAAAAAGAACCAGTTGAGAAAGATCATGAAGCCATGGACTTTGTAGACAGCCTACTTGGTGGAGAAAATCTTGGTGTTGGTTTGAAATTCAACTATGTGTGTAAAAACGAAAAACACATAATTTACTTTTTTGACAAGGAAAACAAAACACATAAATTTGTCACTGGTATTTTTGCCAGAATATTCAAGAAAGGAAAAAAAAATATTCAAAAAATATTCATAGGCCGTGAACTTGAAGTTGCTAGTGGTGGATTGGGGTATGGAGGAGGGAGAGTAGTGATGAAAGATAGTGTAGGAAAAAGTATAGTGTTGAGAGAGTATGATAAAAGTGTGGTCTTCAGTCGATCTAATGGTTAACATTTAATTTCCTACAGTGGGAAAGTCTTTCCCTTTCCTATTCTAAATGCCACAGTAGTAAGATTAAGAGTAAATGATCACTAAGGTCCCTGACTATGCACCTCGCTGTAATAAAGTTCTCTGACTCAGGATTAAATATGAAGTAGTCTCTGAATGTGCACTTCCGTTATCACTTTAGTCCCTGATATAACGCCCTCCTTTATTTATTTAATTATTTTTATTAAGTTAGAATTTATTTATGTGATTTAATTATTTATATGAAGTGTTAGTATTTTATTGTGTGGTATTATTCTATTATTTAGAATATGAGAATTATTAGTGTAAGTAGAATTGGGGGTTAGAACAGAAAGGAGATTAAGTTGTTGGGCCCAAATAAATTTAGAAAGAATAGAAAAGGATATAAATAGGGGAAGCTAGGTTGAGAGAATAGTTACAACGTACGTTCGGTTTTGGAGAAAAGAGGAGAAAAAGTCAGAGAAGAAGAGAAGAAGAGAGAGCTGCGATTCTGCAAAAAAATTCAGGTAAGGGTGAGACTATCTTGCTTTAATATTAAGTCTGTAAACCATTAGATTACATCTAACAAAGTTGGGGAGAATTTGTGAGATTAAGAGGATTAGGGTTTATGAGCGATTTTGATGATTAGATGATGAAGAACCGTAGAATTGATGAGAGAATCATGAACAGACCTTAGATATCCCATAGGAATGTTATTAGAAGTAGTTTGATGGTTAGAAACATGAGAATAGATGAAAAGTTGAGATTTTTAGGATTCTGGCCGTACTGACACAAATCGCTCGCAATGGCGAGCAAATCGCCCGCAATGGCGAGTAACCAGTAGCCGCTCGCAATGGCGAGCAAATCGCTCGCAGTGGCGAGTAATACCAGAAGCTCGCAATGGTGAGTAAATCACTCGCAGTGGCGAGTAACCAGCAGAAATCATGATGTTGCATTTAGGCCAAGTTTTAGATGGTTTTGAGTGCCTTAATAGTTATGAGTTGATCCTAGAAGTAAGATGAAGATTGTTTAGGACATTAGGAGCTGTCCAGGAAACCAAACTAATATGGTATAGGTTGTGAATAATATGATATTGATAAATATGCTTTATGTGAATCTTTTTTATGATTAAGTTGATATGATACATTTCTTAAATGATGATATGATATTCAAGCACTGTTATATGCTGTATTTGCCGCTGTTTGTTGCTGTTGAACCTTGATTTAATGTTATAAGTAAAGTGACGTTGTTATAAATACATTAAGTAAATACTTGTGATGCTTAAAGTTAGTGTAATGCATTCAATGATGATAATATGTGTGAGCTGTCCATACGTTGTCTTTGTTGCTGTTGAGTTTTAGTGAAGATGTATAAGTCGGTCTAAGTTGTCATGATTTAAGAAGTTGTCCATTTTAATGGAATTGTATAAGATGTTCACGTTGTTGTCCAAGTTGTAGGAAGATTGTGTCGTTGCATAGTCAGTGATGGGGGCTTAATGCCCGACAGGTTCTTTATGACCTTAGCGATGGGGGATTAATGCCCGACAGGTTCTTTATGACCTTAGCGATGGGGGCTTAATGCCCGACAGGTCCAAATATGACCTTAGTGAAGGGGGCTTAATGCCCTGGTGGTACCACATGCATGTTGAAGTTGTCTAAGTTGTTGTTGAAGTTGTCTAAGTTGTTGTTGAAGTTGTTGTTGCATTGTAGAGTCGTCATAACTTATATTTAATGATAATATTCGATGATGGTATTTGATTGTGATTATGATTTAATGATGATGTTGTTTATGAAGTTGATTATTGAACTTGGTTATGAAGTTGTTTCCAATAAATGTTATGTTTTGATAATGCTATTACGTGAATTACATGGTGATGCCTATTATTATTGATGTTAGATGTTGATGGTTATTATTATTATTGATGTTAGATGTTGATGCTTATTATTATTGTTGATGTTAGATGTTATGTGATTTATGATAAGATGTTATATGATTATGATAATGTGTTGCGACTATTATTTGATGATGTTTTATTATTAATAATTGAAGTTATTTGATGAAGTATATGACTAATGTAGGTGATTAATGATGCTAGTTAATGGAGTTTAAGATATGTTAATGATGTTTAAGTTGTTGAATGTACTTTATATGATTTATATGTTTAATATTATTGTTTGAGAAATCTCACCCCTTCTGTTGTAATGTTGCCCTTACGTTGGTAACGCGCAGGTAACCAGGACTAGCTGTGTTCGTGAGTAGACTCCTCACATTGTGTCTAGGTGCTCTGATACGTAACGAGATGGGAACCTGCTTTTACTTCTATTCATTACGTGTCCTTGATGAACCTTTTTATGATTAAATATTGAATTAAAATTATGAGATTTTCTAATAAGGCCTGCGTGCCAAGACTTGATCATGTTGAACTATTTTCCGCTGCAAGATTTTATATTTTGATGTTGAGTTTTGAGAGATAATTATTATTATCTATTTTATGATTATCATGAAGTATGTGACATTCCGTTATGATTTAAGAAAAACTCTGATTTATGATGAAATTTTTATGTTGGGAAAACGGGGTGTTACACCTGACGTTAAATAATTTTGTTAACTGATGATGTGGCAAATGTTTTATGTTGACATGGCATATGATGTGTCACAAGGACTAAAGTGGAAGTATAAAATGGTCACTTTAGTCTCTAAACCGAAAATCAATATCCTTGATAATCAATACCTCTGAACCGAAAATCAATATCTCCAAACTCGTTCTAACGAAGTGTTGCTCTTCGTCAAGAACTAGGTCATCTTCCTCAATGAAATTGTTTTGTGGCTGCGGGAGACTTCCTGTTAGATCACTGACTGTTCGTACTTACTATCAGTTAGGCCCCTAACAGTAAACAGTTATTGTCACTAAGGTCCCTGACTGTAAATACTTACAAGCAGATATAAATTACAAGTTGTTAGTTTAACATAATGTTACCTACTAAAAGCAGCCCAACCCTCTTATAATCCTCTTACAATGTTTATAAAGGGAAACCAAGTTGTGCAAAAGTTATAAGAATTCTTTCATTGGCTACATTACAGAGTAAATAGACAATTACCCCCTGAAATTGTAAGTTTCGTCAATTACCCCCTAAAATTGACAAAACTTCAAAAGCAGATATAAATTACAAGTTGTTAGTTTAACATAATGTTACCTACTAAAAGCAGCCCAACCCTCTTATAATCCTCTTACAATGTTTATAAAGGGAAACCAAGTTGTGCAAAAGTTATAAGAATTCTTTCATTGGCTACATTACAGAGTATATAGGCAATTACCCTCCTGAAATTGTAAGTTTCGTCAATTACCCCCTGAAATTGACAAAACTTCAATTACCCCCCTGAAATTGCACCATGTTAATCAATTTACCCCCTCCGTCAAAATTTTCTGTTAGTCAACATGACGTTTTGCAAATACCCCCTGAAGTTTTACACTTATGTGCAAAAAGCCCCCAAACTTGAAAATTTATATTTTTTTTTCTTATCCTTGACTCAAGATATTAATAGGAATCTTACCAATGAACAGTTGCTAGGATTCCTTGGTCTCAAAGTATTTTTATCACAAATTTGTGCGAAATCATTCCTCAATTGCAGCACCTTGAACTGCACTGCTTAAGAAAGATGCATTTTTGTGGACTGAAGCTCCTCAAACCACATTTGACCATCTTAAACGTACCTCTGCTAAATGAATCACCCTTCTTGTTAGCTTAAATCATGAGAACTAATAAGAAATGCATGTGCTGGAGAGAAAATATTTTCCAAATCCTTGAGAGTGTAGTGCCATATGTAACTTTTTGCACAATGAATAAAGAAGAGAATAATTTTTAGAGTATTTGTAGTCTTTAAGTATCCTACTAATTTACGGTCTTGCATTCTTACAGTACACAATGCATAACAATTAATAATCATTCATATAGGTTAGGTTGATCCTATAATTCTTATTTCTTAGTACAATATCTGTAGTAAAATTTTCAACTTCAATTTTGTAAGAGAAATTCTAATCTCAATTTCAACTCAACTCCATAAACTCTGGAGCAAGTTTGATGGTACAGCCATAACACAATTAATCATGGATTATTTTTCACCTCCTCCTTGGTGGCGCGGCCTGAATGGGTTGAGAAGAACAGAAAAATATTATTTTAGTGGTCAAGGATAAGGATAAGAAAAAAAAAATATATAAATTTTCAAGTTTGGGGGGTATTTTGCACATAAGTGCAAAACTTCAGGTGGGTATTTGCAAAAGGTCATGTTGACTAACAGAAAAATTTGACAGAGGGAGTAAATTGATTAACATTGTGCAATCTCGGGGGGTATTTGCAAAAGGTCATGTTGACTAACAGAAAAATTTCACAGAGGGAGTAAATTGATTAACATTGTGCAATTTCGGGGGGGTATTTGCAAAAGGTCATGTTGACTAACAGAAAAATTTGACAGACGGAGTAAATTGATTAACATTGTGCAATTTCGGGGGGTATTTGCAAAAGGTCATGTTGACTAACAGAAAAATTTGACAGAGGAAGTAAATTGATTAACATTGTGCAATTTCAGGGGGGTAATTGACGAAACTCACAATTTTAAGGAGGTAATTGCCTATTTACTCAAACATTATAAGAGGGTTAGATGTAGAATTCTTTATTTGGCTACATTATAAGAGGGTTAGGCGTGCTTTCACTAGGTAGCATCATGTAAAACTAACAACTTGTGATTTATATATGCTTGTAAGTGTTTACGGGACCTTAGTGATAGTAAGTGTAGCTGATAGTAAGTATGCATAGTCAGACACTTAAAAACAAGTCTCCCGCAACCACAGAACAACTTCATTAACAAAGATGACACAATTCTTGACGAAGAGCAACACTTTGTTAGGACGAGTTTGCAGATATTGATTTTCAGTTCAGGAACTAAAGTGACAATTTTCTATTTTCACTTTACTCCATATAACACATCATATGTCCAACATAAAACTTTTGTCGCATAATCAATTAACAGAATTATTTAACGTCAGAGACTAGATAACAAAATTGCACATTCATGAACCTTGAACATTCATGAACCACTTTGTATTTAATCATGCACTAGGGACCTTTGTGACCTACTATCTTTCACTTTCTCCAAGGTTTCTTTACGAAGACTAGGTAGTTGTCACACCTACTACCTTTCACTTTCCTTTCTCCATGGTTTCTTCAATTATTCGTTCAACAATTGGAAATGCTCTGAGATTCCTCTATGCCAATTGCTTCCAACCAACAACATCTGATGATCATCCACAATCCACCGTTGGTGTTTCAGCTCTTGCTGATGATCATCCACAATCCACCGTTGGTGTTTCAGCTCTTGCTCATGATCTCTTTAACTTTCAAAACACCTCCCAGGTAACCTATTTTGTTACTCAAAAACATCTTCAATCTCGTTTTTCACCTCAAACTTACCAAAATTCTACTCTTTTTACCAACCCCACCATTTTGTAACATGTGCATATATGTTTTTTATTTTTTAATCTTTTTTAGGTTCCTGAAGGACTAAGCAGACATGTTGTGTCTTCTAAAAAGGCTCAAGCTATGTGGTACACTCAATTTCAACACATTGTTCATTTGTTATATTGATTACTGTTAAAATAATAGAAATTTTTTACCAGATTAATTTCTATGCACTGTCAGTGTAAAACTTTTTTACTTGTTTATCTGATCAAATGACATCAAAATGTGATCTGATATGTGTAAAAGAAAATTACACTGACGGTGTATACAAATTGAATCCAATTATTATACCCTTTAATGCTTGCTTATATTGTTTTGAATTTGAAGGTATAGAAAGTTAATAGATGGTTGGAAAGAGGCAAGACCACCACCTAGGACACCTGAAGAAGCAGCTAGTCTTGTTATTCTGACATTGAAAGGCCATAAAAAAGAAGATGTTGAGGTTTTCATGTACTTCCAAACTTCAATTCTACTTAATTTGGTTAATAGTACTGTCACTGTGTGATACGATATAACAGAAACATAATCTAATTACAGATCAAATTTGTGTTTTGTTGTTTGATTTATAGGGATTGTTGACTTTCTATGGTCTTCCACTGTCACATACTCCAGTTGAAGTAGCTGTTCAACCTCCTCCTACATCTTTACCTCAAGGAGTACAATATGAAATACACACCTTGCCGGTAAGAATCAAACTACTATCATGTCGAGCAGTGCTGTTAAATGGCGGCTATAACGTAGCAGAATTTGAACAGACAACTATTCGGTGATATAATATTCAGTACAAATAGTTATCAAATAACGGCTATAGCACTGTTGCGTTATGAAATTTGAACAAACAACTATTTTTCGTAAACTGCAATTGATAACACGAATGTAGAGTAAATCACTTATTTAGTCTCTAAAACTGCATAAATTGAGCAATTTGGTTTCTAAGATTCACAAAATTCTAAAATGATTTATGAAATTTTGAGCTCTTTGATAGCATTAGCTCTTCTGCAACAATTTCAGAGATAAAATTGATTGATATAATAAACGAGTTTGTGATCAATGGTTTTCAATCTCAAGAGTTTTGTTTGCTTCAAAGACCAAATTATCCTTAAATTTCAGATACTAAAACGGCAATTCCCTCTTGTTAAATTATAAGCATATTATGATGATTTGATGATGAACATGTGGTAGTTGAAATGATTCATCGATTTTGCAATTGGACTAGGTTGATGCAAAAGCAGTGGTAGATGGTGATGGTCTAACAGTTTATGTTAGCACAGCAGACCCTAGAGAATCATCACGGGTCCCTAGTAACGTGCACATTGCAGCCGAGCATAGAGCAGAAGCCCGTTCTAGAAGGAACTATGAAGAGGCAGAGGCATTGCACAAACAGATTATTGACGCAGGATACAGGTTGGTTTATAGTTTTACTTAATTCTCAATGTATTTGTTTCAAAGTTAAATTCTACATATTTTACTCCAATGTTGTTTTCTTGATTAGGATGATTCTATTTGAAAACGGGGAAATCCTAGCTAAAAAGTATCGGATCCGACTAAGGTACTCATCAAACAAACACACATTGATTGATTCTTGCATACATTTTAAGTCTTCAGTATTGAACTATTGATGAACTCTAGAATAAAAACAGGGGAATTGATGCGCCAGAAAACGCAATGCCGTACGGAAAAAAAGCTAAAACTGAACTGACCAAGATTGTTCAAGGGAAATCTTTGAGAGTCCTTATTTATGGAGAAGATCAGTATCAACGTTTAGTAGGCGATATCTATTGTAATAACGTTTTTGTACAGGTATTCATTTCATACATTTCAAGTTAATTTAACTCTTTACATTTTATGACTGTCAAGTTTTTTCATGTTGATTTCTTTTTATGATAAGGAATTGATGCTAAAGAAGGGTTTAGCATGGCACTATGCAGCCTACGACAAACGACCAGAACTAGAAACCGTAAGTGCTAATGATGTGTATGAAAATGCATTTGGGGCTTTAAAACGCATGAATTGTGTATTTGGTTTAACGGGGGAAAACATGATAGGATCCTAACTTTCTTATGTTCTTACACTAGTGGGAGAAAGAAGCCAGAGCGAAGCGAGTTGGATTATGGGCTTCAAAAAATCCCGAGAAGCCATGGGATTGGAGAAAGGACAGAAGAAACTAATTAACATCGTCTTGAATCACACCAGCAGAAATGATGTTGAAGTAATTGCAGCATTGATTAACACAAACTGAAATGATGTTTAAGTAATTGCCTGATTGAAAGAAAAAATGTATATGCTTTGTATATATATATCCTCATTCTTCAATATGTTTAATTATTTGAAAAACCAGTACTTGAAGTTGATATTTTATCGATGGGAAGAATGCAAAAAATTCTTAGGGTGTGAAGGTGTTGGCTTCTATGTTGAGTGCCTTATGTTTATTCATGAGCAAAACACAATAAAGGATCACAAAAATTGTCTTCTACAAGTCTAAACATTGAAAATAACAGATACAACGGCATCAACAGTTTTGCAAGTAGAACACAACAAAATATTGTACCTGCTTGCTGCTCACCGGAGGCTATAATTAACATTTCTAGCTGTGATCTATCATAGAATAAACGAGGATTAGACGAAATGAAAGCCGCATCACAATAGCTGCTCTCAAACACAGGATGAAACTAGACAAAACAAAAATGCTGTGTGTGTGTGTGTGTGTGTGTGTCACATTTTGAAAGGTCTAAACATTCGTCAAACCATTTAAAACTAAACAGTGTCATCTATTTTACAACAGACGGTACTTTCTCTCTTTTCATTCATAATTTTGTGTGGCTACACATCCAACATAAAAACTAAATTTACTGTTTTCGCTAGTTTCATGATGTTCATCAACGGGCTACACAACACTGCAAATTGTATGGTTTATGATAAAATATTCCTTTCAATTTGAACTTTTCCATGATGTAGTATACTACACAAATAAAGCATTCTATGAGTATGAATCATATATGATTAACAACTCATGAATCATATATTGTAAGCTTGTTCACAAAAGAAGAGAGAAGCACATGTTATGTGCATTAATACACATTACATAACACTAGCAGAACTCAGCATATTCAATATTTTCTGAACCACACTACATCATGAACTCTCGGTACTTTAGTCTCATCAGAATTTATATTAAAAAAAATCAGACTGCTGTTGTTGTGCAGGCTATATGTACAAATTATTTTGATGCCCAATTCCCTAAGTAAACTGTATAATTAAAAAATGATTTATTAACTTTCCATAAACCAGGTGAATCAACAAATTCATGCATGTGTCTTTCATACAAACTATGCAGCCTGTTTCTTGGATAGAACCAGAAAAGCTGTGCAAGCAAGAATTCATAACATATTGGAAACAAAACCTGGTTGCATATCCAGTCATAAATTGTACTCAAAAGAAGGAACACACACTTAAGAATGTACTGTACAATGCTCTCTACAATCATTTCAATGGATGTAAAGAAAGCCTCAAACAAGAAAGTACTTTGATTTCAATTACATGCAGCTGATAGTCAGCCAGCTAAAACGTGCCTCCTCAAATACACGGTCGATATACATGAGTAGGAGCATACCAAATGAGTAAAACCATGAGTTCGGAGGTACAGAACTCAAAATTGAATAGACCATCACATAAAATGCCATATATAAATAGCAGTTGGCAAGTAGAAAGGATTTCGAGGTTCTATCTTCAGGGACTAAGGAGATTCTCTTTGTATCACCGGCGGAGTTGGTGGAATCATTGTTACATCTTTATCTTTTTCAGAAAGCTCTTCTTTTACGGAAGATAGTGGACCATCTGGACTATGATATTCCATAAAGAAACTGCTAGAACTTAGAGGACTTGACGGTTTGAAAGTAGAAGGAGACGAGTTGACACCAAGAGGAGAACTTGTCCCAGATTTGGTTGATGACACACCTTCGCGACGCAGAGGTGAAATCGGCGGTTGGTCAACAGTGTTAATTTCTTTGCTGAAGAATTTATCATCTACAATATGATAGGCATCCCCCGTTCGCATTTCTTGAGCAAGAGAGCACCAACAACAGAATAGCCAAAGTGTGCAGTCCGAAACCGCAGGCTTGCCGAAACAGAAGTCATAAGTAGGCAAATTATACCTCTTTCTCATTTGGATCCTCCAAAAACCACCATAGAGCATACCGAAAAAACATAGAACAATCCCAGCACCTACTAGACATTGCCTAACAGTGTCATCCTCAATATTAACAGCAGCCAAGATGAAAATCCAAAAGGGGGCCATACAGAAAAGCATAAAAGTGGCAATGTGAACATACATGTTTCCAAAGCCAAGTCTCTCCATATTCCAACCAAATGCACAAAAAGTACAGAAAAGTGATAGATATGCTTGAGAAATATCGTCCCAAATGTCAAGTATTCCTCCACTCCACTTTGGTCTATTTTCGACTGTTCTTAGTTGATTTTTTGTTGCAAATGAATATCTCCTCTCAAATGATTTCAGTCTCATCTGCTCTATCTTTTGAGCAGCAGCAATTTGAACCTGTGATTCTTCGTCCGATCCAGAATCATAATCTTTACCTAGAGGACTAAGGATTGTATATAGACCAGCAATTGCAGGTGCACCGATCGCAAAAGTTATACATATTCCAACACCGATGGCCGGGCGCTCAGATCTTTTATACCCTAAGTTTAGACCACAAAGTGCATATTGAGCAAAACAGTTCACATGACCGAGAATTACCACTACCATTATGTGTTTCCATTCATGAGGCTTATAAGTTCCATTCTTGCAGTACTCCTTTCTAAGTTTGGCGATATCTTTTGGATTCCATCGGCACAGAAGTACAAGATGGTAGAATAACTTTGGATGCTTGTACAAACACATCAGTGTAAACAGAGCATTGAGTATTTGATTGTTTACTTCAAACCATGCATTCCTTGCCGACTTCTTTGGAATCACAGAATTCAACATACCAGTCATGACAAGGAACAGGATTCCACCTGAAACAGCAACGCATAAGATCCACGCAAAAAGGGCCATGTTCATCGGGTTCCTAATCCATTCTATTGTCATCTTCTTCATCGAATCCCAGTCGAGTTTCTTTGAAAACATGTGCTTGAAGCGTTCTCTTAAGCTATGTGAACTCGGAGAAGGCACAGATTGTGAAGCCTGGTCCATCTGAGTGGCAAGACGCTTGAATTTGGCAGACGCAGAACCGATTTTGAAGAAGTTGATCCTATTAGGAATAGCACTCAATGTGCTCGGGAACTTTCTACCAGGATTTTCATCTGTCACCATTGCTCTTCGAGAACTTGAAATATCTATGGAAGTAAACTCATTTGCTTTACTTCCATTATTGTTACATTCCTCAATTTCATCTTTACCATTATTATCAACCGAAACCATTATGTTATGAAGTCTAAGCTTTCTCAATCAAAATCAGAACCTTACAAATCAATAGTACGGGTACAGAACAAATACTGCAAGGACAAAAACATAACAAGTCGTGCTAAGTATTCAAATAAAAAACAAATTTCATGTCAATCTATAAAGACAGAGAAGATATCAACGACGACGACAACAACAACAACCAACCTTTATCTCGCTATGTGGGACCGATTACATCGATTAAACACCACCATAATGTTCTATCATATATCATATCCCTATCTAACTCATTAATCACTAGATCCTTCTTAATAGTTTTTGTTATAGTTTTTCTAGGTCTTCCTCTGCCTCTAGTGATTCGTCTACTCTCCATCTGATATATTCTCCTTACTACAGAATCAACACGTCTTCTCTCTACATGCCCAAATCACCTAGGTCAAGTTTCTATCATTTTTCTACAATAGGTGTCGTTACCCCAACTCTCACTCTCTAATATTGTCATTTTTAATTCTATCATGTTTAGTTTTATCATACATCCAACACAACATCTTCATCTCTGCTATGCTTATTTTACTAGCAAAAAAGAAAGACTTATACAAGCGATGATAACCTAGTAAATAGATCTTAATAAAACTGTGCTCGTGAGCTTAGCTAAGTTGGTTTGGATAATGCATAAAATATGCAAGGTTGGGGTTCAAAATCCCGGCCACCACCCAAAAAAAAAAAGATCTTAATAAAATTTTACCAATTAAATTCACAATTCACATATTACAAATCATAACATAACTCAAAAATAAAAACCCAATATCCAATCCAATTTTAATAATAGCAACATAATCATCTAATGACAAAACCCTAGTAATCAAATATGCTGATAAGAAAAAGCAAAAAATAAACGACCCAGATGAAAAAATCAAAAATTGAAGGCATATGAAGAAATGGGTTGAATAGAAACGTACCTAAGAACTGAGAAAACAAGAGAAGAAAGCGTTGAAACCAAGTAAGAGTTATATTGAGAGCAAAACAGAGAAACAAGAAATGGAATAAGAACAACTGTCACAAACTATGTAAAACAAAAGAAACGAATGAAAGGAAACAAGAATGGTTTTACTTGTATTCGCTGATTTTTAGCATGTGGTCAAAAAGATTGTTGCTTCATGTGACTTCTCAGAAGAACAAGAAGAAAAGGAAAAATGAGATAAAAAAAAAAAAAAAAAAAAATTATATTTGATGAGTGGATGGAGAATATCTTTCTTTTTTCAGCTACAAAAAAGGACAACTTTAATAAAAAAAATTAAAAGGAAAAACATTGAAAATTCAAATTTATTTAGAATTTTGTTACTCTAGAAGAAAAAGACAGGGCAATAAGAGTTTTGTGCCACGCGTTATTTTTAGCTGGTTAAGTAAAAATTATTTAGTATTTTATTCACCAAAAAAATCTATATCATTAAATCTTGAAATTTAAAAAAAAAAAAATTACATAAGTAAAATTTAAGTTAGAAACGACATGTTTAAATATGAATTTAATTTGGGCAAAAGTTATTATGCATAAGGATTTCCTTATGCATGGTGCATAAGCAAATCAGAACCGTTAGATCAAGGACAGGTGTTATAATCTGGTGCTTCAGCTCAAACATATCACAACCGTCCGATATTGCACACGTGTTCTAATCTTGAGCTTCAGATGCCACAGTGTTTCGTCCCTAACAAGATCGCTTTTCTCACCGTTTCCGTCGCCGGCGCCGGTTCACGATCACGATTCTCACCGTTTCTTGCCGTTCCGACGTGATTCTTAGCCTTGCTCGCTTCTCCGACGTTATTTTCAGCCTTCTCTCCGACGTGATTCACCCTTGATTCGTGCGATTCAGAAATTCATCTTGATTCATCTTGATTCGTGTGATTCAGAAATTCATCGCCGGCACCTCGATTCTCACCGTTTCTCGCTGCTGCAACTTGATTCTTCTCCGACGTGATTCTCACATTTCTCTCCGACGTGTTTCTCACCTTCCTTCGACGTTATTCACTCCGACGTATTTCTCCGGCGAGTTATTCATTTATATGATTCAGTCTGTTAATTCGATGCAATCTGTGATATGAATCGTTGAAAATTATTGTTGATTATATAAAATTACTGTTGAATCATTGAATTGAAAATTGATGCTTTAAAATTGAAGTTAAGGATCATTGAATTGAAAACTGATGATATAAAAGTGATGCTATAAAACTGAAGTAAACTGAATCATTGCAAATTATTGTTGTAGTAAGAATTTTACTTGATTGAATCATTGCAATGATTGAATCATTGCAATATGTGATATTTTAGTTCAGTTGATTACATCAGTTGATTACATCAGTTAATTTGATTCAATCTGTGATGTTTTTAACTCAATGTGAATATTCAACTGTGATTTTTTAACTCAATGCTATAAAACTGATGATTGAATCATTTAAAATAACTGTTGGAGTATGAGTGTTAGGGATAATTTGATAGCAATTTAGCTTATTAATCACCAAAACCATTTCCACAGGCCAATGGTTTTGGATTACAACTCACCAAAACCATATCCACAGGCCAATGGTTTTAGCATAGTTTTTTAGAGTTTTTCAGTAGTTTCAATTTATCATATCTAATGGTTTTTTTGTTCTTAATAGTGTTTGTTGCTGTTTTCAATGGATTTGATATTAACTTCATCTGAGAGTGGACAATTGACGGTTGAAAATTCAGTTATTGATGCGGATAGTTCTCAATGTTACTCATTTAGTGATAAAGAATCATGGAAGTCTTTGGTCTTTAAATCTATAAAAGAGATTGAAGATTTTTATTTTAATTATGCATATAACACTGGATTCTCTGTTAGGAGTATGTTGAAGTCCAAGAACAATTCACAAAATAAGAAATCGGATAAGGTACATTATGTGCGTTATGTTTGTAACAAAGAAGGTTTCAAGAAGGGAAGTCTGCTTAATCCTAAAAACAGGCCAACATGTGACAGTCCAGTTCTTGTTGAGTATGAGAAAGCTAAAGAAAAACCAGAGGAAAGGGTTGGTTGTAAAGCTGGAATATATTTGAAGTTGGATGAAGCGTTGAATGTCTATAAGATATATAAGTGGGAAGTTGATCACTGTCATCCATTACATAAACCAGAGCATTTGTGCTACTTGAGATCATTTCGAGAAGTAAATGAAGTTCAAGGACAACTTGCTTTAATAAATTCTAAAGCTGGAATGTCGATGAGAACATCTTATGAAGTGATGGGTCAAGGAGTTGGAGGCGCGGAGAATCTTCCTTTTCGATTTTCGGACTTAAAGAACTATCTAATGACAACTCGTCAAAAGGAGATGGTGGCTGGTGAAGCAACTGTTATTCAAGAATTCTTTAGAAATGAAGCTCTCTCGAAACCAGGTTTTTACTATGATATCCAAGTTGATGCTGCAGAAGACATAGCCAGTATTTTTTGGGCAGATGGAATTATGCAACAAGATTATGCTCTATTTGGTGATGTTGTCAGTTTTGATACAACTTACCGAACAAACAATAAATATCGGCCATTAGGTTAGTATTTTGTACTTCTCACAGTTTTTAATTCTTATATTCTTGAAATTTGAATGAATGTTCTGGTTTAGAATTGAAGGTTCTGGTATATGTGTGTTAATTTGGCTCTTGTGTGTGTTTAGAATTGAATGTTTATATTGATTGAAGGTTTAGAATTTAATGTTCTGGTTTATGGGTGATCCTATCTTGCCTTGGAATTTATGCTCTGTACAGCCATGGAAAGATCATATGTGTTTTTTTATCGATGATAAATAGCTCTGTCTGTGTTTGCGAGTTTAGACATCTCGCTTGAGAAGTTGTGCTATGTCCAGCTATGCAAAGATCATAGGTGTTTTTTTACAGTTGTTAAATAAATAGCTTTTTCTATTTACACAGCACAATGGTTTTATATTTTTTAAATATGTTGTATTTTGTTCTGATTTGGTTCATTTCAGCTGCCTTTCTTGGTTTTGACAATCATCGTAAGAGTGTGTTATTTGGTGCTGCGCTACTGTATGATGAGACATCAGCTACTTTTGATTGGTTGTTTACAACTTTTTTGAAGTGTATGTCCAATAAGAAACCTCAAACCATATACACAGACCAGGCTGGTGCGTTGTTGAAGTCAATTCCGAATGTTTTTCAAGGTGTTTTTCATGGTCTTTGCTCATGGCACATGGGAGAGAATGCAAAGAAAAATCTCGGCTCTCGTGCAAACAGTGCATTTTTCGATGAGTTAACTAATTTGGTTTCAAATGTCGAAGATGAATCAGATTTCGACTACAATTGGGATCAGATGATGAAAAACTGTTTTAATGGAAGGCCTACTTCGGACTTTAAGTGGCTTGTTCAAACTCATTCAAATCGTATGCATTGGTCTTCAGTTTGGGTGAGGTCACATTTTACAGCTGGTTTGAAAACGACACAGTTAAGTGAGTCTTTCAATGCTTTTCTTCGTGGATTTTTGCAGCCAGACCATTCACTTGTTCGATTCTTTAGTCATTTCAACATTATGGTTCAGAGAATGAGGGATAATCATGCTGAGTTGGACTTTAAGGCTGCAAACACTAGAACAAAAAATAATTATCCCAACAGTCAGCTTATGCGGTCCGTAGTAAACAAGTATACACCATCTTGCTTTTCATTTATTCACAGTCAGTATGACCTTTCCTTCAAATACTATTATGAGGAGGACACAACAAAAGGGTCAGAATTGAACAAGTTCTTCAAAGTTTTCACAATTGAGAAGGTTGATTATAATTACGATGATGTTGATAATGATAATGAGAGGGTTTCGAATGTTGATGTTTTGGATGCAGAATTTGAAGAAAACCTTTCCCCAAGGTTTGAAGATCATAATCGACTTGATGAAAGGGTTGTCACAGTCGACATTGGGAGCAAAAGTTTTACTTGTTCATGTCGTATGTTTGAGAACCGGGGTTTCTTATGTCGACATGTTTTCAAGATTTTGGAGGTCTTAGGTGGTCATGTGCAATATCATTTTTTGAAGACTATACCTGCACAATATGTTTTAAAGCGGTGGACTAGAGATGTGCGTCCGTCTGTCGATAAGCTGAAATCCACCATGAATGTTGGCACTAAAGACACCACTGAAGCGCAACGATATCAACAAATTTGTGCTGTTACAGTTCAGCTTTCTACACGTGTTTGCGCAGATGCGGAGGCATCTGAAATATTTCTCAACGGTGTTCTTGAGGCAGGGAAAAAGGCAGAGGAGTTTCTTATTTCTAAAGGTATTCATACAGATCGATCATCCGTTACGCCTTCTAAGTCTTCAAAAGCAGTTGCTGTCTGTGAACCATCTGTTGGGACTGCACCAAAGTTCAAAGAAAGACCAAATCCAATTAGGTCAAAGAAGCGACTTAAAAGTGATTATGAAAAAGCTAGAGCAAGACAGAAATTCCTTATAGCTCGGAAGAAGCAAAAGAAAGATGATGAGGCTTTAACAAATTAAGCGGGCACTGATTGTTTTTTATGTTATAAGTTAGGAAAGATGATGATGCTTTAACTAAAAAAGCGGTCACTTATGTTATATGTGATAAGTTTGTACTAGATTTCATATCAAATTCTTGATTGTTATGCATTGGTTTGAATATTATCTTCTGGAAACTATACATTTTCACATTTTTTGGTTTTAACGCATTTATTACTATATTTTGGTACAAAACCATTAGACTGTTAATTTGGTTTCATATAGTACACTTTCAAAACCATTAAACTATAATTATGGTTTAGTTAAGATTTTCAATTACTGAGTTAAGTGGATAAATTACTGAGTTTTGCAATTTGCTTCAATCTATTCAAGTGATAAAATTAATATTAAATGATGTCAATTCTGATGTAATGCGCGGTGACAATATTACTATGTTTTTGAAATTGAAACCACTCATTGAATTGAAAACTGATGCTATAAAACTGAAGTAAACTGAATCATTGCAAATTATTGTTGTAGTAAGAATTTTACTTGATTGAATCATTGCAATGATTGAATCATTGCAATATGTGATATTTTAGTTCAGTTGTTTACATCAGTTGATTACATCGGTTAATTTGATTCAATCTGTGATGTTTTTAACTCAATGTGAATATTCAACTGTGATTTTTTAACCTAATGATTGAATCATTTAAAATAACTGTTGGAGTATGAGTGTTAGGGATAATTTGATAGCAATTTAGCTTATTACTCACCAAAACCATTTCCACAGGCCAATGGTTTTGGAGTACAACTCACCAAAACCATATGCACAAGCCAATGGTTTTAGCATAGTTTTTCAGAGTTTTTCAGTAGTTTCAATTTATCATATCTAATGGTTTTTTTGTTCTTAATAGTGTTTGTTGCTGTTTTCAATGGATTTGATATCAAAGTCATAATAAAACAAGGCATTTTTAAACAATGTAGGCATTATTGGAAAAACATACTAATATTATAGTTCCAAACATTACAAACCATACTAACATTATAAATCCAAACATAACAAAATTAAAAATACTTATACAGAAATATTATGAAAACATAAATATGATTACTAATAAATACTAAGATTACTTTTTTCTTCATCCATAGAACGCCCTGATTTTTGTCCAGCAATCCAACACTTTCTCTCTCCATACCACAAGTTGATTGTACTTCTGCTCCCATTGCTCAACCGCATTCTGCAACGTTGTGTGTAATTCAGTTCCAGCCATAATCCTCCCTGCCAGCTGCGAGTGATGAACCCTTGATGCCTCAAATTCTGTCCCGATCAATATCCCTTTTTCTTTTTCTTCTGCAAGTGCCTTCTCCAATACTTCGATTCGAGTATCAGAGGCATGCTTTTGCAATGATAGTTCTGTCATTGCTTTTTCAGCAGCGACAAAATCATCATTGAGCACCTTCCATTGTCGTTCGAACACAGCAAGTTCCTGTCTTGCGATGTTTGCATTTAGGGTATCAGTTTCAATGATTGGTAAACCTGCAGCGAACATGTTTTGCAACTGAAGACATGAACAGACTAATCCTGAATGAACAGGATTGAGGAGGTGTCTTAGTGGACGGATTTGGCTTAAAAGTTGGGATAATTGGTTTCTAATATTGGCATCGGAATAGATTGCTTCAAATGTGTTGTTTACGATGATTTCTCTTACTTCATTTGCAAGATTTGTTGCCGTTGCGATGTCTCCGTTTACAGCAACTGGAGCGGAATTTGCAGTAGTGACGTCTGACATTTTTTGTTTTGGAAATGTAAGTGACACAAGACCTTATTATGGTACTAATTCTGAAACATTCTCTAAAGCAACCTCATTATATATAGTAATATGTTAATCCTTATGTTTCAACTTCCCATCCTAAGCAGTTTAATAACCATACTAGGCAGTTTCATTTAGTTTCAACTTCCCTACAAAACCATAGTTAACTCCTTTATTTAAATTAATTGCATTTTTCAACTGTCCATGACTCTGACTCTTCCATTCTAACCGTTATTATACCTTTTCCCGTATTTATCTTGGTGGGGCGTGGAAATTTATGTGTCTCTAATTAGGCAGTTACAAAACCATTAGGCAGTTATATTGGTTTCACATAGAATACTTTCAAAACCATTAAACTGTACTATTGGTTTCAGTAAAGGTCATTATTTAAAATTGTTTGTCAATAATAATTTTTATTATTCTTTTATTTTATAAACCATTAAACCACAATTTTACTTAGACAAATGCAGAAATTTGTTTTACAACGGAAGAAACAAAAGAGAGATGATGAAGCTTAATAAATAAAAAAGTGGTTACTGATTGATTAATTCGTATTAAGTAATTCTTTTCTATGTTATAAGTTTGCACTATAACACCAAAAATAATTAAACCAAACTTATTGTTTCAGTAATAATTCCATCATTTAAAACCTTTTGACAATGATTTTGGTTTCACAATTAAAGCTATCAAAACCATTAAAACAGACATATGGTTTCAGTAATAGTCTCATCATTTAAAACTCCATAAACTTGACAGAAATATATAAATTCATCAACATCTGTGTACAAACTCCTTAAAAAACATTAAAACTCCAAAAAAAAACATTAAAACTAATTCATTATTTAATCGGAGATGCTAGCTTTTCAAGCACTTGTTTGTAGTTTGAAGTTGCTGCCTTCTCCACATGTTGTCTTTTGCTATTGCTGGAGTCAGTTAATATTGTTGAACAGATTTCAATTCTCATATCCATAATTCTTGTAACCTTTCCATTCTCCCCACGCTTTTTCAGTTTGGTCCAACCTTTGAAAGATTCCATTTCTGGATTGCCATCCTCCCATTCAGCAAGAAACTTCATGCAAAACACTCCACAACTGTCTTTATCAGTTTGAATAGGCACCTTTGGTGTTTCCCATTTAAATTTGCTAAACTGGAAAGGCATTGTGATGTTGCTTTTCTTATACAATTCTTTCACGAATGCTTCCACCTCCTTCAGCCATACATCAAACATTCTTTTGTACACAGTTGGGTCTCCATTCTTCATGTGCAGTGGATCTCCTGCCAAGCTGTTCAGGAATTGTAACTTTTGGCTCTTGAGATTCACTACGAAGGATACATAATGACTACCCGGATTTCCAATTATTGCTGGTGTCATTATCTATTTCATCAGTAAAAAAACAATCAACATCATATAATTCAAACAATTAATGTGTAGAATGAAGGTGAGAAAAACACAAGAAGGGGGGTTGAATTGTGTTTTAGAAAAATTCTTCGTTTCTCCTAAAAACTGAACACACTGATCAGAAGCTAAGCGAGACAGCTTCTGAAGTGATAATCAGAATCTAAATGCAGCGGAATAAAACAGAGAGAGAGAGAAGAAGAACGACACAAAGCAATTATACTGGTTCCTTCCACAATCCGGAAGTAGTCCAGTCCCCCTTGCACTTCCAAGGAGATTTCACTATGAGTAATATCTGATTACAAATGCTCAAGCACACAAGCAAGAGACTTCCAATGCTCAAGCACACAAGCAAGAGACTTCCTTTGCTCAAGACCACAATCAAGAGACTTCCTGCTCAAGCACAACTGCAAGAGACTTCCTAACTAAACAAAATTACACAGAAAATTGTTTAAGGTTGAACACTTGATATACAATCAGAGGTGCTCACAATACAAATCAGATACAGACTCAATGGACTTAAGAATTTCTAAGATATGACTTTGAGACACAGAAATTCTAAGTGAATGCAGAACAATTTCAGCAGAGGTTTGGTACTTGTGAAAATCTTTGTGAGTCTTTCGTTCAGAGTTCATGCATTACCAATTCTCTAGGTCTTCACTCCTTTATATAGTGGTGTGAAAGAGACGTTGTGAAATTGCCAGCACACCAAAGAGTCGTTGTTGAAGCTTGATCTTTCACCAATAATCTTTTGCCTGATTTGGCTGTTGTCCTATGAAGAACAAATTTGAAATCCATTCCTTACCCAAAGGAACATCTATGCAGGCGAAACCGTATTCTGGAGCTGTTTTCTTGTCCTGTAGCGCGGACACAAAACAGAGTAGTGGAGAACGTGGTTGTACAATTCGTACAAAGTACAATGTCAACGCTTTCGTCCAAATTGCAAACACACGCCTTCAAACACCTTTGAAATGACCGTTGCAAACTCCACTAATCCTTTGTTTGTGTTTTCGAATCCAATAGACAGCTTTTGCATTGATAATTCTTCAATTCTTGATTCTTTGCAAATCCAGTTGATATTCAGCTTCTGGTGAAATGGCTTCTGATGAGGCAGCTTCTGATGATGCAGCTTCTGATGATATGACTTCTGCAGCTTCTGATGACGCAGCTTCTGATGATGTGGCTTCTGGACCTCTTGTTTTCAGAAGCACTATTCTTTAGGAGCAGCTTACTTCAGGAGCGCTATTTCTTCAGGAGCAGCTTGACTTCAGGAGCGCTTTTTCTCTTCAGTAGCAAGTTGCTTTCAGGAGCGTCCAAGCTTCAAATTTTTGTTGTTTCCATAGCTCTTTATTTGCTCATTCAGAACCAATGATGATGTAACTTTATAATTATGGTCCTGTACACTTGAACAAATATTAGCTAGTCCAAATTACAATTTTTAATACCTTGTTATCATCAAAACCCTTTAAGGTTCATTGTTAAACACATTTTGTTCCAACAATCTCCCCCTTTTTGATGATGACAAACAAAAGTATTTAAAATTGATCAATTGTTGTTAATCTAATTAACAAGTTGACTTTGGGGTTCTGAGGTTTGTAAGCTCAGAATCTGAGGTTTGTAAGCTCAAACTCCCCCTGAGTCTGATAGTCTTTAAGGTGAGGTTTGTAAGCTCCCCCTAAGTTCTATCCAGGTTAATTAAATTCATTTTTCGCGCAATAATATTATCAGAGCTAAAAAACAAAATTGAATCATTGAAAGAATTAACTTATAGATAAGAAGAATGGTTCAATTAATTTTACTTGAATTTTGATACTCCTTCGTTCGTTCATAGCTTATACCAATAAGGTAAAAAAAAATGATAGAAGGTTTTCAAAAATTTCAAATGCCATTAATGGGGCTCAGAGCCTTTAAATACTTGTCACATATACTCCCCCTTTTGTCATTATCAAAAAAATTGAAATATATAGGCATAAAAGACAAAGAGATATGAGAAAAACTCAAACATGAGAGAGTATACTAAGCAATGAACTAAATAAATCAGAGCAAAATATATGAACATGTATATCAATTGTCAGAAGCAGCTAAACAGTCAGAATCAGTAAGCATTCAGAAGCAAGAGAAATAAGACAAGATGGTTTCAGAAGCAAGGACTAAGAAATTTTAAAACAGACAACAAACAAAGAAAAACACAAGGGTGTGCAACTAAGGGTTGGTTTGTTGTTGTTTCTTCATCTCTTCCATTTCTTCAATCTTCTTCTTCAACAGTTCTTCAAGTTGTTGTTGCCTCTGAAGAAGAGCTTGTTCCCTTTCTCTAGCTTCTTGCTGCTGCTGTGCCATCTGTTTCTTCAGAAGCTTACACAACCTTGCTTCTCTGGTCAAGTAATCCGTTTCAAAGAAGAAAGGCTGGTTTGCCAGGAGCAGTGTAGAACTTCTTACTCTGAGACTCTGATTCAGATGCTCCATTAACTTCCTGACAGTAGCTTCCTTGATTCTGATGCACTTAGCCCTTATGCTTTCAATTAGCTCAGTTGCCCGGTTCTGAAGAGATGCCCAGGAGTCTTCATATGCACCTGTGAGATAAATTGTCCCTCTTTGATCCACCAGATTATGCAATTGACTCTCAATTGTCAGAAGCTCAGAATTAATATATCCAGATTCCAGGATGTCTGTGGGTGGTTGTTCAAGGATTTCAAGATCAGAATCATTGATTTCCAAATCTTGAATAGGGTTAGGAACTGGAATGGTAAAGTGTGTTTGTGTGTTTGAAGATGAAGGCTGGTCAGAGGCAAAGTGTGTGGTGGAGGTTGAGGCTTGAACATTGACTAGAGAGATGTCAACATCCATGGGAGTTGGTTCTGGAGAGTGTTCAGGTAAAGGTTGAAACTCAGTTTCAGTTGGTGGTTGTTGTGGTGAAGCTGATGTTTGAGTGTTGAGTTGGGGGTCAATAGTAGCTATTGGTGATAGTGGGGGTGTTGTGGGTTTTTGTGGTTCAGGTGTTTGTTGATGGGGGTTTTCTGAAACAACATTTTCAGAAGCAGCTGCTTCTGGAGTTGTTTCAGAGGCCTTTTCTGAGGTAGACTCAACATTTTCTGGAGGAATCATGTTGAGAGGTTGAATGTTAAGAGGTTGAGGGTGAAGGCGAAAAATAGTATCAATGACTCTTTCTCTCTGCTTAGCCAGTTCAGCCAACTTCTCATTAATTATGTGACCAACTGGTTCATAAGTAGTTGACTGAGAGGGCTTATCGTTGGTTTTGGTTGATGTTGATTGGCTTTTTACTGGTTTTCGAAACAGTTGAGCTAAGGGTATATCATCATCAGAATCATCAGATTCTGATAATGATTTGGATGCGGAATCTGATGATATATTAATTACCTTCTCTGGTTCAGGATCAGAATCCTCTTGAGCAAACTCACTGGTCATCTGCAACATTTTCTTGGCTTCTGAGACTACAGACTCTTGTAGCTCAGCAACAATTTCCAAGACTTTTTCAGCTGCTGCCTTCTTCTCTTGTAACTTCTTTAACTCCAAATCAGAAGCATCTTGAGCTGTAGAGGTGATATGAGGAAAATCCTTGGTCCTCCTCAAGGCTGGCTTCCTCTTCCTCTTTGGTATAGCAGGTTGATCAAGAGAAATGCCAACATCCATGATCAACCTGGAATCCATGTCTTCAATGGCTTCTTCAATAGAAGGTACTGATGAACTACCAATTTTGAGCTTGTCAGTAGCAACTTTTGCCTTTTTAGCAGGTTGTTCAACCTCTAGATATTGCTCTGCAGTTATCTTCCTTTTTGACTTTCTGCCTCTGGCTCGTGGCAGAGCACCACCATACATTTCCTCTGGAATATCTTCCAATCTGATTCTCTCATTGGTTGCCTCAAAATGTTCCTTGATATAGTACATCTGCACTTCAATGGGATCCTTCTTGCAGATGGGTGGAAAGTCCTTCATAAGATCAGACTTAACAAATGATTCACTTAAATCAGTTTGAAGTTTGGTGACTTCACTGATTAGCTTCATATTCAAGAGAGTATGAGCATTAATGAATTTTCCAGTTTTTGTGTCAAGTAGCTGATCTGTGAAGCCTTGAGATTGACTGAGACTGTCCAAGATACCTCCTTGATAGAATATCTCTGAGAGAAGTCTTCCATAAGGAACCAAGGGTTTATCCAGTAGCTGACTCTGTTTCAAACACTCTACCAAGTACTTGAACATGTATTTGGGCACATTCACCTTTTCCTTCTTGATGAAGTGCTGGAGAAGGACCTTCTGAGTTAGATTTGGTTTCACACAGTCACCACTTGGAAACAGGTTCTCATTCTGAATCTTCAGAAGCATCTTAGTTTCCATGCTCAATTCAGCATATTTCTTCTCCTTCTCAGAATTGTATATCACCAAGTTGGCTTGCTTTTTCCAAATGCGTTTTTCAGCAGCATCTGAAAGATCAATTCCAGAGTAGTATCCAGAGGCTGCAGCCTTGAGAACATACTCTATGTGCCATTGTGCAAGTCTTACTGGAATACCACAGATGCTGGACCTGATTTCATCTTCAACAAATGGCGCAAGACCCATTTCTTCTCTTGTTTTCCCTTCTAATTCAGGATACATTAGCACCATCTGACTTTCCTCAGCTAAGGATGCCGCTTTGTTGTAGAATTTTGCTCTTACCCAGAAGTGTCTAACCAGAGCTTCATATGTTGGTCCATTCAACATTTTGAAATAATCCATGAGTCCTTGCTCTTCATAGTAGCTTCTGATTGAACACCTATGAAAATTCAGAGAATCAAAGTCCACTGGATTCTCTATCTGAACCTGCAAATCCCATTCTTCCAATTTCATGCTTCTTCCTCTGTAGTCATATTCAGGGACCATTCGTGAAGTAGATACTGAATCTTCTCGTTGTGAGCTTGATGATGCCATTTGATGATTGACGAAGACTTGAAGAAGATGAAGATTTTAGGGTTCTAAGGTTGAGAGAATGCGCTTACTTCGCAAGAGGTTTGAGAGCAAATGTGTTTGTTGTGAGTGAGTAGTGTGTGAATTGACAAAGTGTTAAAAGTAAAACGATTGCAATTCAAAAGAGACAAACAAACATAACATTAATGACAAAATTGGGGGCGCGTGAAAAGTACTTTCAAAGCTATTAAATCATCATTGCCCTTTTAGTTATACACCAACACATACAGGCCACGTAAGAAGTTCACAGAGTAACTACCAAGTTAGTGGGTCAGAAGTTACTTTTTAAAAGGTAACTTCCAACGTTTCCACTAATTCAACTATTCAGAAGCAACAAATCCAGCTTCTGGACTTCAGATGCTGACGTCATCATCAGAAGCGAGTTTTCCTCAGAACCTCAATAAAGAGCTTCTGATGGACTACTGCTTCTGAACTAACTTCAGAACCTAAAATCCTATTCAGGAGCAAGCAAGCATTTAATCAGATACAAAGTGCATGTTCAAATTTTTCTTTATAAAATCAAATCTTTCAACAGTTAAAGGCTTAGTAAATATGTCAGCTCATTGATTTTCAGTATCAATGAATTGTATATCTAAAATTCCTTTTTGAACATAATCTCTGATAAAATGGTGTTTGATTTCAATGTGCTTAGCTCTTGAATGCAAAATTGGATTTTTAGACAAACAAATAGCAGCAGTATTATCACAATAAATGGGAATACTGTTAGCAGTTATCTGATAATCTTCCAACTGATGTTTCATCCAAAGTAGTTGTGTACAACAACTTGCAGGTGAAATGTATTCTGCTTCTGCTGTAGACATAACAATAGTTGTTTGTCTTTTGCTAGCCCAGGATATAAGATTATCACCCAGAAATTGACAATTGCCACTGGTTGACTTTCTTTCAATCCTATCACCAGCATAATCAGCATCACAGAATCCAATTAGCTTATAATCTAAGGATTTCCTATAAAGGAGTCCAAGATTAGTTGTTCCTTTCAAATACCTGAAGATTCTCTTGACAGCAGTCATATGAGATTCTCTAGGATCTGATTGGAATCTTGCACACAAGCATACACTGAATAAAATATCTGGCCTAGATGCAGTGAGATATAACAAAGAACCAATCATACCTCTATACAGCTTCTGATCTACTTTAGCTCCTTCATCTTCTTTGCTCAAGTTGCACGTAGGGTGCATTGGAGTGTTCATCACTTTACAATCTACAAGTTTGAACTTCTTCAGAAGCTCCTTTGTGTACTTTGATTGATGAACATAGACTCCATCTTTGCATTGATTGATTTGAATGCCCAGGAAGAACTTCAGCTCTCCCATCATGCTCATTTCAAATTCATCCTGCATTAACTCAGAAAATTCCTTGCAAAGAGATGCATTAGTAGAACCAAATATTATATCATCAACATATATTTGCACAACAAGAATATCTTTCTCAAGGGTCCTTCTGAAGAGTGTAGTATCGACCTATCCTCTTTTAAAATCATTTTTGATTAAGAAATTACTTAGTCTATCATACCAAGCTCTGGGAGCTTGTTTCAAGCCATATAGTGATTTCTTCAGTTTAAAAACATGGTCAGGATATTTAATATCCTCAAATCCAGGAGGTTGCTTGACATACACTTCTTCTTCTATGACACCATTTAGAAATGCACTCTTGACATCCATTTGATATAATATTATGCCATGATTAACTGCATAGGAAAGAAGTAACCTGATTGCTTCCAATCTTGCAACTGGAGCAAACGTTTCAGTGTAATCAATGCCTTCTTGTTGACTATACCCTTGTGCAACAAGCCTGGCTTTGTTTCTTGTTACTTCACCTTGCTCATTCAGCTTGTTTCTGAATACCCATTTTGTTCCAATAATGTTCTTGTGCTGAGGTTTGGGTACCAGATCCCACACATCATTTCTTTGAAATTGATTCAACTCTTCTTGCATAGCTAGGATCCATCCATCATCTGAAAGTGCTTCATCAACTGTTGTAGGTTCAATCATTGAGATTAGTCCAATCATTGACTCTTCTTGTCTGAAATGTGATCTTGTTCTTCTTGGACTATCTTTGTTTCCAATGATTAGCTCCTCAGGATGTGAAGACTTGTGTTTGAATGTGTTTCTGGGAGGATCTTCTTGATGTGAGTCATCTTGTGCTTCATCAGAAGCAGTTTCATCTTGCGCTTCTGATGTGGGTTCAGCTTCTGGACTATCTTCAGATTCAGCTATCTGATCAGGTTCTGGAGTAGCTTCAGGAACCTGTATCTCTGCAAAACTTTCACCTTGCTTTGAAGTTTTATCTTCAAGCTCCTTGTCATCAAATTTAACGTGCATAGATTCTTCAACACAGAGTGTCTCTGAATTATACACTCTGTATGCCTTTGACCTTTCAGAGTAACCTAAAAAGATTCCTCTTTGGGCCTTTGCATCAAATTTCTTTAGGTAGAGCTTGTTGTTCAGAATGTAACATGTACATCCAAATTGATGAAAGTAAGAGATATTGGGTTTTCTTCCTTTAAAGAGTTCATATGCTGTTTTCTCCAAAATAGGTCTAATATAGATCCTGTTTTGAACATAGCATGCTGTATTCACTGCTTCTGCCCAAAAATGTTTTGGTAAATTGTTTTCATGAATCATGGTTCTGGCCATTTCTTGTAAAGTTCTATTCTTTCTCTCTACAACCCCATTTTGTTGTGGTGTTCTAGGAGAAGAGAATTCATGGAAAATTCCATGTTTTTCACAAAAAGCTTCAAATGGCTCATTTTCGAATTCTCCACCATGATCACTTCTGACTTTCAAAATTTTTGATTCTTTTTCAGATTGAATTTGAGTGCAGAAGCTACTGAATACATCACACGCAACATCTTTACTCTTTATGAATTTCACCCAAGTCCATCTGCTGTAATCATCAACAATGACTAATCCATATCTACTTCCATATAAGGATGCAGTACTTACTGGTCCAAATAAATCAATATGGAGTAATTCTAACGGTCTTGAGGTTGAAACAATGTCTTTGGATTTAAAAGATGATTTCACAATTTTTCCTCTCTGACATGCACCACAGAGTGCATCTGAATAATAGTCAATGTCTGGTAGCCCTTTCACAAGTTGTAACTTACTAAGCTTAGAGATTAACCTCCAGTTAGCATGTCCCAACCTTCTGTGCCACATCCATTTCTTATCATTCACTGATAGTAGGCAAACCACCTTCTGATCAGCCAGTTCAGAAAAATTGATTTTATAGACTTTGTCAACTCTCTTTCCTTTGAACACAATGGATTTGTCTTCCTTGTTGATTACTGTACAGTTGGGTTTTTCAAAAAGCACATCATAACCATTATCACAAAATTGACTAATGCTCAAAAGGTTATGTTCAAGACCATCTACCAACCATACATTATTAATTGAGGTAGAGGAATTACCAATAGTTCCTGTACCTATGATCTTGCCTGACTGGTTGCCTCCAAATTTCACATTTCCTCCCTCTTTCATTGTTAGGCTGAGGAACATGGACTTGTCTCCTGTCATGTGTCTTGAGCAACCACTGTCTAGGTACCATGATCTTTGCTTTGGCACTGCTCTTAGACATACCTGCATCATTGACATTTTTAGATTTAGGTACCCATTGTTCTATGGGTCCTGGAAGGTTAGTACTTAAGGCTTTACTCTTCACTTCTTGTACCTTGTGCTGTGAGTTGGGTTGCTTCTGATTAACCATCACCTTAGGTTTTGGTACTTCAGAAGCAGTAACTGTCTTCTTCTGAAACTTAGACTTCAGAACCCCAGATTTTGGTTTCACCAGACTCTGAGGAATAGGTTCTGATCTTTTCAGGATCCTAACCTTTGAAGTCTTGGAATCAGATTTGATCATAGCCTTTGACTTAGAGTTCTTTGGCTTTGAAATAATCTAAGCCTTAGAACTAGAAGCTTCAGGTTCTGATTGAACAACAGTTTCCAACTCAGCCCCTTCTGGTACAAAGAATGTTTTCAGACCTTCCTTGATGCATTCACAACAAGACTTTAGATTGGTTTTCTCCAGTTTCACTTCTGGAAAACCAATTCCTCTGCCATTGTTCTTGTAAATGCTATAAATCATAGAAGTCACTCTGCTTCTGTCAATGCCAGATATAATAAAATCTTCAAGAGCAATTTCATGGTTACTTAAAGGTTTTTCATTACACTTTTCTTGTAGCTTCTGACATAAGAACCTGAGCTGATCTTCATATGTTTTACACATGAAGTCAAAGCCCCTAAGTCCTTGTTCAGAAGCTTTCAGATCCAATAAAGTTGATTTTTGCTGTTGTACCAAATCAGCATATTTTTCTTTTAAATCCTTCAACTCATTGGTTCTTACTTCAAAATGTGTAAGAAGTTCTTTAAGTGACTCAACAAGTTCATCTCTGGGAATTTTGGAATATACCTCGTTTTCATCTTCTGAGTCTGAATCTGACCCAGCTTCTGAAGTTGCTGTTGCTACCAACCCAACAGCTACCTTTGCATCTTCATCAGCTTCCTCTTTATCAGATCCAGATTCACTACCCAAATCATCCCAGGTTGCCATTAAACTCTGCTTAATCTGCTTCTTGAATTTGCTTGGTTTGAATGTAGACCTCTTTGACTTGTCCTTTGACTTTTCTCTTTGAAGATCAGGGCATTCAGCAATGAAGTGACCTGGCTTCTTACAGTTGAAGCATCCCTTCTGATCTTCTTTCCTTGAGCTTCTGGAGTTACCCCTTCTGGAGAGAAACTTTCTGTTCTTCTTGGCCAGATATTGAAGTCTGTTTGAGAGCATGGCCATTTCTGCAGCATCTGGTTCAGAGTCTGAACTTGACTGTTCTTCCTCTTCAGATTCAACCACTTTGAGAGCTTTTGATGACTTGCCTTTGGATGGAAGAGCTATTGATTTACTCTTCTTAGTAGACTCATGTTCATTAAGACTTAACTCATGAACTTTGAGAGAACTAACAAGATCTTCGACACTTAAAGTGTTTAAATCTTTAGCTTCCTCAATGGCAGTCACTTTTGGTCTCCATCTGGCAGGTAAGCTTCTGAGTATCTTGCTTACATGATCAGAAGCAACATAGCTCTTCTTTAGAATCTGTAGACCAGAAACTAAGGTTTGAAACCTTGAGTACATCTCCTCAATAGTTTCATCATCCTTCATTTTGAATAACTCATACTGATGTACAAGCAGGAGAGCCTTTGCTTCTTTGACCTTCTTGCTCCCTTCATAATTTGAACAGAGAGAAGCAAACATAGCTTTAGCAGTGGATTTGTCACTCATCTTCATGTATTCTGCTTTGGGTATGGCAGTGACAAGAGCTCCTCTGATAATATGATGCTTCTTGTAAAGTTTCCTCAGTTCTGGAGTATGTTTCTTTCTATCCACATCAGCTCCTTCTTCATCAAGGACTAAATCACCAACACCATCTTCCAGAATATCCCATAATTCTTCATCTAGGCTCATGATGTAACTGTAAAAGTTGGTCTTCCACCAAGAGAACTCTTCAGCATCTCCATTGAACTTTGGAACTTTTCCAATACTGGTTTTCTTACTATCACTATAATCATGTGAGACATGTTTATAGCTAGTATCACCAGGACCAGTAGGAGTAGGAGTAGACATGTTTTTCTCAGATCTTTGACTGTTGCACGGTTAAGTGATACACAACAGACCAAGGCTCTAGATACCAATTGAAGGTGAGAAAAACACAAGAAGGGGGGTTGAATTGTGTTTTAGAAAAATTCTTCGTTTCTCCTAAAAACTGAACACACTGATCAGAAGCTAAGCGAGACAGCTTCTGAAGTGATAATCAGAATCTAAATGCAGCGGAATAAAACAGAGAGAGAGAGAAGAAGAACGACACAAAGCAATTATACTGGTTCCTTCCACAATCCGGAAGTAGTCCAGTCCCCCTTGCACTTCCAAGGAGATTTCACTATGAGTAATATCTGATTACAAATGCTCAAGCACACAAGCAAGAGACTTCCAATGCTCAAGCACACAAGCAAGAGACTTCCTTTGCTCAAGACCACAATCAAGAGACTTCCTGCTCAAGCACAACTGCAAGAGACTTCCTAACTAAACAAAATTACACAGAAAATTGTTTAAGGTTGAACACTTGATATACAATCAGAGGTGATCACAATACAAATCAGATACAGACTCAATGGACTTAAGAATTTCTAAGATATGACTTTGAGACACAGAAATTCTAAGTGAATGCAGAACAATTTCAGCAGAGGTTTGGTACTTGTGAAAATCTTTGTGAGTCTTTCGTTCAGAGTTCATGCATTACCAATTCTCTAGGTCTTCACTCCTTTATATAGTGGTGTGAAAGAGACGTTGTGAAATTGCCTGCACACCAAAGAGTCGTTGTTGAAGCTTGATCTTTCACCAATAATCTTTTGCCTGATTTGGCTGTTGTCCTATGAAGAATAAATTTGAAATCCATTCCTTATCCAAAGGAACATCTATGCAGGCGAAACCGTATTCTGGAGCTGTTTTCTTGTCCTGTAGCGCGGACACAAAACAGAGTAGTGGAGAACGTGGTTGTACAATTCGTACAAAGTACAATGTCAACGCTTTCGTCCAAATTGCAAACACACGCCTTCAAACACCTTTGAAATGACCGTTGCAAACTCCACTAATCCTTTGTTTGTGTTTTCGAATCCAATAGACAGCTTTTGCATTGATAATTCTTCAATTCTTGATTCTTTGCAAATCCAGTTGATATTCAGCTTCTGGTGAAATGGCTTCTGATGAGGCAGCTTCTGATGATGCAGCTTCTGATGATATGACTTCTGCAGCTTCTGATGATGTGGCTTCTGGACCTCTTGTCTTCAGAAGCACTATTCTTCAGGAGCAGCTTACTTCAGGAGCGCTATTTCTTCAGGAGCAGCTTGACTTCAGGAGCGCTTTTTCTCTTCAGTAGCAAGTTGCTTTCAGGAGCGTCCAAGCTTCAAATTTTTGTTGTTTCCATAGCTCTTTATTTGCTCATTCAGAACCAATGATGATGTAACTTTATAATTATGGTCCTGTACACTTGAACAAATATTAGCTAGTCCAAATTACAATTTTTAATACCTTGTTATCATCAAAACCCTTTAAGGTTCATTGTTAAACACATTTTGTTCCAACATAGAAATCTTTCAAAAATAAAATGAACGTAGTCTCACATATTCTAGACATGAAGGGTCAATAGTTTTCCAATCCATGTATTTGAACTTTTTCAGCTTTTCGATGAATCGTTCAAATGCAACCTTTTCTGTTATATTCAGGGCATCAGGTCTTTCCAAGTCAACCTGTTTATATAAAATGAGTCAAAATCAATTTCAAAAAGAACTAAACATTATGTATTTAAAATTTTAACATTCATGAAATGTAATGCATACAAAATTCATGAATGGTGTGACCAGTCTTGTCATTTTGTCAGCTGGTTGTTGATTCCAGTTCAAGCAATTGACCCAGGCATTTATAACGAAGCAATTGACCCATTCATCTTTTTTAAGTGTGCACAAGTCTCTTCTTTGTAGAGCGTAAGCATGAGCGCCGTTTTCCGAGCAGTACAAAAACTCCTCCCTACATTATTATAAATCATTTAGCGTTTGTACTAATACGATATTATATGATATTAGAAACTCTAGTATAGCCAAATAAGCATTAACAGTTTGACTCATCATCATCATTATCACCTGGATGATCAAATAAAACCATTAAATACAGTCAATGGTTTTGGAGGACAACTAACCAAAACCATTTACACAGCACAATGGTTTTAGCATAGTTTTCAGAGTTTACCAAAGTGCTAACAAAGTACTAATTCATATAATATTCCAATAAATATTTAAAATGGTTTTCCTTACTCATCAAGTGAATTGCTCCATGCAAATGTTGATATGTCCTTTTGCATCTTATTGCATTTTGACTCGTAGACAGCTTCATCATAAGGGCTTTCAAGGTATTTCGATTTCTTTACAGCTCTTCTTTCACGCTCAGGGGCTTTTCCAGATATGTCATGCTTGGTCTTTCTTTTCCTTGCCTTCACACTTTTGTCATTGTCCAAGTCAATTACCTCATCTGCTAACACTGACCTTAACGGAGTTGCCCTGTCAAATAAATTACGTAATTGTTACTTTCCAGAATTTATATTTTGCAGAATTTAATGAAGCAATGTCACATTGGTCGATACTTACTTTACAATAATGTCATTACAAAATTCCAAATTCTTATCCTCCTCTGCATTCTCCTGCTTCGTGTCCTTCTCTGGGTTATCCTCCTCCATCACCCTTTCTTGATTCACATTGCTTGCTTCAGATTTTGTCTTAACTGATGTGTTTTTCTCCAGGTTCTCCTGCTCCGTGTCCTTCTCCTGGTTTTCCTCCTCCATCACCCTTTCTTGATTCACATTGCTTGCTTCAGATGTTGTCTCAGATTTTGTCTTAACTGATTTACTATTGACAAACACATCATATATAGAAAAGCATTAGTTAGTTCATATAGTTGTACATATCACAAATTAAGAACCATTGAAACACATCATTTGTATTCATTTCTTACCCTGCATTTGAAGCTTCTCCCCCATCAAAAAACTCTGGAAACCTCAAGATTGTTTCCTGTGTAACGGAAATATTGCATGCGTTCCTCACTGAATCATCAAGGATTTTGGCATCAATCTCATTTTCTCCATCATCATCATCAATCTCATCGGATACATCTTTGTCATGATTTTCTTCACTGAATTATACATTTGCTTATATGTGTCAATCTTATGCAGATATCAAACATTAAATCGTCTTAAGACTTAAAATTAGATGCAGTACCTTTTTTCCCTTCCAGTGCTTCCATCCCCTCTATTTTCTTCACTATCAGGTGCTTCCATACTTTTTTCATGACTTGAACTGTTATTCTTGTCGTGTTCAGGTTGACCTTCAGTTGGACTGTCGTTGGTTGTATCTTTTGGAACATCATCATTTTCCCCAGAAGTTTCAACTTTTGCCTCAGCTATTCTTCTTTCCAAGGTTTCAGCAGTTTTAGTGTAGATTTGTATGCAAGACCTACAATGATTAAGATGCATCTGTGCCTGCAAAATTTTTATGTATATGTACTATTACTATTTTGAAAAACATATGTCTGTTTCAATGGTTCTGAGCTTTAATTGTGAAACCAAAATCATTTTCAAATGGTTTTAAATGATGGAATTATTACTGAAACAATAAGTTTGGTTTAATTATTTTTAGTTTTATATGTACTATTATTATTTTGAAAACCATAAAAACACAATATTATGCCATTCATGTAATACATCTTTTGACAGTTTTATCTCACCTTAGAGAGTGGGCAAGTATCTGCATCAAAACACAATACAAGGGGACCTTCAATTGTGTTGTGCAGTCTGGTTACGCCGGCTGTCAGTCCATGCTCGAGTCCCATAATGTCATAGACCTTCTGAAGTTCTTGGTTTGCCGCCATGACATCCCAATCACGAAGTGATGGCCGCTTGTATTGTCCTGTCAGAAAAGGACTTCTCTTCCCCATTTTGTCCATGTAATTAATCTGCACAATAAAATCATGCATATACATAATTTAAAAATCTAACACTTATTTGTTTAAAAAATACAAATATACAGAATATATAATATGATCACCATTAGGAAGTGGAAGTCCGCTAATGGATTTGCAACTTCCGGATTTTGCAGGCCTTCTTTCATATATTCAAGAACATGGGAGCACCAGTTATAAGAAGATACCCCAGCTGGATCTTCAAATATGTGTGCATATTGGAGAGATACAAAGCTACTATTAGTGGGGCACAAAATATTGTGAATGATATAACAGATTGCACCTTTCACCCACGCATTTGGTTTCTCGAGTGTCTTCAGTATTCTCTCCAATTCTGTCACCCTCACAGAAGCCGAATAAGTTCCAGTCAGACCTAATTCTTTCCTTAATTTCTTTATTGCTTCCTCAGAACATAGATCCACGTTAATCTTCTTCCCTGCCACTGGAAGCTCATACACCCTATGTACATCTTCCTCTTTCAATGGAAGTACCTCATTCTTGCCTAATACAATCCACATGTTATCTTTGTCAAAGTTTTTAACAACCCAATCCACAAAGAAAGTGTGGATTCTTTTCCAGTTGCAGATATGCAACATTCCACCAAAGCCAGACTTATTCAAAACCTCAATGATCTCTGTTTTGTTTCTCTTTCGATATATTGAATTCATAATTTCATATACCTTAGGTATACTCAGCTTGTGCCTCAGTCTGTGCTTTGCATTTTCCTCATTCAAACTTCCTTCATCAGAATCTTCACCATCATTTTGTTGTTTCCTTTTCTTATTCCTCTTTTCCTTACTTCTAGCATCTTCTTTCTGCTCCTTATGTTTATCACCACCAGATGATGAACCAGTGACCTTTTTCTTTGCCCTTAGCCTCTCTTGTTCATCCTCCAATTGTTCTTCATTCTCTTGTTTCCTTTTTTTACTCCTGGTTATGTGCTCCTTATTTTCTTTGCCCTTAGCCTCTCTTTTTTTATGCTCCTTAGCCTCTATTGGTTTATGCTTCTTCTTTTTGCCCTTAGCCTCTCTTTTTTTATGATCCTTATTTGTATCACCAGCAGATGACGAGTCATTGATATTCTTTTCATCCTCCTCCTCCATTTGTGTAAGTCCTAAACTGAATGATGGCAATGTACCTTGCTCTGTAGTTTTTTCCACCTGGATGATCAAATAAAACCATTAAATACAGCCAATGGTTTTGGAGTACAACTCACCAAAACCATTTGCTCAGCACAATGGTTTTAGCATAATTTTCAGAGTTTACCAAAACCATTTGCTCAGCACAAGTGCTTACAAAGTACAACAACAATACTATAATTGAACCAACTTATATCATGAACAAGATGTACATGATCAATTTACATCATGAACAAACAAACAACAACAACACTATAATTGAACCAACTTAACACTTTGAAACCATTTCCACAGCAAAATGGTTTCATAATGAAACTCGCAGAAACCATTTACACAGGCAAATGGTTTTGGCATAATTTTTAAACAAAACATTCTGTAATAAGCACATTTAATCACTCTGAAACCATTAATTTGACTTCATTTTCCCCAATTCAAAATTAGAATGTCAATTTAGGGTTACACAGATGCAGTTACTTTCCAACTAAACAAAAATGGTTACACAGATGCAGTTACATAATTGTAATTATTTCAAAGCACAAGATAAGTTCAAACCTGTTTAAACCTCATTTTTGATGAGTTTTGTTGAGTTTTGTTGAGTTTTAAAGTTCAGTTTCAAACAACCGTAATGATGAAGAAGATGCTTGCGTGAAGTTGAGAATGCTTGCACGAAGGTGATGTTGACGATGATGAAATGCGGTGGTGATGATTATCGTGAAAGACGGTTACGGTGGCGGTTATGGTGAAGAAAGTTGGAAATGCGAACGATGATGACGAAATCGGCAGAAAACGACGACGATGATGATTATTGTGAACTACGACGGTGATTTTGACGGTGGAAAAGGACGACGGTGATGAAGTTGGTGAACGCCGGTGCCGGAAACTGTTACAGGCGACGGCGAGGTTGTTACAGGCGAGAATGTTATAAACGTTTCCGTTGCAATTTGGTTTTGTTTTGCTCTTAGGTGAAGAAAGCAATTTCAGTGGTGTAGAAAGCAATTTTCGCTTGGGCTTGGTTTAGTGGGCCGGATCCGGTTTAGGCTTATGCATGGTGCATAAGTTTTGCTTATGCACCATAACCACTCCCTTTAATTTGTATGTTATGGAAGCAGTTTTTTGTATGTTATGTAAGCTGTCCAATTGATTATGTTTAATTTGCGGCGTCGATATTTTATTGGTTGGCCATTATTGACTATGCAAGACTTCCTTGAACGGTACCTTTATAATTTGTACAAGTTGAGCTATTTTCAATTAAAAAATATTCTGACATGACATCATTATCAAGAATAAGTGTTTCTTTTTTATTCTCATTACCTGCTTCACAATACTATTAATCATTACTTAATTAACTACTACTAATATAGAAATAAGTGGTTTTTTTTAAAGAGTTCTTTTTAAAGAAAAAAATATCTGGTCTGGTTATGGTTTTGAGAATCATTGTGGTACGTTGGATTAGTTCATGCATCAATTTAACTTTGTTTTTCAATAAACAAATTGAAAAAACCGTAAAGTAATGATTTTTGCTCGTTGAGTCACATGAGTTTAACTTAAGAAAAATGAGATATTATCTGTTGGTATGTACATTATTAAGATAAGATGTTTGTTCTCTTCATTTTGCAGTGAGTTTTTAGGTAGGGTCAATACTTTGTTTTTTGTATTAAATCGTTTAAATTAGTTGGATTACAAGGATTCATTAAAATTACTACAGACGTCAAAACTCAACGAATATTAACATAGATACTTAAAATCATTCACTTAAGAAATCAACTCTGTACCAATTAAGTTGAGCTCCATCGATAGTAAAATCAATATTCTACTTGCAAATAAAAAACCTAACCTCGATAATAAAACTTATGGCACTTATGGCAAGGGTGATTTGGGTAGATGATCTCAACAAGTGATTCACCATAGTGAAAAATATTTTTGAGGTGTTTGTTTTCTCTTCTTATAATTGATGTCGACACTCAATGATATACAATATTGAGATTTAGTGACAGAAATCGTGTATCCAATATAGAAACTCTCTTACATCCATATTTGTCATTATTTAGAAAGAATCAAAATGACATGGCTTAAATGTAAAATAGAGTGTGATACGTTCTATGATCCATCAATACTAGCAATTTTTTCATCCTTCCAAACAAGCTATTGTACCAATTAGCAACCTCACAACAAAACTCATCTCAAGAATTCAAGCATACCCCTCCAATCCATTCGCAAAGCAAGTACACTTCACATTAGTAATATGTAAGATGAACAACTACATAGACAATCATAACACATGACAAATATAATCAAAAATTGAAGTCCTCTTCAAGTAAGATCATCCTCTTCAAGTTCTTTGGCTTTCAGTTTCTCCTTCACCCTCAGAAAAAGTGTTGTTTTCCAAGAATCCTACATAATATTCATGTAAAAGGACAAAATGAATTAATTTGATTATAACTATTTATGGAATGCAAAATAGGAATGATTAGAATTTAGAACAAGTGAAGTTTTAAGTCAATAATTCAGTACTCAATAGTCAGTTGAGTATATACCTATAAAAACATTGATAATAATTTTTCTTGATTTATTTTGCATTTAAAATAGTGGAATTTGATTAATTGTCGATGCCTATAGTATCGTATCCATATTTCACAACCGCTAAACACGATGTTAAGAGAATTTTGAATTAGTTCTGAAAAACATTGTCCTGTTTTACCTATCTTCCGTACAAGTTAAATTCAAAAGTTCAATATAACAACTATGTGTGAACGAAAATTACGGTGAAATTTGAGGCAGATGCAAAGTGGTAAAAACATATTTATCAAATTGTTGTAAACTTGAGCAATTTAATTATGATGTTTATTCTAGTATAAGATTATATGTCTAAAAACAGTAATGTCTTTTTGTAATTTAGAGCTTACCAAAGGAGACATGCTATCAAACTCCTTGACAACTTCAGTAAACTTTCCAACATCTTCTTCATCAATTGCAGCAGCAACATCCTGGCAATTTTTTTTTTGAAAAGAAACAGGTTAGCAATTCAGTTGGTGAATACCTGACTACAAAAACAATCAATGCCGTAATAGAGGCAGCTACTGAAAAGGTATGCGAGTTCTAATGTATAATGTACGAAGTCGTTAAAATTTGATAATGAAATTTCACAAGCAATATACCGCCAAAAGTCTGTATTCACGTGTTCCTGAAAATGTCGGATCCAAATCCTGCAAAAACAAATGCATATCAAAATAATTTAGTAACCTGTGATATAATGATATTTTCAGTCTGTAGAAGTAAATTTTTGAAAGATATCGGACCTGATATCGCTCTAATGCATTGGTAATAGCAATAACATCCCCTTTACAAAGTTGGCAAATCCCCGCATTAAGAAGATGTCCTTTAACTCCATACTTCAACAAATTATTGTTGAGAGACTGGCGAGCTATCTCTTCGTAAATTTCAATCGATTTATGATATCTGGAGAATATTAAAAATAGATGAAGCAGTTAACATTCAATATACCATAAAGAGAAGGATATAAAAAAGTTCCTTTCAATTCACATTATTCTAGCTGTTGTTTGTTACTGCTCTAATTCACAAATGTCATACACATCAACTTATGAGTAAGAACAAATAGCAATAGACTAATGTTGTTTGAAAATTATATAAAATGGAAGTTTCTTTAAGATTATATATCAAACTAGTACATTCTTTGACCTTAGCTGATCTCAACATGGGAGGAGGTGGGAGAGAGAAGGTGAAATAAAGGAAAATCGGCTTGTTAGACTACAAAAACACGGTAAGCAACCAGCATAGAATGAGAGATAACCTTGTTCAACCATTATTATTGAGGCATTCTCGGCAATGAAAAAGATAAAATAAGTAGAAAATAGAGAAAATCATACTGTTCTAACTGAGCAGAAAATTGAGCAACTTTTTGCTTGCACTGATTTGCAGATGTTGTCACTTCTTCACTTTCATAAAAATCAGCTGATTTTTCAAAATAAACAAGAGCCCTTTCAATATTTTGTTCAGACTCGCACATTTCAGCGATTTCCTGTGCAAACCAAAAGCAAAAGCCAATTAATGGCATGTTCACGGCGATTCCTATAAGAGTGCCTAAAAAGGATTGTCAAAAAGAAGAATAACATTTACAATTGAATATGAATCTCAATAATTAAAATTTAGATTACCACACAAACAAAAAGAATTACCAAAGTAGTAATGATATACTGGTATATACCTTCAAATACCTAGCAGCCATAGAAATTCTTCCAATATCACAGAACATGTTTACTGCATTATCCAAGCAGGATATAGCTTCTGCATAAAAGAGAGTAAAGGAAGATGAGCATTGAAAGTTCTATTTTTTTAATCATAATGCAAGTTATGCTATGTTAACAAATGCTTTGTGGCTATATAATGACTTCCGCATCAAAAGTTATGGATCTCAACGACAGTTATGCCCATACAACTTAAGTTTTAGGACAATGCTTGTTGATACGAAGAACCAAGTCATAATTTTTGCTTGAATGCTTCAATTGTGAAGGGAGTTTTTATTGCTATCTCTCTTTCATTTTCTCTCACTCCTAGATTTCTGTTTTTCTCTTGTGATATGACCCTTTTCGAGCAAGGATCAAGCTCCAGAAATTTAGAGAGGAATAGAGAAAAAAAAGATAATAATACCGATTAGTTACTTCTTGATTCATTTCACTATTGTCAACTCTTTAAATAGAGGACCTGTGTAACAAACTCCGGGAATCTAGGCGATTATATGAAAGAGGGGAAAATATTTGGTTGCCCCTTCTACACCTTTCTCATTCTAAATGTTAACTTCTGCATAATGGGTTATGCTGCATATTATTTGGAGTCCGAACTCTCAGAGGAATCCCATGTATCTGTATCATCTCGCTTCTTTAATATTTGATTACAGTCATATAGAGGTATGAAATGCATCCCTAACTACAGTGTGAGGCACACTCTAATATTAATATATAGGTAACTATGTTAATAAAGTGCTTAGTGAAAAGTGTTTTTCATATTAAAGAAGGAATGTGGTTACACTATTTCCATATAAGTCGTAAGCTATTTTCATGAACTGTCCTAAAAATCTTATTGAATTAAACTGATATAGAATATAGTCATGTCATAAGTTATTTTCATGTGTTCTCCTAAACACTTAGGCAACAATTTATGTCATAAATTCAAATAAGTTGTAAACAGTTTCTTCTAAACACATCCTGGACATACGAGGAAGCAAACTATCTGATGTCATGAAAACAGAAAGCTTGAAAAAGAAGACATGAAGTTATACAAAAAGTTTACACATGTCAGTGTACAAAAGTTAGACATGCATTGGCAACACAGTAAGAATTTTTGAACATGTATTGCCATTGCTTAGTAAATTAAACATAGAATGACACCATTGGAACCCAGAAAACAATCCTAGAGTATAACCATATACTTAGATACATACCATTTATATTGGTTTTTTTATAGCAATGTGCAGCATCAACATAAGCTGAGGCAGCTTCATGCTTGCTTTCCAACTTGAATCACAAAACAACAACGATCATTTCAGGATTGAGAGATAGTTAAAACAAAGTAGTTAACTCCAAAGAAAGCTAAATTGTGTCACCTTCACATGACAATTTGCCAACTTAATGTAGGTTGATCCTGCTTTATCCCCTGAAATAGCATCACCACCACCAACGACAACAATTTCAGCCTGATTTTACTACACCTAATACGGTTTTAACAACTAGAAAGCACATTTAAAAACCAATATACCATACACTGCATGTACACCATAGACGATACATATATAAGATAAATGAATTTGGACCCTTGTTTTAATATTAGTTGATATCTAAATCATAATTGATGAACCAACGACACAATACGACACGCGGGCAGTTACACGTAGATCACATGCATCAATTTAATAAAATGGTAGTGTCTAAACGTGACTACATATATCTGTTGGACATCAAGATGCGTCTGACTTCAGACATGTATTTAATCTGAAGTGTCGGTGCTACATAGATAGATATATTAAAAAACATTATGGAACTTTCATATATATGAATTGATTGATTGATATAATAATAATTTAAAACAACAAAGTCATGTAACGAAACACAAATAAAAATATACATGAATTGTACGAACATGCAATGTTTCCATTGCAACACAATTCACAATTAATTAACCTTAAAAAACATGTAATCAATCGTTGATTAAAAAATAACAGAAAACGTTACATGATTTGGCAAGCTTATAACAATTTGCAGATTTATCAAATAAATCAGCAGCATCCTCAAATTTGGAACCAAACATGCCCCAACCACTCAGCTTTTTCTCTGCCTTATTCTCAAAATCTTCTGCTCTTGCTAATTGATCTCCCATGCTTTCAACAAAATGGAATATCGATCAAATTCAATTTTCCTATGTTTTCATGCAAATTAGATTGTTATTTACAGATATGGAAATTGGTTACCACCAAAGTCAGAAAACATAACGAAGAAAAATACAAGAGAATTGTTTAATTTCGCTTTACGCAATGTGCTTTCATGGGCTTCATTTATTGGGCTTTTGAGGTTATAAGGCTATTTTAATGGGCTAAGCCCAACAAGCCTGTGAAAAGCTCGGAGGTTTCTTTTTAGGACCCCTTCGTATCTCTTTAGCTCCCCTAAAATTACGAAATTGTCTTTAATAACACGATTGGTATGTAACAACAGGCATCATGTACTTTCCTTCAACAACAAAAAAGCATCGGGTACTTAACTACTCGATGTTCATTTTAAAAATTTCCATTTTGTACACTCGGTAGATAGCTACCAAATATTCATTTTAAAAATTTCTATTTTGTATATTTGGTAGATAACTATTGGATGTTTATTTTAAAAAATTTCATTTTCTACCTCCGGTAGATAACTACCTAATGTTCATCCTATAACTCAAACCATTTGAACTACTGATATCCACATAGGTGAGGGACCAAAATGAATGATATTTTAGTAATCCAAAGGGCTGGTAAAAGATGAGAAGCATACTACATTGTTGGAAGTACATTCAACTTCTTGCCTCATGATATATGTGAATCAACGTAAGCTTCCAATCTCTTTCCTACCAAGATCGCCACAACAAACTCAACGATTGAATTGTACTTTTTGAAAAGGGTTAATAGTGCTTTACCCCCTGTAATATATGTCATTTCTGGTTTTACACCCTGTAAAATATTTTTTTTGATTTACCCCCCTGTAAAATATTTTTTTTTGATTTACCCCCTAATAGGTCATTCAAAAACCAATTTTTTATTTTTTTTCTTCAGAAATTCTGGTTTTTGAATGACCTATTAGAGGGGTAAATCAAAACGAAAATATTTTACGGGGGTATATAAAAAAAAATTACAGGGTGTAAAACCGTAAATGACCTATATTACAGGAGGTAAAACACCATTAACCCTTTTAAAAATTAGTAAACTGACATAAATAATTTCTCTAATACTCAGTATAACCATAAATAAATATCCTTACTTATTCTTTGACCCATTTATTTTTAAAATATTTTCAAAAAGTGATTTTTTTTTAACCGATAACTTTGCACGCAAATGCACATACCAATCCTTCAAATTGGATAGAACCGTAACAATTCACAAAGTTCTTCTCAAGAGATTTAACACAATTGCATTCTTATAGCTGGGTTTGCAGTGGCGGATCTTAGTTTGGGCATAGGTGAGCCACAACTCACCCAATTATCTTTATACTCCATTCGGTCCTTATTATAAGAAACAATTGACATTTTAGGTTTATTGTGTAAGTGATGTATCTAGTCTATATTTATAACGAGATGCATTAATTATTCAATGAACCTAAAAAGTCAATTGTTTCTTATAATAAGGACCGAAGGGAGTAATAGATTTTTGGCTTAATTGCATGTTTGATCCCTTATGTTTATTTTAGGTATCAAGTTGGTCCCTTATGTTTTAAAAGTTTCATGTTGGTTCCTTACGCTTTAAAAGTTTCAAGTTGAAACTTTTAAAACCTAAAATAAACATAAGGGATCTGAAGATAAAATTTTTTTTGGGAAATGTTAACTTGTGCCCTCAAGGCACAAGTTAATGATTCAAATAGGGAAATAATTTATTGAAATGTGTGTATTTAATTTAATCTTTAACTTTTTAATCAATTAAATGCATAAACTTTTATAGAATATTTCTTCTTTTAGATTTTTTAACATGTGCCCTAAGGGCATAAGTTAATACGGCCCAAAAAATTTACACTGAGGAAATTACAAAAGTACCCCATTTTAAACAAATTTCCAATTGGCCCACCCTTCCTATTCATCTTCTTTCACTGATTCACTCAGGCTTCCAATTCCCCTTAACGCAAAAAGGCTTCTCAGATTCTCAAACCCCTTTCTCTCTCACTCTCTGTTTCGCTCTCAAAAAATCTTTCTCTTCTCACTCATTGTCTCTGTTTTTTCCAATTGGGAGTTAAAGGTAATTTATTTGCCCATGTTGATTTTAGAATTGAAATGTGTTTTCTTGATTGTTGTTTTTTCTTGTTGATTCTTAATATTACTATGTTTGATTGTTATTAAAGGTAATTTATTAAGTTTGATTCTTTTTTTTTCTTTCTGATTTTTAATATTCTAATACAATATGCATTCACTTTTCCTAATATAATATGCATTCACTTTTTTCTTCTTGCACTTGTTTTCTATACTTGTTTAATTTATACTTTTTTAGATTAATTAATCTATATTCTTGTTTAAAAAATTTTCTGCTAAGTGCTTATCATAACATAAATTTTGTTTATATATCAGAGTTTATTTTTCTGGTCCATCCAAGATATGTTTTATAGCTGTGCCACTGTGGATTTGAACACAAGACACTCATCAGATAAAGACATCTAATAATTTGTCAATGATGAAGTTGTAAAAAAATTATAAATAACTTACCAATAATGATGTAGGAAGAAACCCGAAACAGGCAAAAGATAAAGCCACCCACCAAATTTATCCCCTAAAAGAAAAAGATAGAGACCGAGACCAACCACATTATATTCTTTGTCTCAATCGACATAACCCACAAATCATATCATTTCATCAACCAAATCAAATCAAAAAACAAAAACATAACAAAACAAAACAATTCCCTCTTAATCCCTTATGTCTAATCCCACTGCAGAAACCATCACCCCTCTTCTACCACAAACCAACGATCACCTTCAAGAAAACCCAATCCCAGACCCAATTCCACAAAATGGAACAGTTTCTGGAGCAGTATTCAATATATCAACAACCATGGTGGGTGCTGGAATCATGTCCATTCCGGCAACGATGAAAGTTCTTGGTATAATTCCGGGGTTATTGGTGATCGTGTTGGTGGCAGTTATAACTGATTTAACTGTTGAGTTTATGTTGAGGTGTACAAGTTCTGGTAAAGCAGTTACGTATGCTGGTATGGTGGGAGAGAGTTTTGGTTCTGTTGGATCTCTTGCTGTTAAGATTTGTGTTATTACCACTAATCTTGGTGTTCTTATCGTCTATTTTATTATTCTTGGTATGTTTTTCTTTGCTTTAGTCTAAATTAAATTTGGCATAAAGTTCATCATGATTCTTGATTTGTTTATATAGTTTTATCATATAATTGTAAAGTACATGAATATATGTTGGTTTAAGTTTGCAGCTTAATTTTAACTAGTTAGGATTTTCCCATTATATATACTTTCAGTAAACCACTAAACTACTCTAAACATGGTAGAACATTCTCAAATAGATTGTTAATTATATTAAACTATTAAATAGTTAACTTGATTCTCATATTTAACTACTAATCAATTAAGTCCTATATTTTAAGGACACTGGATTCCCTGTCGTAGTTAGTTCACACAGTTTCACGTTGTAATGAATCTCAACCGTTGATTTGAGATCGGCTGGTTCAAATTTAAATTTGACGTTATGCAGTAATATGATCTCAGCCACCGATTTAAGAACAAACAGTCCCAATCTATTACAACGTTCTTCTGTTTTTAATTCAATAATTTAACCATTTACCATCAATTTAGTACCTATATTTAAGGATCTACACCAATTTAGCCCATGTCATCAATTTTTTTTTAGGGGTTCTAGATCATCAATTATATAAGTTATTTATATGCTTGTTGATCTTATAGACAAACATATGTGATTATTATAAATAAATGTAAAAGATGACAAATGGATTCTTGGCATTAGTTGTCAGGATAGGCTGAGCCAATCTATTCTGTTCAAAAAAAAAAATTGGTACAAGTCCATTATTGTATCTGTTATTATAGACTTATTTTAAGCAACATTTTTTAAAGTTTGGTAAAACATATATTGGATTAATTAAAGGTCTATTCTGTATTTATATTTTTAATATAATATTTGGACTTAACCAGTCACTTTGCTTTAATAGGAGATGTGCTATGTGGAAATGATATCAATGGTGACACACATTTAGGTATTCTACAGCAATGGTTTGGCATCCACTGGTGGACATGTCGTGCTTTTGCTCTTCTTATAGTTGCACTTTTCATAATGCTTCCCCTAGTTATGTTACGCCGTGTAGGTACAGGCATTTAATTAATTTACCAAGTTATTAAACTCTTCATCTTATCTTAATCAAGTAACATTAATTCAGAGCAATTCTTTTTTTAACAGATTCACTCAAGTATAGTTCTGCTTTATCAATCCTACTAGCATTGGTTTTTGTTGTAATATGCTCCTCAATGGCATCACATGCATTATGGTCCGGGAAAACTCAGTCTGTGAGAATACTACCCGATTTCTCTCAAGTCACTACCCTTGATCTTTTCACCACCGTCCCTATTTTTGTCACAGGGTTTGGGTTCCATGTCAATGGTTAGTTTCATGACATCAATATTATCACACTACATGTGCCATATGATTATAGCATAAAATATACCATTTAACATCAATGTTTAAGTATAATTTTAGTCCTATAAACATATCAATTTTTGTTTTTGTCCCTAAAATAATTTCCTTTAAACTTTTAACTCTACATATTTCCGGTTACCCTCATCGCTTAACTATTGTTACATCTGTTTAACAGAAGTGTGAAAGAATATGCAGTAAAAAATTTCTTTATAATATTAAACTTACAAATGATTTATTATTGCAGTTCATCCCATTAGAGCAGAGCTTGTAAAACCAACAGACATGAGTATTGCTGTGCGACTTTCATTGTTAATATGCGTAACCATTTACTTTGCTATCGGCTTCTTTGGATACCTATTGTTCGGGGAGTCGATCATGCCGGACGTATTGATAAACTTCGACCAAAACTCCGATTCAAGCATCGGTCGATTGCTAGACGATGTTGTTCGGCTAAGCTACGCGCTCCATCTCGCACTTGTGTTCCCTATCATGAACTATTCCTTGAGGGCCAACATAGACGAACTATTATTCTCAAAGAAAAATAAGCCTCCTTTGGCCTTGGATACCCCTAGATTTGTGTCACTCACTCTTGTTTTGCTAGCATTCACATATTTGTTAGCTGTGGCCATTCCAAATGTTTGGTACTTTTTTCAGTTTTTGGGATCCACTACCATTCCTTGCCTCTCATTCCTCTTCCCTGCTGCAATTATTCTAAGGTATTCTATCAATTTGTCACCTCTTTTATATGACGTGTTAATTTGATTAATTGATCTAGAAATATTGAGTAAATCATCAAAATGGTTCTCGACTTTGCAAGACTGTGACAAGTTAGTTGCTAAGAAAATTCATATTTGAAAGATCGTTAGGTATTGTCGCATATTATAATTTCAGTCATATAGATTACATTGAAAAAATTCTAACTTGTCACACGATTTGCAAAAACGAGGATTCTTAATAATATTTAGTCTTAGTTTTAAACTAAGATAATTTTCATGATTTATTTTATAAATATTTGATTTCTAACTCTTGTCCTAATATTTTTTGGGCACAGGGATAGGCATGACATATCAAAAAGAAAAGATCAAGTAATAGCAATAGTGGTGATGATTTTGGCTGTTGGGACAAGTGGAATTGCTATATGGACCAATTTGTATGGTTCTAGTGCTTGACTACAAGTGTTTTGAGGGCATCCTGATTCAGTTCTACAAGAGTCCAGGATCTGAATAATACTTGTGTATATGAAGTTATGCAAATAGTGTATAACTTGATTTGATGTCCTTGAATTCTCTTATTGTTTCCATCTTGTACAAATTACAATGTTATATATTACTGGCACTGGTCATTGTTCAGGTCCCGTTATGGATCTATAGACTAAATTGAAAAATTATATGAAAAGGAATCTATAGAAAAAGGAGTTGAAGAATCTCAAAAGAGGATCAAAAGTCAAAACAATTCACATGAAAATTGGAAACTTACCTTGACAAGCAAGTAACACCATAGAATTTGGCTCCTCCTGAGTAACTAAAGTGAGTAGACTAATGATTATTACTTCAACAAATGTATGATTTGTTATTATATACTTGCGATATTTTTCTTTGATTTTAAATAAATCGTTGATAGTACTCTACCTTCTAAAGAGAAAACATGGAGTGTTTCTGCTATGGGATTCTATGTAGTGTTTTTTAGGAGCCATATACATAACAATAACATTTAATTTCAGTGTCTCAGAATAGAACTACCTCCAATAGAGAGAACTACGAGAAGCCTAAGAAAAAAAATTAAGCCCCATACGCGGGGAGCGGTTATGGTGCATAAGGAAATCCTTATGCACCGTGCATAAGTCCCAGCACATTAACCATTTTGCAGTGGAAATGGTTTCTGTGAGTTGGACTCCAAAACCATTTTGTTGTGGAAATGGTTTCTGTGAATTGTACTCCAAAACTATTAGATGTACTTAATGGTTTCCTTGATCCTAATTCAAACGCCACAAACTCTTTCACTTTCTTCGCTCCCACTGATTCTTCACTCTTCGCACCATTTTCATCATCAGATTCCCCAAAAAACTTCTTCTATTCCTCCTCTCATAGCCGAAGATGATTTCAGCGACAGCGATGACGAAACCTGCTCGTTGTCATCCACGTCATCGGAATCCGAAGACGATGATGAAGAAGAAGAAGAAAATAGATCGGGTCAATATTTCCGATTAAAAGGCTCTGGCAACGGTGATGGATTTCTACGCAGTTGTCGTCGTAGCATTACCGATATATTTTCGCTATCGGAAATCGCCAACAGCAAAAACGTTGTGAAGCTTTGGGATACGATAGGGTTTTCCATCGGAGGGATATTCCGATGCGGAGGCTCTTGCGCCGGCGCCGGTGGATCTGGAAGCGGTGGTGCAGAAGAAGAAGAAGAAGAGTAGTAGAGTTTCGTTGATGGAGAAATCTGAAGCGTTGGATGGAGTGAGAAAGTGTGAAACTGTAGCCGTTGGATTGAAAGAGCACATAAGTGAAATCTGATGGTTGTGAAGTCCTTATGCATGGTGCATAAGGAAATGACTTATGCACCATAACTTTTGCCATAAGCGAGTTTACATAAGAGCATGTTGACTTTGAATGGTTTATTTATGGGTTTCTTGCAACATTCTTAGTAAACTCATGCTCGCTTGCATCTGAATTGTTATCAAGAATTTGAATCGGAAACATAAATGAACATGTCCTTTGTGGAGAACGAAAGAAGAAATCTAGAATGATATCAATTCATATGCACAGATCGAACATATGAAGATCAAAACAGAAAACATATTGGATCAAACAAAACCTTATTTTATTTTATTTTTTCTAATATGAAGAAAGATGCATAGAAAGCGAAGGTTGCAGCTTGAACTTGTGTTGGGAAATGTTAACACAACTTGAACAAAAAGATGATGAACATGAATATGATAATGGCCACACAGACAATTTCAAGCTATAAGTTTTATTCACCCCACCAGTTTAAGCAGATAAAATGTGATAGAGATAATTGTGAATTCTCTAGTTAAGGATACTTTGGAGTTAATTCAACACTTACTTCAAGTTTATCGATCCATGGTTGTTTACAAAATAAAGTTTTGTCAATTATACTAGAGAAAAGACAGAATAATTTTGCCAAATTTTTTGGATCATCAAAGCTAGGATTTTGTATACTTTAAAATATACAAAGTGTCTTTATTAATAGAGAAACTCATGATAGTATTCACACAAAAAAAACTCATGTTAGTTAGTAAGCAAAGGAAAACAACTTTTCACGACTTTTTATTCTTTTTTCGGATTAGGCTCATATCTGATAGTGAGTGGACTTTGTTTGCAAAGGTACGGACTAAGACAATGTGTTGCATTCTGCACAAGTGTACCTTTGCAACAATCAATCATCGAATGATCAGTATCACACGACGTTCCGTGAATCACGTCGAGAATCTCTCAATGACTATGATGTAATTTATTCTAATTCACGTGAAATCTTGAGGGTGTGCTGCTACACACCCTGAGCCCAGCGTGGGTCCACCCTTGTCCAAAACCTACACAATTGTTGGCTTTTAAACTTTTTATTTGTTAGAAATAACTAATAAAGGTTTCAAATGACCGAACACCTAAATATGAACCCCATGTAGCGAGGTTTCACCCAAGAAAACAATCACCGGCCATCTGACGTCTTCTTTCAAATTTAATCATTATTACATATTACCATTCACTAAATATTTCTTCTAAACAATATTTTGAAAATATCTCACAAACCAAGAAAACAATCACTGACCATCTGACGTCTTTATTCAAATTTAATCCTTATTACTTCCTCCGTTTTAAAATACGTGTCGCAATTTTACAATGTGCACTATTCAAATAACTTAATTTTACCATATTTTTTAACTAATACATAAATACAAATGTTAGCATGTAAGATGTTTGATTTGTCTCGATGAATATTTTTAAAATATCAAATTTTTATAATTTTTTATTATATATAATTAAAGATATTAATGGTCAAAGTTGCGTATTGACATGTATGCAGTGGTCGATTGCGACATATATTTTGAAATGGATATAGTACATATTAGTATATTACCATTAACTAAATATTTCTTCTAAACAATATTTTAGAAATATCTCACAGAAATGGCACAGAAAAAATCGTGATGAATTGCATCATGATTTTGATACTGTATTATAAAGCAAAACAAAAGTAACAAAAAATAGAATATGAACTTGAAATGGTAGTAAAACAATCAAGATAATACTAGTACAACGAGACTTCTATAGCCAATGATAATAACTAATTCTTAACAAATGTAATTAATTTATAACTTTGAGAGGGATGCTAGTAACATTCTCTCTAACACTTACTTTCTTATTTGATGAAATCATATATGTCTCACGTTTTATCATGAGTTTGTTGCTGCTTTGTATGATATTAAATGGAACTTGTTAGGATTTGGAGTGTGGAGTTGCATCATACTCTTAAAAGAAAATAATTGTTTTGCTGATTTTTTTCACAAAAAAGGATACTCTGTGTTTGGATTGAGGGTTTAGAAGGGGAAGGAACGGAAGACTCACTTTTATTTTTTAAATTACGAATAATGTAAAATGTTTTTTTAAAATAAATTAAGTGTTTTTGAAGTATTATATGATCAATTTTCATGCTATTTTTTTTGACATTTATCATTTTTTTTTAAAATATTATATGATCATTTATCATGTTAATTCAATTTTCTAAAATTTATTTTATAAAGTCCGTAATTTAAAAAATAAAAGTAAACCATCATCTCTCTTCCCTCCTAAACCTTTCATCCAAACACACCCTAAAGATTGTTCCAAGTGAAGCTTGCTATACTTCAAGAATCTCCTTCTCTAAGAATTAATTGTTTTTCTGTTTCTTTTTTCTTCCTATTCAAAACAATATGTCATATTATGATTTTATTTTCTTCTCCTCTTTATTTTTTCTTGAATCCATTCACCTTAAATTTATTTCTATAAAAAAAAATCATTTTATTTTTGGGGCATAGTAATTAAATTCAAATAATCATAACTAATACAGCAACATTGATGTCAATACGACCAAATGTTTTTCTTAAAATAAAAATACGGACCAAATGTTGATATCAATATAAATAATTGAATTTTTGAATATTTGAACGTATCTATTTGTATGCATCATCAATGTTTAATTATTTTACGCATACATTCAGTGATGCGTTATCATATCATTTACTCCCTCCATTCATTTTCTTTTGATGTTTTAGAGTTTCAATTATATTCCAAAACTTTTGATGTTTTAGTGAATTTATTATTGTTTTCTCAAGTTTACCCTTGTTGGAAAACACCATAAACTATTAAAGTAGTTGTGACATTTGGTTTATCACATGTGAATTTAATGATAAATAAAGACATTTTAGTCAAAAACACAGAAATATTTATTTATCCTTTATTATAAAAGTTAGACTTGCTTGGCTACCATGTTTGCCCTAATTCACCATATTTTGCCCTAATGCCTAGCATTTTTCCCTCCTGAACAAGTACTAATTGCTACTTTAATCTCACCCGTTCAAACTCTATTTTCACACTTGATCACACACGTTGATTGAAACTCTAAAAATGTTCCCTCATATAACTTCGTTAATGCAATTGAAGACATGTTAAATGCTAATCAATTCGTTCAACAATCCCCTACACTAATTGCTAATCAAAAATCATAAACATCCATTAAAACGAACTTATATCAATTGGTCACGAAAAACTTAATACACGGAGAAGTTAATTAACTATGCTATATATTCTATATATCAAATATGCTCCAATAACAAAAAATAACCATATATAATATATTAAACACATTTTTCACGCTAAATGGAAAAGCTTTGCATCAATATGCACATACAATTTAACAACAAATATTGCATCACGAAAAAAATTGATGCAGTATATTTTTTGGTAAATTTTCTGTTTCCATTCTTTGCGGTAATGACACTTTTTTTGATGCCCTCCGTTTTTATTTATGATGTGACTTAAGATCGAGCAGTGTAGTGCTATGTGCAATTTTGTTAACAAGTATTCAATTTTATTTTCGTATAGGAATTGCTTTTAATTGCTTTTAATCTCGCCCGTTGATTAAATCTCTGTTCTCAAAATCATCGTTTTCTATCATAGGACTTACTTAATGTTAATTAAAAATGAATAACACACTTTTATTGCAATTAAAACGAATGACACACTGTTAATGGCAATAATTGTCGTAGTTAATGGCTTGAAATCGTAGTTAATGTCAATTGAAAACTTTAAACTTGCATATTTTCGTATAGGAATTGCTTTTGATTGCTTTTCGGCATTATGCACTAATTACTCTACCAATTACTACCTATTAAAATCAATTATGACGCACTTATATCAATTGGTCACGAAAAAATTAATACACGGGGAAGTTGATCGAATATGCTATATACGCTATATATCAAACATGCTCCAATAACAAAAAATAACCACGAAAAAATATGTTAAACACATTTGTCACGCTATATAGAAAAGCTTTGCAAAGTCATCGTTTTGCACATAGTCCTGAACTGCTTGATAGGAATTGCTTTTATGCATTATGCACTAATTCCTCTACTAATTACGCCCTATTAAAAGCAATTATGACGTGGTAATCGCACAAATCGAATTACTGATTTTATGGCTGCAATATCTTTAATTGCTTTAATCGCCCTAATAATATCCCTATTAAAAGCATTTATTCAATTTTATGCTAATCAATTACTATTGCTCTAATTGCTTTTATGGCTGCAATGAATAGTAATTATTACCAATAGAAGACTATGATCATTCACATTTGAAACTAACAAAGAGAATTGCCAATTACCTATTTAAATACCACTTAGTTGTGCGAATACAACCATTCTCTACTTTAAGCAAATTTAAGCAAATATAACTCTTTCTTCCACTTGCTAATATGGCAAACATTTTCACCCCCATTTCAGCTGTGACAACAGGTGGAAAGAAGGATTTGAAGTTGATTGTCTGTGTGGCCCATATATGGTTGATCCGTGATAAGGAAAATCTAGATGATATTATCTTCATGAACATGATATTGGTTGATGAGAAGGTATATTATATAAATCGATTGTATAAATAAATGATCCTTTTTTCAAGTTGTCACTATGATAACATATACTATGGTTTATATTTGATGACATGTTATTTTTTGTTTAGCGTGGACGGATCCATGTCACTGTTCGTAAGTTCCTGGTGCCAACGATTCAAAGAATGGTTGAAGAAGGAGGAACATATAAGCTAGAGAATGTCATGGTAGGATTTAATGAGGGGACTTACAAACTCTTGCCACACAAGCACAAACTTAACATGTCGGCAAATGCGAGATTTACTAAGGTGAATGCAAGCAATTTGCCTCAGAACATGTTTGAATTCATGTCTTTCAAAGACATTTTGATAAGATTGAAGATTGGAGTTCCAATTATGCTTTTGATAAATATTGATCTAAAGTTAGGATTATGCAATGGAACAAGGTTAACCATAACCAGAATGGGAAAATTTGTACTTGAAGCAAAGGTTATATCTGGAAGTAACATCGGTGAAAAAGTTTTCATACCCAGGTTATCTCTTCAACCGTCTGATATTAAAATTCCATTCAAATTTCAGATAAGACAATTTCCAATATCTGTTTCATTTGCCATGACAATCAACAAAAGTCAAGGGCAATCACTTAAAAATGTTGGTATTTATTTGTCGAGTCCTGTATTCTCGCATGGTCAATTGTACGTTGCAATTTCCAGAGTCACTTCAAAACAAGGTTTGAAAATACTAATCGTTGATGGAGATGGAGAGAGCACTGATACGACCTCAAATGTTGTTTATCACGAAGTCTTTCGTAATGTATCTTGATGGTTAATGTTCAAACCTTTTTGTTATGTATGCTACCATTTCGGCAATGTATGGTTACATTATTTTCATTGATTCGATTACCTTCTACGTGGTAGGACCCGTGCGGTAGAATGGGTCATTGGTCTAGTATACTTTAATTACTCCTTAAAACTTGTGCTAAGACCTAAAACATCAAAAGAAAAGGAATGTAGGGAGTAATAAACATTTTTTTAGGGATCATTTAATAAACAATACACCATTGAATTCTTGTGTAAAATAAATTTACATTTATAGAAATTAAACTCATATTTGTATATACTCTCTCTGTTGTTAATTATAAGCAAATTTGACTTTTTAGGTTCATTTAATTAATGATGTATGTGGTTCATATTGTGGATCACATTCATCATTAATTAAATTAACCTAAAAAGTTAAATTTGCTTATAATTGGCAACGGAGGGAGTACACATTTATTAATTAAAAAATAGTTACTATTCATTAAAAGAACCTTTCAATTTAATTAAAAGGCATTATTGAAATGGATGAACATTTTATCTTGTTTGTATAATATAATTTATTTTCCTAAAGATGTGATGCTTTAAAGTAGAGTGAAGACTCCATTTAGTCCATATCTTTTCCATCTACTTTAATTAGTTAGAGACTAATTCGTATTAAAGGCTAATTTATTATTTTTTGCCATTTATTAAGTTGAACCGCGAGAAAATTACAATTATCAAATTTATTCTTCACTTTTAAAAATATTATGAAAAATATTTTAAAGGAAAAAACATTAATATAGTTTTCAAATTTATAGCAATTGGTCAAAACATGCCAACTATTGTTTGTTAAAAATATATTTTTACTATTAAGAGAATGACATACCACAAATGAGAGAAAGGCAACAACATTAGATGACTCATCCCTAAAACCCACTTTTCCATCCACATACATTGAGATTTGAGTGTGTTCCAATTCGTCACATTTTCACTTTCTGTCTTCATGCATCGAACGACTAGAAATAAACCATTCCAACCTGTCACAAAATCACACACTATTTTTTCATAAACAACAACAACAAAATCACCTGTCACAAACCCCACTTCAATTTACAAAACAACCCTCATCAACTCTTCCTTCACACACCCCTCACTCTTCTATTCATAAATGGTATTATTGTCTTTCAACATCTCCAATAATTCAAAACAAAAGTCCTATAAAACCCAACCTTCGCACGTTGTTGTAAAAAACAACAAAAAACTACAAAACTTTCTCATATTTTTTCCACCTTTGTCGCTGGGATATCTCCGATGACCGGATCAAATACACCTCTCTTATCAGGTTCCAAGGTTTCTACCGAGCCAGCGACTGTCTCCGGTGCGGTGTTTAATGTCGCGACGAGCATAATTGGCGCCGGGATTATGTCACTTCCAGCAACTCTAAAGGTTCTTGGTGTGATTCCAGGGTTTGTTTTGATTCTGGTGATTGCTTTATTGGCTGAAATATCGGTGGAGTTTTTGATGAGGTTTACACATTCCGGTGAAACGACGACGTATTCTGGTGTCATGAGAGAAGCTTTTGGACCTCTAGGAGCTGTGGCAACTCAACTTTGCGTTGTGATTACTAATCTTGGGTGTTTAATTATGTACTTGATTATTATTGGTAAGTAAGAATCGACTTTCTAATGTTTATATTAGCAGTTTAATCATTAAAACAAAGTGCAACAAAAAACATGAAAAAAAAGTGTAAAACTTAGATTTTGAGTTTGATGAATGAAATATCTAAAAAATAAAGTACTCAAAATCTGAGTTGTTTAATGATCGGTCAAGATCTATAACTGCGTGATTACACAAATTTCATGAATGCACAGAATTTGATACTAAAAGTATTTTAAAACGGATTTCATGTGGTAACTCACGGAGTTAGTGATATTGATCCTCTGAACACTATTATAAGCAAAAATTGACATTTTAGATTCATTCAACAAATGACGTATGTGGTCTTAAACATAGCCCACATACATCATTTATTGAATGAACTTATAAATGTGCATATAATTTATTCTTTCAAAAAAAAAAAAATGTGCATATAATTTTGGCTAAATGTGTGATAAGTTTGTTTTTTATTTTTTGCTATGTACCAAAAGTTCTGAATTTGTGTATTATTTGATGTACTATACAGCGGATGTACTTTCTGGAAATCAACCTGAAGGAGAAGTACATTTGGGTATTTTGCAACAATGGTTTGGAATTCATTGGTGGAATTCACGTGAATTTGCTTTGTTCATTACCTTAATATTCATTTTGCTTCCATTGGTATTGTACCGTCGTGTAGGTTAGTACCAAGTTAATTAATTATTATATGTACTTAAATTTGATCTTATTTAGGATCATTAAAAATGTTACACTTTTTTACTATGGTTACAATACTAAAATTTGATGTTATTTATTGTTTATTACAGAGTCATTGAAATTTAGTTCTGCAGTATCAACTCTTCTTGCTGTAGCATTTGTTACAACATGTTCTGTTTTGGCAATTGTTGCACTTGCGGAAGGAAAAACACAAACACCAAGATTGGTTCCTCGTTTGGACCATCAAACATCTTTCTTTGATCTTTTCACTGCAGTTCCTGTCATAGTCACAGCCTACACATTTCATTTTAATGGTAATTTTGTTACACATTTCATTTTAATGGTAATTTTGATTTAGTTAATTTGCATTAGTGATTTAGGGATGAAAATTGGACAGGGCGGTGGGGTGATTAGTGATCTCTTGCTGTCCACTTTGTCCGATTTGTATCCCTAAATTAGATTTGATGAATAGTCTGATAAAAATTTGTAGATTAGGAATCACGCATTCACGCAGTTAGTACATTGGTGACCATTGGATCAAGATCGGACGATCCATACTGAAAGCGTGATATTTAATATTTTTAAAAAACTAAATTCTGAATTTAAAATGGCCCGTTACCGATGTACAACTACATGAAAGGGGGGTCCGACTGCGGCAAATTCAAATTTGTTAATTTTACTCTAGTACCTATGAAATTGGTAATTTTGAATTTTTATTGCAACTTCTTTGAAGCAACCTTAATTAGAATTTAAAATGCAGAAGATTAATTTTTTTTGCATACAATTGATTTAATGCAGTGCATCCAATTGGGTTTGAACTTGGAAAACCATCAGAAATGACAAAAGCAGTGAGAATAGCACTAATCCTATGTGCACTCATATACTTTTCAATAGGCCTATTTGGTTACCTATTATTTGGTGATGCAACTCAATCAGACATTCTAATCAATTTTGACCACAATGCTGCTGATTCATCATTTGGTTCTTTACTCAATACTTTGGTCCGTTTAAGCTATGCTTTTCATGTTATGCTAGCATTTCCTCTTCTCAATTTCTCTTTGAGAACCAATATTGATGAATTCTTCTTCCCTAAAAGACCTTTGTTAGCAACAGATAATAAGAGATTTGTGTTCCTCACTTTGGTGCTGTTGGTTTTTAGTTACATTGCTGCTGTTGCAATTCCAGATATTTGGTTCATTTTTCAGTTTATGGGATCAACTTCTGCAGTTTGTCTTGCATTTGTCTTCCCTGGTTCTATTGTTCTAAGGTAATTAATCTTGCTCTATGTTTTTTATTTAATTGTAAAAGCTTATTTTAATATCTTGCAAAATAGATTATCTTGACTAAATAATAAATAAGTAATTTTTAATACCTTTTTAATCAAATAGATCTTAAGATTTTTCATCATAAACATGTTTGTGCTTGTACTCATAAATAAACTATTAATCATGCTTCGTCTAATATTTTTTTCCTATCGTCCAAAAATAACAGGGATATTCATGGTATATCAACAAGAAAGGACAAAATTATAGCACTGGTTATGGTTATACTAGCTCTAGTAACAAGTGTGATTGCTATCTCCAACAACATATATAAGCTGTTTTAGTACCATAGGTCACAAATTATGTATTCGATTTTGCCCAGTAACTAGAAATTATATGATTAGATAGAGAAAATTCTAGACGCATGTATGATGGTCGAGGAGCTTGTGTCATCTGCATTATTGTAGTTGTAGATATCATTGATATGTGTATTGTAAAAGTCGTATATCAAAAAAAGTATAGCTATTTAAAATGTAAAATATAAAACATGCATGTATATATTATATGAATTTATCAAGTAACAACTGGAGATAGGTTTAACATAATGGATAATTCACTTTTCTATTAAAATTGTTTTTAATTGAAAAAATCGTGTGGTTGAAAATAAGGTTGACAAACCATATCTTGCAAAAATCTATTGTAATAATGTTCCAAGAAAAATAATGCTATGTATTTATGTAACAAAAAATGATGATGCTATGTAACAAAAAATATTGGTTTAGAACCCATTACTGCGAACAGGCCTTGTAGCCCCTCACTGTCAGAGGTGCAGTATGTTTAATGAGGAAGGAAGTATTGGGTGATTAAAACTAAGGTGTTTACTTTGGTAAAAAAAAAAAAAACTAAGATGTTTACCGTGCGGTTTTGAGATGAAAAATCACCTAAACTATAAAATAGAAAAGTATGTTGTTTGATTTGATTCTGTTGATTTTTAAAATAAAATTTGAATCAAATCAATTAAATCAATGCGGTTTGGTTTGGATCGGTTGGTGTGGTTTTTTTTTGAGACAATACAATTGTTTCGTTTTCAAAATTAAAATATGTTTTTTTGAACAAGCAAAATTAAAATATGTTAAAAAGCTAAAACACGACATTATTTTCAACAATGTTTTAAATTTCATCCAATATTACATTCATTTTCATTCAATAATGTTCTTAATAACATGGACCAAATTAGAAATATGGAAAAAAAAATAAGAAATGCAAAAGACTAAGATTTTACTATTCTCTAAAAGTTCAAGTAGCATATAAATACATTTTTAAAATAAAAAAGCAAGGAAGAAACATAACAAGAGAAAATATATGTCACTTTATAAAAGTTTGCATTGAGTTTCTCGAGTCTATGTGACATATGTTTAATTAGTGTTTTCTTATGTTGCTTTAGATTTGATTAGATGGTAAAATAAAAATCGTAAACCAAATCAAACCATGTGATTGAATAAGAAAATGATTCAAATACATCTAAACTAATTGTGATTTTTTGCGATTTCGGTTTGAACTGATTCAGTTTACGGTTTTTCTATTGAGTTTGTTCAGTTTTGAACACCTCTAATTAAAACCATTTATGCATAATATAAAAGAATTAAACAAAATTTATTTTTAAAATAGTTAAAGGATATGAATATTAGTGTGTATTGTGTGATAAAATATTCTACTCAAAATCATTGTGACTTTTATGCTTAATACTCCCTCCGTTTCAAAATGAGTGTCGTTTTAGGTGTTTACACACATATTAAGAAATGCAATGATTAAAAGAAAGAGAATGGTTATTTTACCAAATTATCCTTATTAACTATTGGTTAATTTTAAAAGTAATGCTTTGGAAGTAGTGTGCAGAGTATTAATTGGAGGGTACAATTGAAAAGAAAAAATTATTATTGCATTGGAAACTGAAAGTGACATTCATTTCGAAACAAATTTTTTTGGCTAAAGCGACACTCATTTTAAAACGGAGGGAGTATTATTCATTATCATTATATGAGTTATCATATGGTCTATCCGTTCCTTCAATTTTCCCCCTTCATTTTCCTCGATTGAGAAGGTGGTTCATAAATGTTAGGAGTCAAACTAATTGGTCAAAATAAATAAATAAATAACACATGATGCTTTTAATCGACGTCTTGCTACTATCTACTCCTACTTTGTTTGTAGCATATACTCCATCCGTTTCAAAATACATGTCCAATTTTTGCACTATTCATTAGACTTACTTTGACCATACTTTTTAACTAATGTATAAATACAAATATTAACATGCAAGATGTTGTTTGATTTGTCTCGACAAATATTTTCAAAATATTAAATTTTTATAATTTTTTACTTTAGATAATTAAAGATATTAATGGTCAAAATTGTGCATTGGCATATGTGAAGTGGTTAACTTGGACATGTATTTTGAAACGGAGGGAGTAATTGTTAATAAATTTTGCAATTATTAATGCGAGGTACCTACTTGTTTTCTGGCTAGTTATTTCGATTAGATATTTAGTTTCGTTGCAGATGAGTAGAATTATTAGTAAATTAATTATTTGAGTTCGATTTGTTAAATATTCGATCAAACTTGTTTGCCTGTAAGTTTGATTTTTTAAATGTTCAATCAAACTTGTTTGTTTGATTAAATTAGTATTTGAGACAAATCGGAATTTTTTTTATTGAAATCGAGCAAGAGATTCATAGTAGTGTTGAAGATTGGGTCGCCCCGTGGTACCTTGTTCGTGCAATAGTTTATTTGATTAAATTTCATTCATATGTTTGAGATAAATCGAGAATTTTGTGATTGAAGTCGAGCAAGGGATTCATAGTAGTGTTGAAGACGGGTGGGCCCCGATACATTGTTCATGCACCCTTCAATAATAGGATCATGCAAAATTCTTGCACCCTCAGCCACGAGTTCACAAGGACAGCTGCTGTAGCGGTTGATTGATCTAGCTGCTCCGAGACATCTCTAGAAATGTGTTTCATGGCTCTTCTACGTTATATCATTTTTGTTGGTAAAAGTCCGGAAGACAACAATTATGTTTGTCAATTATGCAATGTCCATTGTGACAAAAAATGCATATCCATCTCTTTCATCGAACAGTCCTAACACATCATAAATCTTATTAAGATTTGACGCAGATAAACATACACAAAGTATTACTCCCTCCAATCCTATTTTTAAAAAACAACTAACTTTTTAAATTTATTGATTAATTGATGTATCCTGTCTAAATTATAGACCAAATACATCAATTATTCAATAAACCTATTAATATTATAAAAAAGACAACTAATTTTAGACAAAAAATTAAAAAAAGGACACTACTGTAAGACTGAGGGAGTAGTAGTTTTATATTGGAAATAATATTTTTAAACTTCTAAAAATTAAATTCACCACTTTCCAACATATTATTTCTATATTTACTTACTCAAGGCACACACTTAATCATTTCCTAAAATGGGATTTCCTAAACAAATAGGATTTCCAGCAAGATAAGGTAGAATGAAGGAAATCAACTCCACACACATCCGATTAAGTTTGACTATACTGTGAACTAGAAAATAGTGATAAACTTCCAAATCTTTATCTATAATAAATAATTTAAATTTTTCAATTTCTTACCCTCGAAGTGCACAGGTAAACAAATACTCCAGGATCTTTGTTAATCATTTCTCTTAGAGAACACAACTTCTAAATTCTAATTCTCAGTGAAGATAATGCTTTCCAATGAAATTGTAAGCAAAATAGCAAATACAAATACATAAGATATTGATATTCTTACAGCTGAAAATTCATAAAAAATTGAGACAAAACAAGATGAACAAAATTTGATTTAAAAAAGCTGTTACAGTCTTTCATCTATCACATATCTTCTTGCCATATATCATGCGGAGCGACTTAAGTTAGGGACGAAAACAAGGAAGAAGACTCTACCTGCATAATGCATGATCATAAACAATCAGTACTTCAAAATTGCAATATAAAATCCATTGAAATATACAACATGCAAGGGAATAAGTTGGTTAATCCTGCTCAAAAATGTACTATCCTCAAATTCTAAATCAAAGACTCATGAAGTGAAAAAATAGGTAGTAATTTCTGTCTGCAAAAAGTGTTTTGGTTTCCAAAAGGATATGAAAATTTGATTTTCCTTGAAAGTTTTGACTTGAAATGGCTTTTGCATCAGTTAGAAAAAATTAAACTTCAGTTTACACCATACTTTCAACATATAACCATTTAAACACCAACTATTTCACTTTAAACTCAATTTCAACCAAATTAACTTCTACAAAATCCACACACTTAAACCTTGTGCCACGAAGCACCTGGTAAAACAAGCAGAAGACGGCACCAACTTATTGCAGGCATAAATACATTATTTATCTTTCTCCAAGAACAATAATAAAAACCAACCGTCTCCAAATCTGTTTTGAGATAATAATAATAATAACATCAGCAACAACAATAATGATAATATACTGCTGTTTAAACCAACCTGTTTCTCCTGGGCTTTGGAACAACCAACCCTCTCTTCTCTATGCTTTTATACCGATCCTTTAGAAGGGTGCAACAACCCTAATTATGTACACCAAAATAAGTAGGAAAATTAGTCTAAAAAAAAAGTAAGGAAACTTATTGCATGTTTAAATAAACTGAGTCAACAAAATTATCAAAATATGATTTACAAGTCTACCTTAAGCTTTCGGATGGATCCATTTATCTCTTCGCTTAATAAAACTTGAACAGGAGCAGGCTGAAACCTGTTACAATAATGGAATTGGTATTAACGTAATTGTTGTAGAAATGGTGTAATTCACTAGAACATTAAACTAAAAACAAAACAACTGCACCCATTAATACAAGTACGATAAGGGAAGCACAAAAGACTGCTTACTTGTGCTTTCCTAAGCGAGGAGGACATGCCTTTAACCTCTCTTGTTTAGCAACTTGTCGCCTCAGATGTCTTCTCGATTTTTCCTCATCTTCATGCTTAATTTCCTCAGCAATTTTTGAGATGCTGCATCCAAAAGAACCAGAGATGCTTAAAAATCATCTTTTATTTTAGTAGAGAGAGAGAGGTGAGGGAGGATGAGAGAATGGTCATATTACCTATCAATTTCTTTTGAGAAATTCTTCTTCTTCTTTGATTCGGCTTCTTTTTTCAATTGTTCTCTGCGCCGAATTCTCTTATTCAACTCAACTCTAGTCACTTTCTTTGTTTTAATGGGCCTGTCCAATAGTGATTCAAACAATACAAATACATCAGATATTTAGACATAACTGGGTTTAGAAAAAAATACGCTGCAGAAATATATTACTTACAAATATATTAAGTGGATCTATTTTCCAGTGTTCAAAATGAAATTAAGCAAGACAGTCTAAATATAATATCACATTTACATACTGCTTTCAAAAAAAAGAATACCGGCCACGTGGTCTCCATAAAATTTATACACCTAAAAAGCTTAACTTAGCCTTCATTAGCTATCAACATGCATTTGCATGTCTGAATTCAAATTATACATGAAAGCTTGAGCAGGAAGGAAATGGAATGTTATTTTTATGACCTGATTGGTAATGTAAACCGGCAAAAAAGAAAGTATTTAAACTGAGAGAAGCTAACTAAGTGAATGATAACTTACTTTTTCTCTGACGCATCTTCATTTTCACCATCATCTTCGTGATTACTTTCATCATCGTCACTCTTCTCCACATCAAGAAAATACATCTGGCCAAAAAAGCAAGGTTACTGAATTAGCAGGAATAGAGACTCAAGACGTATAAATTCACATATCAAGAGCTTCGTAAATATGGAAACAAATTCATAGGTACAGTAGCTACATATTACATAAACGAAAACAATGAAACTCACATCTTCTTCAGAAATAGCTTCTCCAGCAGGAACAGTTAAAGGCACCGGTTCAGGGCCCAATTCATTTCTGTAGACTTTAATCATTTCTTCCGCAACAGCAGTAGCTAATGTATCCTGGTTAAACAATAAAGTTCTTAATATTCTTCATCATAAATCATAACAAGAACAACATCTCTAACAGCAGAGGAACACATAATACTTCCAAAAACTACCTGATGACTTTCATGTGTGGGATTAAATGAGCATCCTGGAGGATCAACCTCGACAGCTGGAATATGAGTAGGCTTGCACAACTGTGAAGCAGTCAGCAATCATATTATAAATATCAACTGAAACACTGAATGTGCAGCAACAATAAAATGGAAGAAGAAACACTGGATAGAATCCGCTATGCAATAACGTGTACCTTTTTCACTTTCTTGTTGCCTTCATCTGCGTCTGCATGACAATATAAAAGAATCCTAATGTTAACATCCCATTAATTTATAATAACCAAAATGGATACTAAATGCTTTAGAGTAAGTACCTTTATCACCCCACATATCAAATACGTCAGAATCTAACACGGAACCCTCCTGATATAGATTATTAAAGAAAAATTTCAATAAAACAAATTTTAAAAGAGGTTTGCGATGAAAAGAAAAAAGGAGTAATTCCCCCATTCTGTCCAAAATCCAAATATGTTTGCCACTAAGCATATTATTATTTAGCTTTCTGCATGAATAACAATTTACTGACCTTATGAATATTTTCATTGGCGACTAAACTTTTGGACACCACTTTCCGGTTTTTCGCGTGTTTCTTTAGAGTAGATGAAGGCACTGGCTTAACAAACTGGTTTTTTTGTAGTATGCTATCAACATGAAGCACCTTTTCTCTATGTTTTTCGATCTTCTTCTTTACCGCAAGATCTAGCCACATCAAATTTAAAATAAATTCAAATCCAAGGATCAATGAAAAAGTGAATTCTGGTTAATATTTCTCTACCAATACAGTACTCTACAACCAACAAATCAACCACATACTAGAAACGCAGATAATTGTATTTCGTCATCTTCAACATAAACTAAAATAAAAAACCATTTCTCGTAAAAGTTTATGTAATTCATGGAAAACACATCAATTATAATAGGTCTGCTACCAGACAGTTTGGATGACCCTGTTTGAATAAACAGCTTAATTTGCAGCTTATAGCATAAGCAATTGTCATGTAAGCACTTCGTATAAGCTCATTCCTATAAGTTGTTTTCATAAGCTATCTTGGAGAACTAATGGGAATAAGATCAAGGGTGTGTTTGTTTTAGCTTAAAAAAAAAAAGATTGTGTTAAAAAAATCTGGAGATTTTATAAAAATTAAAATATGAACCTATTTCTGTTTGTTTACTACCCAAATATAAAAATGAATTTTAACTATTCATCTGTTACCTCCTTGTTTTTAAAAAATAAAATAGATTTTGTGATAATCCTAATAGCTTTTCATTATAGAGTAAAAAATGATTTTTTTTTTTTTTTGGGTTGTGTTAACCGGTGCCCCCGGGGCACTGGTTAAGGTATCTAGAAAAGGAAATATTAAATAAAAAAAGACACTTTTTTGACTTTTGAAGCCTTGATTACACAATTTTCAATGCAAAAGCTTCTACATTTGCTTCCTTAACCAGTGCCCCGGGGGCACCGGTTAACATTTTCCATTTTTTTTTAATAAAATCCAAAACAAACACTTCAAAAATGACAAAAGTGGTTTTCTGTATTAAAAATAAATAAATAAATAAAGAGGGCTTTTTTCTAAAAAAAATCTTGAGCAAACGCACCCTAAAACTAAAACAACTTATGATGAACATGTCATAAGTTGTTTTCATAAATTCTCCCAATCAATCTCACAGGTACTTATACTCGTAGATAAGCTCTAATAAGCCAATCCAAATAGGCTCTATGTGTAAGTCATTTCTATAACAAAAGATAAAATAAAGTAACTACTTTTCTATCAGTTAAGTCGATCTCATAAGCTATCATTGATAGCTTTGAGAAATAAGCCGAAAACAGCTTGTGCACATGTCATAAGTTATTTTTATAAGCTCTAAGATAATCTCATAAGTGTAAATGTCATAGAATAAGCTCAAATAATTCAATCCAAACAAACCTAAAACTAAAAACACTTTCCATATACAAGCTTATGTAATTGATAATTAAAAACATCATTTTCATATAATCTAAAAATAATTAACCAAAATAAATAAATAAAAATGGGTACATACCTTTGGATTTGTCTTCGAAAAAGAGAGAATCACTGGAAACAGCTTGAAGAGAACCACCAGAAAGAGCGTCTTTTGTTGATTTCTCAAAGAAATCTTCGATTTCTTCTGTGCTTATGTTAGCTCTCCATGCTTTCTTACCCTTCCTTGAACTTTTCGATTTCTTCCCCATTTTCGTACACTACACTTTTTCAATTTTCAGGAACAAGGGTTTATTCAGAACAGAACATTAGCGGCAGAGTGAAACAGGGTTTGGTTTTTATATGTTGTCGTTGTCGCAGAGATGGAGCATTTTGTTGGGTTTTTTCAATGGGCCTCTTAACTTTGGCCCAAAATAAACTTCTTGGTCTACTTTTCTATTTCATTTTGTTTAGATGGTTGTTAAATAGACACCTCAAAATTGTTCATTTAACTGGAAAAAACGATCCAGAGTTACGATTCGATTGAATAAATTTCTTTGGTTTATTAACTATTTGGCACATAGGCTCAAGAGAGGGAGAAAAATTAGACTTTTTTTTTCTTTCTAATATTTTTCCGTTCTAAAAAGTCTAGCATGAAAACTAACACGTGTGTATGTTTGGAAAAACAAAATCCACAAAAAATATACACGTTTAGTTAACACGAGAATTTGGAGCTCCTCACACAACCATGGCAAATTATGCCATGGAATGCGAAAATGGCATGGGTGATGTGAAACCAAACACATGTTAAATAAGTTGCAATCATGGGGTTGAATTGGAGTCAAAACATATCAAATGTGTTTTTAATCTTTTACTATCTAATCTAAGTTGTACTAAAGGGACTTGGTTTATAATTTTTAGTTCATTTGATGCAAAGGATTCCATAACATCAATGGCTTGAACCATGGTCATTGAGAATTCATCATAGTATTACCTTTCCAAGCCTTTCCAATTTAGTGATTCTTTCGTCAAAATCAGTAACGCTATCAATTCTCCTACTTTGCACACACTAACAATATTTTCAAGCACCAACATAATGTAAAACATTTGATTGACTTTGAGATTTGATGACTTGTATTTTAGATGTGAAAGAGTGATAGATGAATGATTAAAATAAATTATTTTGATGAGAAAAAATTATTGATTAGAAGAGAGATAAAGACAAAGTCACCAAACTTCTATTTCAAAAGCACGTTGTTTTTTTCTAATAGATATTAGACGTTTTTTGCTATTAAAGAATTTTTTATACAAGATGAATAAAATTTAAAATGAATATGATAAACTTTTTCTTGTAGGCCTCAAACTCTCTTCATCAAAAAAACAAAAATCAAGAGTAAATAAGGAGAGGATCAAACTTTGAGTGTAGGTCATTGCAATAATGAACTGATTGCCTGCAGTATTATAGTAAAACATAGAATTTGAAGAACCCCACAAGTTATGAGACACAGTCTTTGTCCAGTAAAAACTCATCCTTGCCTAATTTCGTATGTGAAGAACGTTCGAGAGAAAGAAAACACAAACTCTTCAGTCTTCACCAAAACTATGCTGCCAAAAATTTGAAGTTTTAACAAATTTAAAAAGGCTTAGAATTAACACTTGGCTGGTAACCAAAAAAAAAAAACACTTGGCTGCACTGATGATATTGTAGCTTAAACAGTCCTGGAAAATCATCCATGACTACAACGATATACCAGTAGCACAGTGCATTATACAATATCCATCAATTCCCAACCATAACCATATTGCTTATTATGTTATAGATTTTAACATTAACAAAGTAGGGAAAAAAAATGCAACAAAGGAATCAATCATCAAACACAAACAATAATAAAAATCAGCAATCAATTTGGATCAGAGATTGAAAATAATTAGATAAAGCCAAACCTCCCCAAAAGAGAAAAAATGTACATTCTAAATTGGTTGTAAAGACCGGTAAAAAGAAAAGAATGTGGTGTGAAGTCAACATTAATATTCAAAAATGATTAGTTACAATTTTCTATTAATATTGTGTAGACACATTCAGTTGAGAAAGACAGAACATCAATTCAACAATTTTATAGAAAAACAGACAAAAATCAATATGTTCTTATAAGTTCAACTCGTCGAATCAGCAACCAATGCATGATAGCATATTAAGAAGCAAAAACAAGTACGAATACTTGTTATATAAGAAGAAAGAATTGAAGAGGAAAAATACTATCCAATGATAGTTACTGCTGATTAAGTAACAATAGTGGAGAACAATGAACTTCAATTTTCACTCAGTAATTTCTCAATAATAGGCCTCTTAATGAGCAAACCAGAAAACAACTTCCGAGATTAACATATCTAGTGTCCAACAACATATAGAACTAAACATAGAGTTCAACAGAATATGCTTTAAAAACAAAATTTCAAGATGCTACCAAAGCCTATTCAGTACTTGACAGGAGCAAGTACTTGTAGTTCGGACCCAAGCTTCTCGTCCACAATTTTCTCAGCTTTCACCCTTAATTTATTGATCTGCTTCTTTTTCTCATAAGCCAATTGTGATCTTTCCTTTCTCTTATTTTCCAATTCCTATCATCAACAAAAGATTTACAAACTTAAGCGCACAGTTCAAAAGATCAAAATTCTAATAAGAAAATATACAAGAAAATAAAAAAAATAAAAAACTCTCACCTTTATGATATCATAGTAGTTCCATCCAACCTCAGCTGACAATTGTCCAAGCAGACAGAATTTGTGTCCCTTTTGAAGCCTCAATACCCTAAATTCATTTACACATTCAGCATTCACAATAAAATCATGATTCAACAAAAAATGTTTCGACATTTTAAATACAACCTTTTAAGTTTAGTCCCTACACATATTTTATGTAATTTCATGCCCGGATTAACTTTGAATTTGTGTTTATAGCAACTACAACAAACCTAATCATAAAAATACTAAACTTGGACTGTAAGTAAGACTGAACTTACTTGAGAGCATCAGGAACAACCATCCTCTTAATCTTGTCATATGGAGGTGGAATACCTTCATAGACCTTCAACCTAGCAAGAGCAGCTTCTCCACGCTTTGTCTTGTGTGGAATCATTCTACATACCAAAAAAAAAAAAACAATTTTCAAAAATAACACAAACATTCTCAACACCAGCGTCGTCAAATGCAAAAATTAACAATTATAACACAAACATTCTTAACATCGGTGTCGTCAAATGCAAAAAATAACAGTTATAACACAACATTCTTAACACCAGTGTTGTCAAATGCAAAGTATAAATGTTAGTTCAAATTAAGCTACTAAATAGCAGCTTCCACATGTTTTACCTTATTATGTAGTATCATTCTACCAAACACAAATTTTGACAAATAACACAGTCATTCTAAACACCAGTGATATCAATAGCAAAAAACTAACAGTTTGTTCAAATTAAGCTATGCTACGGAGCTATGGCAGCGCAAGAGCCTCTTTATGACAACCTATTCTACTAAATAGTAGCTTCCACATGGTTTATCTTAGGTGATATCATTCGACAAAACACGCACATTTTCAACTAATAACACAAACATTCTCAACACCAGTGTTGTCACAAACATTCTCAACACCAATGTTGTCAATCGCATAAAATAACAGTTTGTTCCAATTCAGCTATGTTATAGAGTACAGAACTCTGGCAACGCTAGAGCCTCCATCTGACAATCCATTATACTAAATAGAAGCTTCTACATGCTTTACCTGATGTGGTATCATTCTACAAAACACACGCACTTTAACAAAAACACAAACATTCTTAACACTAATGTTGTCAATCGCAAAAAATAGTAGCTTGTTCAAATGCAGCTACACTACTATGGCACAGCTATAGCCAATAGTGCATCGCAAACAATAACCATTAGTTTAAATTCCTCTACGATATAGTGCTGTATCCTCTATTTGACAACACTTAAAAACATCAAATAACACTTAAGAACATATCATCATAAGCTGTTTTCATAAGTTCTCCCAAATAGCCTTATAAATGCTTATGTTAGTATATAAGTTTAAATAAGCCAATTCAAACAGGTCCTATTTTGAACTCCGACCAGATGACAACCCTAAAAACATAGTTTCATAATAAATTGTTAACACTATCAAATTATTAAACATGTTCATCAAATCAAACACATAATCTTGAGCTTATAGCTTATGTCTTATAAGCTCATTTGACTAAAAAAACCATTTGGTAACCGTCACTTACTCATGAGCCTATAGCTTATTTTTACCAGCTTATGGAATTAGCTTATAGCTTATCATTATTTATCTCAATTCAACGCTTGTAATCTTAATTGAAAAAAATTAAGTATCCATTAAGTATATCACTTTTATGTCATTTCATATTTATAAGCTAGTTTTACCAAACACTACAAATTCACTTAGCTAGCTTATTTGCTATCAGCTATTCTCTATTTCTTACCATAACCACATTTACAACAACCAAAAAACTATCATATAAACACAAATTCATAATAAATTACTAACACTATCAAATCAAAAAACACATTCATCATTTCATAACTACTCATAATTAAAATCTAGCTCAAAAATCTTCGAGTGAAAAAAGAACTAACCCACGAAGAGTTCTCCAGAAAATCTTAGAGGGAGCCCTAAAATGAATAGGACCATGACTGGGTTTGGTATTCATCCTCTTCCTAAGAAACCTCATGTACTTCATTTTCTGCCTAACCAGTCCACCAGACATACAAATCTCTTCGCATCTTACAACAACAACTTTCTGTCCGTTGAGTAACTCTTTTGCGACGATAGACGCTAACCGACCTAGCATGTGGTGGCGAGCGTCGATGACGACTCTCTTTGCACATGCGCCGGAACCTGACACCATTTTTGAGTGGAGTGGAGTTCTGGTAGGGTTTTCTTTGTGTTTTTAGGTTTTGCAGTGACGGCGACAAATTTGTATACGAAGTGCGGGTTTTTATGGGTTAGAATAATGGGTCGGATCTTGGAGGATGGATCCGTTAGCCCGTTTTCTTAATGGGCTGCTTTCTACTATTTTATTTTTAAATTAAGGCAATTGATTGATAATTTGATATTGGGATTTGCTAAAACACACCAACTAGTTTTTATGTGGGAGTGTTTTAGCAAGCTACACCTTAAGGTGTATTTAACTATTTTTTAGTTATAACTTGTTAAAACACACCTTCTAAAAAATAAGTGGGTGTATCCTAGCAAATGTCTATAGGAGTTGCTAACATACACCCACTTATTTTTTAGAAGGTGTGTTTTAGCAACATTCACCTTAAGGTGTATTTAACAACTTTTTAGTTATATTTTTGCTAAAACACACCTTAATAAAATCTAGTGGGTGTATCCTAGCAAACCCCTTTGATATTTATCTCGCCAATTTCCCGTTGGTCACTTCGTTGCAAGATTTACTCTTCAATCTTGTGGTCCTCGGTTCGAGACTTGGCATCTTCTAAGAAATCATCTTCTAAGAAATATTGGAAAAGCTACGTTTGGAAAATCTTGTGTATGATAATGTCAATTCAGGTGTCCTCGGTTCGAGACTTGGCATCTTCTAAGAAATATTGGAAAAGCTATGTTTGGAAAATCTTGTGTATGATAATGTCAAATCAGGTATTTCAAAAAAGAGGCTATGTTTGGAAAAGCTAGCTTATAAGCTTGTATAAAAAATATTGGGTTTTGTTAACAAATGCCTTTAGGGCAATGGTTAAGGATTAAGGATCCTATAAATAAAAATTTATCTTAAAAATATAAGTTTTGACTTATGATTAAGTAATAATTACACTACTTTTAATAAAAAGTTAATTGTTTTGGTTGCTTAACCAATGCCTTGAGGGCACTGTTTAGCATTCTCCAAAAATAATATATGTTTGGCAACAAGCTTTAGGGGACCCAAAAAAATTAACGTTTAGGGGACCAAAAACTTGCTACAAAATATTAGAGGAATAAAAAACAAAATTTAAGATATTTATAGAGAGGAAAAACTTATTTTACCTTTATTTTTATAAACAACTTTTTTTGACATTATCATACACATAATGACATAACTTTGTTCTGACTAATGCTTAGCTTAATTGGCAATGTCGACTACATTGGAATGAACATTTTTATAATTACCTAAGTTTGAACTCGAAATCTTCCCTTTCTTTGTGTAAATTTTTTAGTGATGTTGCTAGTCATTCGGTTTACAAATATAAAAACAAATTTGTCATCTATAATCTTTTATGATTTACTAAATTTTCATGTATATAGGGATGTACTCCCGCATTTTTTTTAAGTGTCACGTTTGAAGGAAAATTGGATTCATGCTTAGTTGTTGTTTTCAAAGTTGAATTCAACATTAAGTATTGGTTTATCAATAATATCTTTGATTATTTATCAAAGAAAGAGAAATAGATTGAATGAGATGATAAATTATTAAGGATAATATATGTAAAATATACATATTAAAAGTAACAATATCCATTAGAGCATAAACTTGATGGAAGTCTTCATCAATTGATAAATTATTTGTTCTCTAGAGCATAAACTGATCATATGATTAAACTCTAAGTCTACATTGAGAGTATAATCCGAAGATATGTTTCTTAGTCACCAGAGAATAACACCTTCTTTATGGTTACACGCCATAACTATCCATTTAAAATTCAAGAATAAAGGCCAGATGATTTTAATTGGCATCAGATAAAGAAGTTCTTAAGAGAAACTACTCAATATATATGTGAAGATCATTATATGTTCGAGTTTGGCCGTTTGGGTCTGATAATTTGTTAAGAAGATGCGTAAGTGGAGAATAGTTCGTGGATATATCATGGCACTATCACAATTCCCCATATGGATGACATTTTAATGGAGAACATATTACTGACATATTACTATCTTCAAAAATGCATATTCCTTCAAAAAAAAAAATCTTCAAAAATGCATATTGTTGCAAATTCGATGAGAAAACACACCAATAACAAACTTGATGTGTGGAGCAAAGGATAATTAAGCAACCAATATCAAAGTGAATTGCAATTAAACAAGCAAAAGTAGAAAAAACAGCGAGAGAAAAGCAGAGAGAACACAAAAGAATCTGTTTACCCAGTTCGGTCCAAATTGACCTAGTCTGGGGGAGAGAGCAGCCCTCCGTTCCACTATATGATGAGTAACGTTACAAAAGAGATTTCAATGGGTTACAAGAATAAGTCTCCCGCCTAATTCTACCCAAATCCCAGCCTCTTCCCGTAACCAAGAGACTCAATCCTAATAGTGTTTCCCAAGGTGAATCAACCTTCAAACCCTAGTTTGTTGCCAAGAGACAAACTCTATACAAACCCTAGTTTGATTTCTAAACCCTTGTTTCAGCCCCCTCTATCTCTGAAAATAGTCTGATACAAGGCCTATATTTATAGTAAAAGAAACTCCCATAAAATTGTAACAAATCTGGCCCAAAAATACGTTTCTGAAAATTAAAAGCACGCGAAATCGGCCACCGATTTTTCCCGAACAGAAAGCCTCCCAAAAGGCAGCCAAAATCGGCCACCGATTTTCCAAATCGGCCACCGATTTGTACTTTCAGCAAACATCAATTTTGGCCTCCAAACTCCAATTTTGAGTCACTTTCACAACAATCTCCACCTTGACTCCAAATTAGTGATGATGCCCATTTAACATCAACACCTTGCTGCTCTTTCCCTTGCTTCCCACTACACCAAGTATCTCCACAAGTTTACACCTTAATCTCTTCAATCATCGGAATGCCTTCCGCCCCTTTGAAGATCCTTGTGTCCAAACTACTCAAGGAATTTTAGGTAGTTCCACAAGTACACACCTTAACCTCTTCAGCCATCGGAATGTCTTCCGCCTTCTCGAAGATCCTTGTATCCAAACTACACTAGGAATTTCAGGTAGTTCTACAAGACTACACCATACCTCTTCAATACGAGACATCTCCCGCTTCCTTGAAGATCACCTTGCATCCAATCACCCTTGAACTTTTAGGGTAATTCCACAAGCCGTGCTATACATTCTTCAACCTCCGGAATGCCTTCCGTCTTCATGAAGAAAACCCTTGCTCACCACTAGAGCATAGCACCCAAGGTCCTCCATAGTCGTACCACTCCCGGTGTGTTCAACTCCACCTAAAGCTGAGCTTCCAACCTCTCAACTAGCAAATGAGTACATCCCACTATGTCTTCCTTGAACCTCCACCTCAACCGGTAGATCATGAGTATTCTTACCACCGCCTCTCCAGGCTGATGTTGAGTGTTTAACGTCTCTCCAGACGAACACCGCTCCACTAGGCATCAATCCCAAGGTGACCAACATCACCTTCTTCATCCTCCAAACAACACCACACCATCAGAGCACCCGCATCCCCAAGACGCACCTCAATGTTCTCCAAATCACCAATGATTTTGTTGAACTCCACAAGTAGCTCCATGATGGCCTTTAACTTTACCATCCTGAATAAGTAAAGTTGTTGCTTTAGGAATTGCCGACGAGTCAAAGACTTTGTCATATACAAATATTCGAACTTTGACCACATCGATGCCGCGGTTGTATCCTTTGCTACTTCTCTCAAAACTTTATCCCCGAGGCACAAGACAATGGCACTCCTGGCCTTGTCCACCATCTCGGTCTTCTCCGCTCGTGACATGGTGACCGGTAACGAACCTTCACCCTTCAAAGCTTTCTCACACTTCTGTTGTATTAACACCGCTTCCATCTTTACCTTCCATAACCCAAAATCGTTATCGCCGGTAAACTTCTCAATATCCCACTTTGAACCCATGATACTTGATTATCCTTTGACCTTTGCCCCACGGTGGGCGCCAATTGTTGCAAATTCGATGAGAAAACACACCAATAACAAACTTGATGTGTGGAGCAAAGGATAATTAAGCAACCAATATCAAAGTGAATTGCAATTAAACAAGCAAAAGTAGAAAAAACAGCGAGAGAAAAGCAGAGAGAACACAAAAGAATCTGTTTACCCAGTTCGGTCCAAATTGACCTAGTCTGGGGGAGAGAGCAGCCCTCCGTTCCACTATATGATGAGTAACGTTACAAAAGAGATTTCAATGGGTTACAAGAATAAGTCTCCCGCCTAATTCTACCCAAATCCCAGCCTCTTCCCGTAACCAAGAGACTCAATCCTAATAGTGTTTCCCAAGGTGAATCAACCTTCAAACCCTAGTTTGTTGCCAAGAGACAAACTCTATACAAACCCTAGTTTGATTTCTAAACCCTTGTTTCAGCCCCCTCTATCTCTGAAAATAGTCTGATACAAGGCCTATATTTATAGTAAAAGAAACTCCCATAAAATTGTAACAAATCTGGCCCAAAAATACGTTTCTGAAAAATAACAGCACGCGAAATCGGCCACCGATTTTCCAAATCGGCCACCGATTTTTCCCGAACAGAAAGCCTCCCAAAAGGCAGCCAAAATCGGCCACCGATTTTCCAAATCGGCCACCGATTTGTACTTTCAGCAAACATCAATTTTGGCCTCCAAACTCCAATTTTGAGTCACTTTCACAACACATATGATCATGTGCAACATTGTAACGATTGCAAAAGATCGGGGGGTATATCTAAGAGGATTGAAATGCCTCTTCAAAACATCCTGAGAAAGGCATTGTCTCTTATTTGATTTGAATTCATTACTTGATGCTATAGGAACAACTAAGCGTTTATCAAATAATTTGGTATGCTAAAGGCGGTGGAGCAAGTCAGTGATGTTGAATTCCTAACGTGGAGACGAGACAATGTTATGAGATGGCGCGAGGGGGTATAGCTTCACGTTGCTCCATGCTTCATGTCAAGGTGAGCGAGCACCTTGCATTTGTTCGCTATTCGACCACATCAAAGGACATTTTAGGGTTATACCATTACAGGAGTAACAAACAAAAATGAAAGATAAAGAAAATATAACTAATCTTCATCTATATCGTATAGCTTATCTAATCTAATTATAATACTCCCTCTTAAGTTTGATTGTGAAGATCGGTGAGGCCAAGCTTGTGGGATAAGAGAATAGTATGATGGTTTATGTAAAGGTTTGGTAAAGAGGAGACTTATTTGGGTAGCAAAATGTAAAGACATGTTGATCAATCCAAGTTTTATCTTTTTTTCTAATGATGTGGAAATCAATCTTCATGTGTTAGATACGTACATTTATGGAAGGTTGGATCATGGGATGATAATTGTAAGTAAGGAGTTTATCCATTTCTTAAAGTAAATGGAGGATATCATTCTTAAAGTAAACGGAGGATATCATTTAGATAGATAGACACAAAAAAGAGATAATGGATCTTATCACTAAGTGGGTTCACCACAATTAATTATTTTATATTTTATTTAAAAAAATTATGTCTTCATATAAATGAAAGAAATTGAGATGATCTCAAATGGAGATAATCGCCTAATAGTGAATATCAATGAATGTTTATAAAAAAAAAATAAATAGAGGCATGTATGAGAATATTGATATGAAGTTCAAACACTTGGTGGAGCCACTGAATCACACAAGTGGCATTGGACTATATATGTTCTATATTCAACTTTTAAACTTGATTTTGAGATAGTAGTTGACGAGGACTAACCCTACATGAAGGCTAAGAAGCTTCAAGACCTAGGAGTGGTAGGGTAATTTTACTAGATATAAGGTTGAGAAAGGCACAATTCAAGTAAATCATTAACTTTCACTTTCTTAGCCTTAAGGCCTATGACAAGATTTGTCTACATCATTTATCAAAAAAAAAAAAAAAGATTTGTCTACACCATACTAATGTATTGGTCATATAGCTTAAGACTTACTTTTTATATTGGGATGTGATAATCATACTTTTAATTATGAATTAAGTTTCAATTGTGTGTTTAAGTACTTGGTAACTTGAGCACCATGTTATTAGATGTGTGTAACATTGACACCATGTCATTTTTTTTATACTAGCTAGAATGTATTTCCTTTGTATGGCATTTAAACCTGTTTGTGTGAGACTAAAGAAGGTTTCTAACTCTTTGGAGAAGGAAAAGTTTCGATGAGTTGGACTCTAAACTCAAAGTTCAATAAGCATTAAGAAAAGTGTTTACGGATCATCCATCAAAAAGGTTCTCATATTGACAATGGGAGAATCAAGAAGCACATTTTTTTTTTGTCAAGCAAGAAGCACATTTTTATGTGTATATATATGGATATTATGTGTATGCTGGCTCCACACATAAATTTCATCAAACACATCATGCATCTACTCACTAACATGTCTCCTGAGTTTTGACCATTTAGGGTCCGTTTGTTATAGCTTTTTTTAAAATAGATTTTGGTAGTGTAATGTATTTTTGTTATAATTTTTTTAACAAAGAAATTTTCAAGGCAAGCTTCAAATGAAAAATCTGTTTGAATAGTTTATCTTAAAATGTCATTCTAAATATTTCATCATTTGGTCTATTTGAGTAAATTTCAAAAAAATCTATTTTCAAAAATACAAAGGAAAATCCATTTTTTTAAAATCTAAAACAAACGGACCCTTACTACCGGCATATATTTTCATTAAAATTGGCAGAACTTGAAGATTTGGAAGCTAGCTATCTTACACAAAAGCTTGATTCCTTAAACCAACAAAATAAAGCTTGATAAAAAATGATAAGAAAAATAATAATAAATATGGATAACACAATACATATAAATAGATATTGGTTGCAATTTACACTTGATCGGAACTTTCACTCCAATTTTTTATTGCTTGTCCCACGGCTTGTTTCACAGCTTGTGCATCAATAGTCTCACCTTGTTCTTCATTCTACATAAGCCACAAAAACTTTCCGTCATTCTCATGCATGATGGGAAATAAAATGCAAGATATTATTCGTTATTGATGAACTTAGCTGGCTTCTATACCCAGTAGACAATTAAATGAAGACTATATATTATTATTAGGGTTAAGATTAGGCACCATGTATATGAATTGCATGACCAATATCAATGATTCAATGTACAGCAACTCGGTCCCTTTTCTCGAGAACCCCAAATGAGTAACGTTTTTATATAAAGGGACAAAACATGTGACACAAAAATATTGACAAGTGAAGGAAAAAGATAGAGAGATTAATGATACGTATGTTGAACTTATAACATGAAAATTTAATTGATATGCAGCAAAAATGTAACTATTTTTTACACTATCAAATAATTGTTCTCTTGTACAGACAATTTTCTCTTGTTGATCACTATATGTATATATCTTACCTCTCCTCCAACAGCTTGGAAGCAAAAATTGTCTGTACAAGAAACCCTAGCTTCCAGCACAGTAAGCCTCATCTCTTCAATGGCTTCAAGTATTGAAACAAGCATACCTTGGCTGCTTTTTGCAGAAAAAACGTTTATAAGAAATCCCTTTTCTAGGGTTTCCACTGTAACCTGCACAAGTCCATCCATAAAATCCATTTCAAATTTCATACTTGCAAGATCTTCGAACACACATTGACTTGATGATCAACATACATAGTATGTATATATATATATATATATATATATATATATATATATATATATATATATATATATATATATATATTTATATGAGAAATTGTTTACAATAACTGGAAATTAAAGATCCCAAGAAAAAAAAAGTGAATTAATTCTGCTGCAAGTTATTTAGGGTCAAGACTTTTTTTTAGGATAGATAGACAAGGATGGTCTCTTTGAATTGTTTTATTGGAGTTTAATTACCTACTAACATTACACTTGTGAGATTGTTAATATCGCGAGCTAATGGAAACGTATGCCATGTTTAATTGTTTATAAGTTGTTTTCAGCTCATTTTCATAAGCCCTTCAAGACGGTTAACGAAAACAGCTTATAATTTAGATGAATAAACAATTTGTTCAATAAGCGATTAACCAAATTGTTTATCCAAAAGCAGTCAAATTCTGATCGAGTACTTTTACTTTCTTAATAAAAAATATTTGCTCTATAAAAAATTATATAAATGGGCTCATGTACTTTTCTCAATTACCATAGGCAAGTTGGGATTGTGGACACTTGAACTTTCTGCAGAAGCTATTTCTTCATTCAGTCGTTCTACCTTTTCCTTTAGATTTTCAATATACTTTGATGCATCGATTACGATCGAGGTATCATTTAGCTGCAACCAAACCATGCATAAAAACCATAAGAAGAAAGTATTAGAAAATTATTAATATACCATATCAAATAAGCTCCACATAGCTGATAAGAATATAGGATAAGGATACACATACACTACTATGGTTAGTTAATTAACAAGATAAATGATATCAAATTAGAGACTTATCAATCACTTATATTATTTTTTTCGATGAAAAATCTATCACTATATATCTTTGATATCAAGTTTTTATAATCAATAGCTTGAGTTTTGAACCTAGATATGTATGTGGATGAGAGCATAAAAGTATAGGCAGTGGACGATGCAGAAAGAATGAATTAATAAGGAATTAAGAAAGAAGATATATATAGAACTTGAAAGATTCAAATTCAAACAACTAATAAAAAAATAGCAAACTTGGAAACATTAATTCCAATAATAAAAATGGACCCAAATCAGGAACAAGAGTATAGCAGAAGTGTGATGAATATTCTTTTATAGAATTGGGTGATTTCATTGAGAATATATTGATGGAGAGAAATCCAATGGAAAAAAAGAAAGAAAGATAAGAGATAGAAAATGCAGGGAATATTTACAGCATGAGAGTTAGTAACAGAACGAAGAAGTTGCAGCTTCTCATGCAGTGCTGCTCTCTTTTGCTCCCTAGAAACCATTTTTTTGTGTTTTCTCTTTCTATATCTCTCTCTTTTTCTTTTGCTACCAATTCTGATGAGTTCTGAGGCCATTTAAAAGGAAGAGTTATGAGCTTTCAAATCCATATGATCTCATGTGTTTTCTTCTCACATGACTGTCTTAGTTTATTCAAAGACAAATTCTATATAGATTTTTAGTTGAACTTACTAAAATACCCTTATGTTATATTTACTTTGGAATACTATGCTCATTTCAATTGCTATTTTACACTCAATCATATTGGACACCTCATATTTTCATACACTTATTTAACATCTCATTTTTTTTTTATATCTCTCTTCTTATCACATCATCAATCTAAAACATCACTTTCTCTTATCTTTATCTCTCTCAAGATGTACACACATTTAGGATGTCTAAGAAATTTTTCCTATTTTAATTTGGATATTTTTTTAAAGTATTAATTAAGTTTTTGATCCCTATATAAATATCATAACTTACTTTTAGTCCACTAAAAAATTTCAACAAGTTTAGTCATTCAAATGTTTTATGTCCCGATTTCTTGTCTTTGATTTTAAGTCAACTCATGTGCATCCTTCATATTTTTTATCGAATTTTTATAGAGATATTTATAGTATTATAAAAATCTCTCTAAGAAAATTATAATATTTTTTTAACTAAATATGAGTTAAATACGAATTATTATGCTCTACAAATGTAAAAAAATTATATTTAATTCATCCCTTGTTAAAAAAATTCAAATTTTTGCAAGAGAGATTTACATAATGTACTAAACAAGATTGCAAACACAAAATTCAAAATTTCAAAAGATACACATAAGTTAATTTAAAAGCAAGGACTCAAAGTCGTGACAGGAAACATTTGAATGAATAATGCTTACTAAAAAAATTTAGACGGACTAAAAACGAAATTTAAGATTTTTACAGTGACCAAAAATTTATTTAACCCTTTTTAAAATCAATGGTTGGATATTTTGCTCGAACAATCTATAACCTGAATTCGAGTTTGGATTCTCTCATGGGTATGTTATATATATACTTACAATTTGAAGATTAAATATCCTTATTTCTTTTTATTTTAACAAAATGTAGGGCGAAAAAATGATGTTTCAGTCCAAGATAAGGAAAACTTTCGAGCTCAAAGAATACTTAGAAAGAGATTTACATCTACCTCCTTCTAAAGACATTAACGAGGCTTGAACTCAATATCTCTCAGATTCAATACCTATCTTTTCAATTGAATACGACATGTAATCTCATTTACTTATAAAGTAGGGCAGACAATAGGAACAAGATATTGTTGATTTGATTAAATTAAATTTTTGAAGTATGCAAGGGTAAATTGGGGAAATGAAAAATATGACATTGCTGGCATACTAAGTTTTGAGGTGGAGGAAATAAAGGATTGAAGAGAGGAATCATAAACTCGTGATAGGGAAAATTACATTGAAAGAAGTGAAGGAGAAGCTAGCAACAAAAAAAATATATGTATGTATGTGAGTTTGGAATGGGTCCAAACACTCCTCACGGGGGATTTTTTAGGCTCTCCTCCACTCTTTGATCCTTTCTCGAATTTTTGTCACTTTTTTCCATTCTCTCTCCACACGTGCCATCTTATACTCTCATTCTCATCGTATCAGACACTAAACCTCATTTTCATTTTTCATTCCCACTTAATTGATAGCGAAATCAAATATGTGATATATTCACTTCACTTATTATAATTATTATACTTCTCTTTCGTACTATACATTTTCATTTTCATGTGAATTGTATGTGACTAGCTAGCTAGCACAATTGCTATTTGTATTGTTGTTTTCTTTGTAGGCACTCAGGGGTGGCTCTGATGGTAGGCGGGAGGGACGGCAGCTCAAGACATCATTCTTATATGGGGGTATTAAAATTATTATTTTTATGTAGTTAGTAATATATAGATATATTTCTTTTTAAATCGTTTTGATTAATTATATTAAAAATAAGTTTTTAAAAAATTTTTGATTATGAATGAATTTTTAGCAATAAAAAATGTAGAAAAAAAAACATTCAAATAATCAAAAAGACACACTCACCAAAAAAAAAAAATCAAAAAGACACAAGTTGTTAATTCACCTCGGGTACTAAAAATCTTAGGACCGGTCATGTAGTACCATACCATGCATTTCCACTAGACAAGTTAAATTACCGTCCATTAGTCCGGAACCGTATTATATCTATAGTTTTATATAATAAAAACATCATAATCTTGTAGATATTAATTTATTGATAAACATACTATTTGTGTTAAATTGTTTGTTTAAGAACATATACTGTGAAAATAATAGAATTCTAGCACGTAATTTTTTTTTATTAATATATAAGAAAATTTTATTGAAGCCAGTATAAAAGATGGATCAACACCAAGTCAAAAACGAATTCATGTATGTTACTTTTTGACAAGAATTAATGTACTATGTTTTTTTTATTAGAAATTCATTGTTGGTTACTCATATTTGAAAAAAGTTAGAGATGAAAGAATTAGAGAAGAATTTCATTTTTTTTCCGTTACTAATGTTATTTTATCTAAAAAATTACGATGGTGCATAATAGATTTGTAAAATAAAAAGTGAGTATAAGATATTATGTTTATGATATTTGCCTTGAATATTGTTCTTGGACACAAATTAATGATCCACTCACGTGTACCAAGTTTAAATCTCAACATTCTTGAGAGTGAGACTACATGGACCTCTTTATGGCCTGAATACATTCTAACACATGTATAACTCAATTATTCTCATTGCAACATAGACATAGTATCTTTTGAGTTTTCAAATTAATTATAGTCGTTTATTCAAAATATAAATTCAAGGACTATGTCTACACCTTGTCTCTTAGAATAAGGGGGAAAGACCATTGCAAAACCAACGTGATTGTATAGGTTTCTGTTTAAAGGGATAATAAATTACAAGCTCCATGAAACTAGGGGAAATAACCTTTATACACAAATCTTATCATTGTCAATTTAATGTGATATGTAATCTTGATTTAAGTTAAGTACGTCTAAAATGTCTCAATTCTAGATTAATTATAATTGTAGATAAATTAGTTATTTTATCTATGTATAATTCAAACCTTGTTAAAGCTTAGTGACTTTCCGTACCACATGAGTCTAATGCAAGTGGTTGCAGTGTAGAGTATGCGAGTGCCGTAAAATTCAAGGGTACCAATTTGAATTACTCCTAATTAAAAAAAACTAACATACATTCAGTTATAAAAATAACTAAATGGCTTGATGACTTGATCCCTGGTTCTAAGTCATATCAGTCTTTATAAATACTTACTGTCAATTTAGTTCCTATATAAATTTGAGTGTGAGAGACTATTTTAAAATTTTGATGTATTTAGGAATTACTGTAACTATTCATTACGCATTTAAGAATTACTAAAATGACTATTACCTTAGTTAAATGGTTTTGCTTTAAAAAAACAAAAGATATTGGTAACTCTCATACCCTCTATGGTGTTATTGGTAGGAAAAATAATGAAAGGAGTGGTGAGAAAAGGTGGGGAAGCACACTAATAAGTTCCAAATGTCACAATACTTACAGTGATTTGATACTTCCAATTTTACTAGTCAAATTCTTCACTTTTAAACTTATAAATCTTTGCTAACTCGGATTTAACATATGTAAATAAAGTCTGATCAAATATTGTTTCAACTATAATTCAAACTCGATTTCTCTTAAATAGTTCGTTTAAAGCTAGCTCAATTACTACTGAAATCCGATCACTTATTTTTTAGCGCTCAAATTCTGCCACCAAACATCACAACAAAGTACTCCGTGTCCATTAATTATTGGGAAACGATAAATACAGCGACAAACTGTATCAAAAAAATTTCAAGACAATGTATTTGCTAACACATTTCCTTAATTACACACTATTGTCTCCCTTGATTTCTGACAAATAACAAATTTAATTGGCTGAGACTTTTTTTTGATAAATTCTTGATAAAAACTCTCTAGATAAACAGCAATGCTCTTAATTATTTGATGCAACGATAATAATAGATTACTGTTAATTAATCAATCACTCACTGTTTATCTCTATAATTAATTACCTTATAATTTAGTCTATATGCATATAGGATATAGGATATATATATATATATATATATATATATATATATATATACACACACACACACACACACATACAAAACACGGATAATATATATATCGATCATATATCATATCATATAAATTGAAGAGCTGTTGATTCTTGTTGCTTCCGCCTTGAAGTATTGTCACCATTCCACAAGGACAAATAACGTACCCACCTATATTCACATGTGTGCCCATTAATCATCACAACAAAACAATATCCTCCATACACATATACTGCTCCTACCTTTGTCTCTTGCCTTCCATAAAAGCATTTGTTCCTCTGAACTCTCCAAGAGTTTTTTTGATTCCATTTACTAATTTCTTACATCAAGTTTTTCATTTTTGAACCCCAATTTTCCATTCACAACCTCGAACATAATGCTTTCTTGGACACTTCTATATGTTGTCTTACCGTGTATAATTCACATATCTATCTAGATTCCTCTATGTCATTCATTAATATTCCCGACCATGATTACTACTATTTGATTTGATTAGACATATTTCATTTAGCTAAAATTAATATACACACGCACATTTTCTACTTATAGGTTGTAGTCATATAGATGATTTCTAACTCAATTCAACTTTACAAATCTGACTTTGTAAAATGAAAATTGTCTTCGCTTATAAATCATATGGTCGCGCCTATTTTTGTATAATGTGGGGGCCTTTAGCAAATATATTGTCTCTTCTATGAATGATGCGTTGTTAAACCTCCATAGGTTGTCGACATAGAGTCTAATATTGGTGTATTTTATGATCCAAAAGTGGTATCATAGCTGATGATTCGACAAAGGATTCGATCGACTCATTGTATCAACAGTTTTAGTCGCAATAGTGGTCAGGTGGCGGGTTTTGGTTAGTGCGGTCAACGACAGTGCAAGTATTTGTGGTTGAAAAAGCTTCTGCTTGAGGGATAGCAAAATCAGATGAATGGTTGAGGAGGAGATTGTTGTGACAAGTGCAGTGTAAATTAGAAGTCTCATATTGCATAAAAAAGTGAATGTTGAGCAACATATAAGTGAGAGGACCCGTAAAATGATAGGTCTGTATAAAGGTATTAATTATAAATTATCGTATCCACAAACACTTGGTAGTTTCTTAATCATTCATAAATTTTTGTACTTTAAGATTATGTTAGCGAAAATATAAAGTTTTAAAGAGTTGTGTTGGGATTAGACATTGTTCAGTTCTCTCCAAAGTATCTTCTTAATCAATTATATAGTTTCAATGTTTCAACTATATCTTCACATGTCATTCATTGTACATATTTGTTTCAATTGTATCGATTTATTTGAAACATTCAAGTTTTTGCCTTGGCTCACAATTTTCTTTTCAATAAAAAAAGTGATGTTTTCTTTGCATTTTTTAAATCGTTGTTTATGAAAACAATCAAAATTATTTCAAACTGATCATTTGTTATAAAATAAAGAGAAATGTTGACATCCATTAGCATAGATATTCATTGTTAGAGATTCAACATTATAAAAATCACATTTATTTTTCAAAAAGATATCTCTCAAAAATAATTTTTAAGAGAAAATAGCTTTTCATTTTAAGCATTTTTTAAAATTTTATTATCCAAAAAAAATAGGTACCAAAAGGATGAAATATTTAAAATGACTTTTTATGATACACTATTCAAACCAATTTCTCATTTGAAGATTTTAAAAAAATATTTGTTAAAAGATTTTATACAAAAAAAAATCATTTAAAAAAACCATAAAAAGATTTTTTTAAAATGATAAATAAAATTTAATGGTCTATCCAAACTTTTTTTTTTCTGACAACGACCTTGCTTGTTGAGTGGTAGTGTCTTAGTCACAAATTGCACCCACTTACCCATTGGGTTTATAATGACACGAATGACGTATCTATAATCAAGAAAAAAAAAGGTAATAGTCAGTTTAGTCCCTGAATATGTAATGATTAGTCATTTTAGTCCTTCATTGTATCAAAATTTCAAAATAGTCCCTGATTGTGCATTATGTTAGTCAAAATAGTCCTTGAAACTAAAATAACATCTCAATGTTCACAACAACTCTTTGCATATAGGGACTAAAATGACAATAAACATGTACTTATAAGGACTAATATGACAATAAGTAAGTATATTGGAGGACTGATCTAACAATATTAATGAAATATTTTAATGTTAAGGACTATTTTGACTAACAAAATGCACAATCAGGGACTACTTTGAAGTTTTGACACATTGAAGGACTATTTTGACTATTCATTACAACTTCAAGGACCAGAGTGACTATTACCCAAAAAAAAAAATTTGATTGGTCACAATTATTTAAACATTTTATCTAGGCACACACATATTTGAGAAAAGAAAAAAAATTAAATAATATGTGTTTCTCAAATTATTAATTTATAGGGGCTTCTAACTTGCACCCACCTAAAAACAATAAGGTGCAAGTTAGCAAGCTACACCTACTAGTTATTTACCCAAAAACATATTTATAACCCCTGAAACCTGTATTAAGCAGAAGGGTAAATTTGTCATTATATTATTAATTAATTTAATAAAAACAATTTCACAATGGAGGACACGCGTCCTAGGTATAACAGGTTTTTCCCCAATTCATTCGCTTCTCTCCCCCTGCAATGGAAGCTCTGCAATCACCATCCTCCCACCACCGTCCTTTGATTCATCCCTCCTCCATCTCTAATCATCCTCAAAATCTGATCACAACACTCAACCTCTAGTACTCAATCAGTGTCGGACCACCATGGACAGTGACGGATCCAGAAATATTGACTTGCGGGGGCAAGATTTTATATGATAAATATTTATAGAAATTTTTTAGCAATGCAAAAATGATAGAATAATAACATAACAGAATACTTGAGATTATAAACATTGTACTATTATATATTAGAAAAATTAAAGACTCGTTAACATTTACAAATTAAAATTGATCTTTACTTGTCTTTATATTTAAAAAGTATTGTAGAAATTATTCAAAATTTCATTTCAAACGCATTTACATGTTTGATTTTATAAAATTCATGAGCGAAACTCTTTTTTTTATGATATAAATTTTTATCTAATGGGGGCAATCAATTAATTTAAGAGGGGGCAATCATTAAAACAGTAAAGACTTAACAAATATAACCGGAACATCAGTGGGGGCAGTTGCCCCCAATTTACATAACCTGGATCCGTGGCTGACCATGGATGCTGATACACGACGGCGTAGAGACGCTGCAATGGGAAGCGGCGGCACAAATCCGCCTCGCCGCAATGGAAAAGGCGTACGCGCAGTGAGCATGAGAGTTAACACGGACAGAGTTTCAACAGAATCAACAACGAATTCTTGATACGGATCCGGAGATCCGAATATGTGTGTGGTCCCCGAGATTCAAATGGGTTCGAGTTCGTCGAGTATGAATCTTACGGCGACTTTGGCGGCAGAGAGGCAACTACGGGGATCAGTGACAGAGGGGTAGGATGTTGTGGAGAGTATTGCTGTAACTGTAACGTTACAGGAAGAAACCTGTTTCATGTTAGAAACTTGTTTTATTTAAAAAATAACATAAAATGCAATTTACAAATTTATCCTTGCATTTAAAATTGGTTTAAATAGATGGTAGTTGGGTTTTTGGTAAATAAGTAGGTGTAGCTTGCTAACTTGCACCTTAGTGTTTTTAGGTGGGTGCAAGTTAGCGGCCCTCTAATTTATAATATGTATTTTTATATGTGTATCTAAATAATGTGTCAAAATATTTGTGATCATGCAAGACTTTCTCTTATAATCAGTATATCCTTACATTCTTAAATATAGATAGTAATTTAAGAGAAATGATATATGTACAATCATTTTGGTACAACTTTTGTACAACTTTCTCTTTTATACTCACATTATGTTTTTGAGAAATGATATTTTGACAACCACTTTTTGACAACTTTTAGACAACTTTCTCTCTCATACTCACATGATGTTGTTATCCTCTCTCTTCCTTTTTCTCTCTCCATTGTTTTTGACCAATAAGAAGTGAGAAAAATAAGGTTGTCAACAAAGTTGTCATCAAATGGATGTCAAAATATCATTACTCTATGTTTTTATCCTCTCTATTCCTTTATCTCTCTATTGTTTTTGACCAATAAGAAGAGAGAACAACAAAGTTGTCTCAAAGGTTGTACCAAAATGGTTGTCAAAATATCACTACTCAGTAATTTAAATACGGTGGGATCGATGCATCATTTCAATCAAAATCATGGGCTTATTCTCCTAAGCTTATCAAAAGAAAAAATCAATCAAAATCACGTAACATCATAATCATTCACAACAATCAATAATTAGTTGCATGGAAGAATAACTACTCCCTCCGTCCCGGAATATCTGAGTCAGTTTGGTTTTTCACACAGATTAAGAAAAATGTATAAATAAAGGGGAAAGTGAAATATATTGAATTGGGAATGATGAAAGTAGTACAATTAATTAGAGTTATATTGTATTGAGAATGATGAAAGTTGTATTGAAAATTGAAATGACTCAGTTATTTTAGGACACTTTTTTTTTAGTAAATGGGTCGGATATTCCGGGACGAAGAGAGTATGATTTATCAAAAGAAATATGAATTAATTAATTACCTATGAATTATAATAGTACGTAAGTACTAGGTAGAGAAATTTCACATTCAAAGCTATAAAAAAAATTATGATTAATTAAGTAAGGAGATTTTTTTTTAGGGAAAAATAAGAAGAATTTTTTTTTTTTGAAGTAATAAGAAGATTTTTTTTTGCACCCATAGAAAATGGCGGCCACATGTATCCATAAAGCAAAAATACAGAATGTTAATTAATTTAATAAATAATTAAATATAAAAATGAAGTGACATGTAATCATTGTAATGTATTATGTTTAACAAAACACTAGGGTATGAAATAGTTCAACATCAAATCATTCATAATTAATAAGGAATTGTTTCAAAGCTTATCTATGTTTACCAAAATGGAATGAGATGGTACCTCTTCTAAGTCTTGCTTTCAAATTTGAGTCGCAAATACTAACAATAACAATTTTAAAATTATAGCGAGTTTTATTACCATGAGGTTCTAATCCTTTTGAGATATTAATCTCCATATTGTATTGAGATTCAAAAAACCCAAAAGAAAATAATGAATAATGTGGTTTATACTTTTTTTGTATAACATTTTCACAAAGTAGACTATTCCATTGTTTGATCCGTAAATAAAAGGTTCGTTTAAAAAAAGTTACCGTTAGCGACGACAATTTATCTTCAATTCCTTTGGACTATATTTGTCTTCAACAAATATTTATTTAAAATCATGCAAATGAAATACTCGTAGGTCTTAGCTACAGCCTACATTGAGGGCAAGCATGGGCTTAACTACTTTATATAATATATGTCATCATTAAAACTACTGTATATGTTACCCAAAAAAAAAAAAACTGTATAGTATCAGATAAAATCCATTGTATATATATATATATATATATATATATATATATATATATATATATATATATATATATATAATTTTACATATTAGTTATTATATAATTTTACATATTAGTTATTCTAATTAGTTTTTATGTAACTTTCTCAATAAATTTTCAACACGATTTCATTTTTTTTAGAAAAAAAGATGCTTACAGCATTTCATTAATACTAATAGAGTCAATACAGTGAGGAACTTCATAATGAATAGTGGGACTAGATTGGAGAGTGGCTTCCTCTGCTAATAATAATAGAGTCAGTGCAATGGGGAATTTCTAGATATGTCCCTCCCTTCCCTATATTAGTTTGATGAGGTACATGAAGAATTTCATTATTTCCTCAATCTGTTTCACCTATGTACGTATATTAATTATTCTTTATAATAAAAATAAGAAGGATAAATTAAAGGCTAAAGTTAAAAAATTATATATGAAAATATTATTGTGGGGTATCTAGTATGGACATGGTTCAATTGTGGAGCTTACTATTTTTAGTGAATTTTAATAAAATATCATATTTGATATCTACTTTTTATTAATATAATTTTTTTATTAAAAACAATAAGGGTCAACCCATGTACTATTTTTGAGTGGTTTGTATTAGTAGATACACTCATTATTTCGTATTAGGTTTAGGGTTGAAGTTTTTCTTTAAATCTCATTGACTCAAATTATTCATTGCTTATCTATACCTATTAATAAAGGCAATACTTTTTTGGTGTAGCTTTTTTTTAAATGCCAAAAATGCCCTTTTCAGTTATTTTTTTTTCACACTTAAAAAAACTTCTCATGCCACTATCACAGTTTAATGCCGGTTACTTTCCATTAACCTCTCATCCCACATCAATGATTTTTTCCTTCCCACAAACTGACTTCGGGCCACACATTTTCTACATACACTAATTAATTCTACCATTTTTTTTCATCAACAACTGTTCTTTCCATTAATATTCCTGATTGCTTCTCTTTTGTTTCTTATCTCACGGTTTGTTTCCGTCAAATTATACATTGTGTATTGTTCAATATATGACTTAGTTTTTTATTTTGGTTACATATTCATGTCTGGGTTTTATAGAAAAACTAACTATTACGGAACTTCATTATAAAGAATTGCATATATTTATCCAGTTCTACCCTTAAATGTCATGTTATTCTTTCAATTGAATTGGTTTAGGTAAGAGAAAATATTTGCACAGTAATGAAGAGATTTGCAAAGCCTTTTAAAGAATTTTCTGCGCTAAATTGCCGTATAGGTATAAGATTTTTTATACAACATTCCTTTTGATAAATTCTTTCAAAGAATTTATCAATAATGTTGTATCATATGAAGAGATTTTTGATGTTAAGAAGTCTTTTAACATGTTTTCTAAAAATCTAAAGATCTAATGCGTTGCACACCAATCATATACCACCTCATGCAAGGCTTATTCGTTTGCCATCATTTTCTCCAATTTCTTATGTTCGAGTTCGACATATTCTATTTGGTAGGGACTACAAGCAAATGAACTGGTTTTAGGAGAAGATTGCGAGGATGACTCAAACTAACTTTGGTGTGTATTTCTCTTTTGATATTAAAAAGTATAATTGATCTCTAGAATCAAGAGAGATGGGCTCGATAGGTAGTTTGGATTCGCAAGGAATGGCCTGAAGATAGCAAAAAGAGGAAGTAGTAGGAAATGTAACAGCAATCACCATTGCTGCAATCCGCACAACAGTTGTCGTTGGAACGGGATTTCACCTTTATCTTTTTGTAGTTTAAGGTTCTTTTTTTTAACAATCTCTATATATATAGATATATTTTTAAGAACAAATTATATTGTTTGTTTCTATTTCTGCTTATGTTTTCTAATCATTTGTTTCCATTGATTTTCATTTTCATCTTCTATTATTTTCTAGAAGATCAAGGGCCTGTTTGAAATAGTTTTTGTTTTCAGTTTTTGAAATATACAAGTCCTCTTCTCACAATAGTTATCCTTTTACATGTTTTAGTTTTTTAGTCCCCAAAACTAAAAAGAATTTTAATCAGTGATATTTTATTTTTAAGTTTTTGGATTATTATTATTATAGTAGTGTTTTGTCTGTGCAGGTTTTGATTAAATATTTATTAAAGTTTGTGTTTTCCCACAAACATATGATTTTAACTGTTCTGTATTCCATTCATAAAACAATTAGCAGATTGGTCTCCGTGTTGGAGTTCGTGCTTCATAGTTGCTCCCGAAGTAATTTCACTTTTAATCTGAATTATCAAGAAAGGATAAAGGTGATATGATTCGATATAGGTTATAGGTATCATAGAGGAGAGTTAATATAAATGCAATCATTCTATCCATTTTTTTCATTGGTACAAATTTATTCTACCTATTTTAAGATAACAAACAGATAGTGGCAATGCATTCTTTTTGGTGTGGCTTTCTAATCTTTCATTAAACAATTATTTGTTGCTGTTGGTGTGGCTTTTGGTTGTGTATTTTGTTTTGTGAATGCATTGATTCAAGAAATTATAACATACAAATTTGAATCATTCATATTATAACATTGACACAACTTGGGTATATCCTTATAAGGAGAGGAGGAAAAAGGTATTTGATGCAAGAAGTGGTTCAGGACTAGAATCTCGGAGAAAGAGGAGTATAGACATAGTTTTTAATCAGTTTTAGTGGTTGTATGAAATAAATCTTTAACAATCAATAAAGGGGATTATCCCTTTATGCTTTGGCTTTTTCTCTTGAAAACTATACCCTTACATGATTTTATGATGAGAATGATTGTCTTACATCAGTTAAAACCAACGGTGCATGCAGACGGTTACTTAACTTCTTTATGTTTCGTTTCAAATCACAAGCAAAGAAGGAGCGACTCCGAGTGGTATATGTCCTTGACGGCAACGATATTGAAGACGAGATAGAGATAGATATGGATAAGTAAGGTAACAAATGAGGAAGCCTACACAGTGAAAGCAAGACAGTGCGACATGTCCATGGTGGCTGAGGAATTTTTTAAGGTTTTTTGCTTTTAAATTTTGTTTTAAGGATTTTGATTTCTGTTATCATGGCTACTTCTCTGTTATTTTTTTTTATTTCTTTTTTGGATTTCAATTTGTATTTATTATTTTTGGATTTAAGGGATTTCAAGTTCACAAGTCAGTGAAGTCACCACACCCTCTCTTTTTCACTGTGTATATTCATTCTTCCTAAATATAATACTTTTCCACTGTCAAGCAATTCAAAGTGAAAAAGTTCTGACAAATACACATTCGAAGCTTGAAAAGATCAGCCTCTTATCAGAGAGAACAAAAAACAGGGTGAGACGTAAAGAGAGAAGAACAAGAAGACAAGGATAACGGCAGTGAAAAAGGGCCATGGAAGAACGGTTATCCTTTTAGTATAACCATCAAATTTTCTCTAACCAAGGAAACACAAGGAGTAGATATTAGGAAACATAAGGTGTAGGGGAAAACTCAAAAGGTAAGTATACATGTTTTGAAATAAACTTTGATGAAGTGATTATGTAACAAACTTTATTCCACTTCAGAAATGCAATGTCTTAAAGAAATTGTTTTTGAATGGCAAAGTGCTAAAAGATTAGTTGTGCATTTGGAATAACAATAAAAGGTTTTAGATATAGGCTTGATATGTCTAGAAGTCTTAACTCAACTGGAAAATGCCGAAATTGCAAGGCTGAACGTCGTGACTCGGGTTCGAACCCGGGACCTCACAGTTGTGTGTGAGTTTATTTTTAGTGGCTTACCACTTCATCTAAGCCCAAAAAAAAAAGAAGAAGATATAGGCTTGATATTATAATTTCCTTATGTTTTATTTATATTTCTATTTTATTGTGAGCATGTTTGGATAGTGTGTTAAGTGGGAGATATGTCAATTGCCTTATGTTGGAGTAACAATTACGGTGTCTTCATCAAACCCAACCCCATAAATGTCACTCATGTTTCATGCATATTCAACCTCCATAGATAGATGACTATGCATCACAAAACTAAGTATACATTAAGTAACTCCATGTTAAAGAAATTCATGAATTACATATCTTACATTTTTTATCAAGTTTGATCCTTCTTCTTTTGATCAAGCTTTATCATTCTTTTAATTCTAATAAATTTCTCCAAGCTATATCATGAAAAACTAAACCAACATTGATGTTGAAAAACATACTGTTTATTAGTTACATGCAATGGCGCAGTAGAAAGAGCGGACAGACGGGCACGGGAGTGCCCGTCTGGACGCTAGTAAAAATAATTAAAGAACAAAAACCCTAGTCCTCCCTTGTGTTACCCTTGATATTCCTTCACATGTCTCGTTATTAGTGGAGCTATAAGTCCCTTGAGACTGAGTGAGAAGTCGTGACCTTGTAGGAATAGTTAGTTGCAATAAAGTTGGAGGTTGTGAATATTCTATTTTGGATTTGATTGTTTTTACTTGCGCAAGTTCCACGATCGATGAATATGATATGTACGGTGGAATGATGCATGTGTATATAATATGCAGAATGATTATACCACATCACACATCATAATTGCATAGATTATTTAAAGTAAGTGAAGCTGTTAATGAATTAATAAAATATTATATATGATTAGTATAATTAAGTGATGTGATGAAATTGAGTGATATCAATATTATATATGTTGCTGACCTGTACGCGTTTTGGTGTCCATTTGTATAATATCATGTGACCAAATGATGCCATAATAAAACCAAAAACAGAAACAATTTTAGGGTCCAATTATTCAGAAAATTGTATTGCTCAATTCAGAAAAGTTTCTCGTGACATTTCAAATTATTTATATAAAAAATTGAATTTGAATTGTTTGTCTCTATATATGAAAATGAAAACACATTTTACAGACCCCTTTCAATTTTACATATCCGAAGGATAAAATGAAATATCGTCCATTATGCCTGCCAGTATTTATCCATTTTTATTAATCACGTGTATGTTCTTTCGTATGATTTTATCTGTTACCTATTTACTTTCTTTTCTTGTATTGTGTTTCCAATATCTTATGTTAATATATTTAGGGTTTTTTGTCATTTGCGAGAGAGCAAAACTCACGTGAGTTTGCACTTAGGAAAGTACATTCACATGCTAATGTGTGCAATGGAAACAAAACTTATTAAAACTATAAAGTTGGGTGACAAGGGCTTCTTGTTCTCGTGGACAGGTAGAAAGAGAAACATGTTGCATTTGCCAGTACAACACAAGAATGAGAATCTATATATAAATATAAACAACGAAGCTAAGAATATGGATGTATGCTGTAAAAACATGAGGTCGGTCATATGAGATCTTGGGAAAAATACAAAGGTTAAATGCATTGAAATTATACTCTATTATCCTTTATTTCGGACTACCTAAAATCTAATTCGTGAAGGACCCACAGTCCAACAAGACAACACCATGTTCAGTATAACACTGAATCATCCCTCATGATCCATTAATTAATGACCCTATAATGACAATTAGACGATGATATGTGAATCACCAGATTACTAGCAATTGAACGACCTCTTGATACAGTCTCAGGTTAATTTGGTTAACTCTCTACCTCTCGTAAAATTCTCACTAACTTAAGCGTTGGAGTCCCCAAATTTGAGCCGGCCCAAGGGTAAGGCCTAAAGCGAAAATGATAAAATATTTTCATTAATTTTACATGCTAAAATGTCTTATAGTCGAACAAGAAAAACCCCATATATTCAAAAAAAATTAAACCTCGCTTACTTTTAACAGTTATTGGGTCGGCCTTGCCCTGAATGACCTCTTAAAATCCAACATTATTTACACGTCATTTATATAAAAGTTTTTGACCTTTGGTAAAGATACATTCTTAAGTTTGGTTAGATATCCGACTCTCCTAAACTCTCACTAACTTGAACGTTGAAGTTCTTACACGTAAATCCCCTAGAGAATAAGGATGTTCGCATTCAATCAACCTTCTTCGATCGTCGTATTCAGGTTAACTCTTGATCACTTGGAATACTCGTGAGCTTAGCTCAGTTGGTAGGAACAACGTATAATATATACAAAGTCTGGAGTTCAGACCCCGACCACCACCAAAAAAAAGCTATGGGATAATTTAACCGACATTAATAGTAAAATTATTATAATTAAACATATTCATTATCTATTTATCTTACTTTAACTTCACCACCACCGTCTCTTACACACACCTTTCCCTTCCTAAAAGTTTTAGTTATTCCATAAAACAACTTACAGTAGATTGGATCAAAATGACACAAGTCACTTGACCTGTATATTAAAGTGTGTTTGAGCCGTATTGAGCTTGACACACATCTCATCAACAACAAAAACAATCAAACTTTAATCCATTAAGTAAAATCGGCTACATGAATTAAATAATGTATGTTTTATAATAAAAATGTTTTTCTCCGACTCATTATTATTCTTTAGATCATTCTTAATAGTTTTTCTAGATCTTTTCCACCTCCAATGAGAGTTTGAAGCATATGTATTATAAATTTCCAACTTACCATTATAGTAATTAAAAAATAAACAGTTTTATTGTTTTTAGAAAAAGCTAACAATAAAACTATGGGCTAGGTCTCCAATTGTCTTAATGAACTCAATATTATTACCAATTAATTCACCAAAGTTACTACACACTTAAACTGTCAAAATAACGAATAATTACCGGCTCTAAATAATTACCCAAACTCACTAGTTACTTAGTCAAAATAATTATTACCACTTAAAACACCAAAAATAACCCTTGTTCACTAAATGATCAAAATATCCCCGAGTCTAAAAATGACTAAAATACCCTTCTAGGCCAAAAATCCACTAATCCCGAATAAAATACACACCGAGATAAATAATCACACACAAGCGCGTATAAAAACACATAATAAATTATTAAAATAATTTTAGCGAAAAACGGGCTGTTACAGTGGTGAGCTTGTGTTTTGAAACCCATGACTAAATTGTCTCCATGTCGATTTTTCTTGTGTTGCTCTCTTGGATTTTAGAATTAGAAACTAATAGCAAGAGTATTTTACTAGTAAAGATGGATATAATATATGAAGTGTGAGTGAAAAATGATGGTTATTTATAGAAGAGTGGGAAAAGTTGACGGTGAAACGTGGGCTTTTATGTTTGGCCCATATGGGTTTGTTCATAAGGTGGATTTTGCACCTGTTTTGTTGGAATATGGAAAGGGATAAACAAGAGGAGGCTTACACTGGTTTTGGCGCTGAGAAATGTGTGTAGTGTTGAGTGTCACTGTCTGCTTTTGTTTGGCAACCAAAAAGAAGCAAGTGATTATCTCTGCTTTTGTTTCAATTAATTATAACATCGAGTCTAATTAAACTCGATCCAAAAAATAATTTCACGTAACCATGCAAATCAAATAGTGGCAATTTATGACTGTTTGTGTTAGGGAGTTCAAGAGAACTTTGGGAACAACGATGTGTTAATAATACAGGAGACCAAGGACCATAAGAGAATTAGATACCAAATTTTTATCCAAAGAATCAAAGCATTAGGTATATGAATTACTCTCTTAATATACTAACATTTATCCCATATATAGTTGATATGAGACCAATCACTCTCACTTCAACTCGACAATATCTATAACAAGAAAACTCCTACACTTTGAGTATCCATTTGAGGTCTATAAAACTTGTTGAGATTTATTGGTGGTGGGCTGACGGCAAATTTTTTTTTTTGAGAATTAGGATGTTGATAATTTTGCATAAAATGCAACATAGACAATTAAAAATTATATTAATTTGGATCCATTTGACACAAAGAAATGTATATTTTCTTTTATTGAAGGTTGAAGTAATAAGATGCAAGATTGAGTAAAAAAGGATTGTCAAATGAAACTCAAAGAGATTAAATCATGAGATAAAAATTTTGAGAGTAAAAGTGAGTGTAAAATTAACAACAAAGAGATGAAATTATGAGATAAAAAGCGTGTTTCAAATGACCAAAGTTTATATAAGAATTTTCATTAATTAATTGTTTACATTTTTCACTATAATGAAAATGGTAATTGATGAATGGGTTTACCAATACAAAGGATTTACAATTATCGGTCTACATGTACCTGCTAAATGAATCTTTCAACTATCTTGATTCTTAAAAATTACGGTTAGGTTGATACTATTAATTACTAAGTTGTGTTGGAAATAAGCTTCATTGGCTAGTCCTCTAATAACTTTCCTTTAGTCGATTTTATACTCTTCATATTACAATTATATATTTACCTATAGCTTTAAATTGCAGAAAACCTCCTATTTTTCTATAATAGATATGGGTCTGATGCAATCTCATAAATGCAATATGACAAGTGATGTTAAATTTTCACCATGAACAATTCAACAAGATCAAACACATAAAATAAGTACAATATAATATATTTACTTATCACTTTCAATTGCAGAAAATCTCTATTTTTCTGTAATAGATATGGGTCTGATGCAATCGCATAAACGCATTGTGATAAGTGAAGTTAAATTTTTACCATAAACAATTCACCAAGATCAAACACATGAAATAAGTATCATGTAATATAGTAAAATAATGGAAAGCAAAGTTTAAAATTATCAAACATTATTATAGCAGCTTGGTTCTTTGAAAACACTACAAAGCTTGATGAAAGCATTATAGAACCAGAAACTGCAATCACTCCCCCAATGACATCTCATAAGAGAATTATTCTTATAACAAAAATGAACTGATCCCTATGGGACCAAAATCAACATTGAAAATAAAAAAAAAAAGCAAAAATCAATTGCTACTGGAAAAACAAAATCAAATCCTACACCGCAGTAAGATGTATCCTAAGATGTTGTAACTCCCAGCAGTCAGCTTATACATGCCTTCCAAGTTGCCATTCTCAATGCTTCTCCTACTTTTGCAAAAACCACATCCAATCCAACACTTAATTTCTCTTCAAATTTCAAATTAAACCAATCATAACAACTAATTCAAAAAAAAAAAAAAACACATGCATGTACATACCTTGCCATTCTCAGGAGCATCAGGAACCTTATAGGAATCAGCATTAACCCCAGACAACCACGCACCAGGGAAAAGGGTCTGCACAAATAATAAAATCAACATTATAAGCAGAATATAAAATTAGGATTAGTACCAATTAATTAATCATTCAATTGAATCAACTTACATTCATTTGCTTCTGAACATTTTTAGGTCTCCTTTTGGGCCTTCTAGGAGGCTTTTGACCTGTCATCTTGATGAAATCTTCCTCAATCTCCTTCTTTGTCAACGACAAAGAAAACTTCATCGCCTTCTTCTCAGTAGAACCACGACCTTTTAACGGTGACGATATGTTGGGTTTTTTCTCATCAATCTTCAACCCCTTTCCGGTCTCTCCAGCAACACCTTTCCTTGTCCTAAAATCCCATGTTTTCTCTCTTGCGGCAGCCTTTGACGACCCTTCACCACCACTACCAACACCATTCTCTTTCTCCTTCTTTAGAATGACATCTTTCATCCTTCTACCTTCGGCCTTCAGATCAAGTGTCAACCTCTCCCGCATAGCATCGACCCCTTCATCATCACCGTAATCGATCCTTAGCATGCTCATCCTCTCCATTGCACTCTCCGGTGATGACACCATCTCCCTCTGCGATGATCTGTCACCATTGTCAGGGACCTTTTGACACCGGAGTTGACGCTGAGAGCCCCACTTCAAAGAAGAAGGTAAAAGAAAGTTGTGAAGAGGAACCTTCACTCTTGCACCTTCACCTTCGCTGGCACCAGAACCATTACCCATAGCAACTTCTCTCTCCTTTTCTTCAGCAGAAAATACCATTTTCTCGGTGAAATTCAGACGAATGAGAAAAAAATCTGTCACTTGAAAACTAGTCGGGAAAATGTTATGTATTTTTTGGTTTCGTGTACATTTATATAAACGATGGTGGTTCTAACGTTCGACTTAGGTTTATGCTCTATTTGCTAAGATGCGCTTTGGGTGGTTTTTATTTTTTATTTCCAAATCCTCGTTTTTTCCTTTTTAATTTACTTTTCCTTTTTTTTAGCGGGTGATTTATCATTTTTTAATGATGCAATCACAACCGTTGGTTTTGAAACTTGTATTGCTAGGTAAACAATGGAAAAAATGTGGAAAATTGATTTCTTGTATCAATAAAACTAATAAATTTAATTTTTTATGGAATTATACAATAATTTTTAATTTCATTTTACATACTTATCTCTTTGCAATTAATAGTCAAAAATAGTTTTGACTAAACAATAATTAATATTATTTTGACTTTTATAAATAAAAGATAACAAAAACTTATATCATTTTTTAAAAAATATATTGAGTAATATTAAATAAATTAAATAAGTTTAATTCATCGAGGGATGGTAGCTCACTTGTTTCTATACATATTAATTTTTGTGCACGTACATTCATTGAATTAAAATAGCACTGAACCCACCTGAGTTAGTAAGGTACGTGGTGTTGCTTTGAGATATTGGAGTATGTTTTTCTTAAGCTCTCATGTTTGATACTCCTTGATATCAATTTCGGTGGACTAGTTCATATGGAGTTTTGCAAGTTCTAACTATAAGTGGACACATCCGCAAACGATAAAATTAAAATTCTTTGATTAGTCGATGTTTGGGTCGGATATTGGATTTAAAAAAATTAATCATTAAATAGCACTATATATTAATATTGAATATTTTTTTATGTGAAAAGCTATTTAGATAGACAAAATAAACCGTTAGATAGAAAAATATGATATTTTTTTGCCAGTTGTATGTACATGCATATGCCGATTTTATGATATATTAGATAAACTTTTAGAATTATTTAGATCTAATCTTCTAGATATGTAGATATATATCTCAATAGAACTTAAGGGTTTTAGATAGACAAAATTAACAACGAAATAGAAAAATATGGTAGTCTGTTTTGCCATCTGTATGTGCACGCATATGCTATTTTTATGATATCTTACCTCAAATTTTAAAGTTATTTACATATAATCTTCTAAGTATATGGGTGTGTATATCTTAATAGAATTTAAGAGTTTTAGATGGACAAAATTAATAGCGAGATTTAAAATATGGTAGTCTGTTTTGCATGCATATGGTGTTTTATAAAAATTACTTATATCTAATCATTTAATGTATGGATATATATCCTAATAGAATTGAAGAGTTTAAGATAGACAAAATTAACAATGAGAAAGAAATTACATATGGTTGTCTATTTTGCAAGTTGTATGTACACACATATGACATTTTATAAGATCAATACATTGCATGGTTAAAATTATAAAATTCAAAGATGGTATCCTAAAAGTGAAAAATTGTTTCTTTCAGAGCACCGATAGACCTGACTTGTTTCTATAAGTCTAAAGTTATTTCTTTGTTCGATATGTTTTTGAATACTGAATGTAGACACTTATTTGACCTATAGTTCAAATTGTATCTCACTATGTTTTATAGATTAGTTATTTTTGCCACATCCTATAACACTTGATATCAAAACGTGCAGTAGTAATGCTTTTTAAGTTGTAAAAATGTGAATTATTATTTTTCACATAAAAATATTTATCATTGTATAGATAAGAGATATGAGAGATTTACAATTTTGCTCCCCCTACTATGATAAATCCGTAATTTTGCTCTCCTCATTTTTAATTTAGCAATTTTTGTACTCTAATTTGAATTATACAATTTGTTCCTTATGTCAAATTTTTAACAGAAACAATAGTGTTATAGTCAGACACTAATGTGACATTTATTACGTGGAACTTATGTGACAAAAGAGTGATGACGTGACGCTCAAAATATTGTCAGTCATCCTAATGTTGCATTTTTTGCGTGGAACTTATACTATTACTGAATCCTAAAACTGCAAGAGACTATTTTCCAACACACCAAGTATTTCGAGCTTTCCAATTCCACCGCAAACTATTTATGTAAATACTAGAATTTATACTATTACTGAATATTTTGGCCCAAGGATCAGCCTTCTATTAGGAATACAAATTAACATCTCTTCGTTTGCCAAATTCGAGAAAAATGTACACAATCCCTTAAACAATGAAGCATACTTTTCTCAGAATATAAACATCTAGAATAAATATTGAAAAGGAGTTATGTTTTTAAGGATGGACATAGAAAGATTCTGGATGAACTGAAGACATATGCACAAAAGTTTTTATGTTTTCCGATGCCTTAATCTTTCAAATCCACAACAATTGCTTATCTACATGCATGTCTAAATTACTTGTGAAATGCGACTTGTAGCCCGATTTAGCTGATTAGGATCCATCATATTCCCCGCCCAAACAAAACAATTTGAAATGTATTGATGAAGATTGAAGTGGGATCTAGAAATTTTTCCAGCCACAACCGTAGGGATGAAAGTGTGGAAACCATGAAAATGCCATTCATTATTAATATGTTCATCTTTAATTCTCCTTGAAGTGTCATGTATAACAACAAAATTAACAATGTGACGTAAATGATGTGTTTGATTTACTAAAAAAAATAAAGGACATGACAAGACAACTTCAGTTGTACGGTCTTTGATTTGTAAAACTGTTTCTGGGACAGGAAAAACCGGAGGCAAGGGACAAGACAAAAACTGAAATTATTGTCCCTCACTAAACCAAAATTATGGTCAGATTAAGCAAGTGTACCAAATTGTTTACCAAGTAATAAAGTGTACGTAGAGTATCATATAGAGCTGTCAAAACGGGCCGACCTGTTTAGCCCGATTAATTATAGGGCTTAGGCCTTACATATTGAGCTTGAATTTTAATAGGGCTTTTTAGCTCGGCCCTGAAAAGTCCGGTACCCGTTAGGGCTAGCCCGAGCAGGCCGCGGGTAGCCCGTGAGCCCGCATAACAAAAAAATCCGATAAATTATATATATTTTTCAAATAATTCTTTACTTAGTTGATTATCAAAGTAAAAAATAAAAGTGAAAATTCAATGAATTAACACAAATATAAATGTAATATAAAATTATATTTACTCGTTTCGTTATTTATACTTTTAAAGATCAAATATATAAATATCTATAACCATAACGTATCTAATTTATTTAAAATTGCTTTCCTGGCCGTTTTAGTTACGATGTTTGTACAAAAATGTTTACAATTTATTTTTGTGTTAGGCATTATTTAAACATATTAAAAATATTATTTATAAAAAAAATTTTAGAAGTATTTTATAGTAATTTTTTTTTTAAAATGTAATTTTTAATACGGGCTGACCCGTTTAACCCGCGGCCCGTGTAGGGTCGGGCTCGGGTAGTATATTTCAAGTTCGTTTTTCAACCGCCTTTTTGGCCGGGCCCAATAATGCCCGAAGCCCGTTAGGGCCGGCCCTAAACGGGTCGGGCCGCCGTTTTGACAGTTTGTATCCACAAGGATTGTCGTTTTGTCCAAACAACTTGCGTTACTTATTATTGAGCAATTAAAATAAATAAAAGAGTTGAGGGTTAGAGATTGTAATTTTTATTTGTTTTCAACAAAGCAAGTTACCTGTTTTGGTTGCAGAAAAGTAAGAAGCGATTATGATTCTTTGAATTCCCCTTATTTATTTGTTGGAATTAAATAACATTCATTGCGTTTAGTTATCTTAAGTAGACTATACAAGTGATGAGAACATTGAGATTTTTCTAACGTAGTCGGTTTGTTGAGTTGCACCTGCTGATCGCACGATGATCCTTACGTGCGGGGCCTTACTCTCTCTATTGATTTAGGTCTACCCCTCTTTTGTTTAGTTGCACCTGTTGATCGCACTGTGATCCTTACGTGCAGGGTTTTACTCTCTCAAAAGTAATTGAAATATATACTTAAATTGACGTTCCTAGATTTCCAAAGGCAATGAAGGCCCATGTTCCTGAAGGTTTTCCATCTATGAATCTTAGGTATCTCATAACACATTCTCCCTCTCACGTATCCTAATAGCTTTTCATTTTAGGGTCAAAATAATTTTTTTTGAGAAAATGATTTTTCTAAAAATCCTAAACAAACACTTAAAAATGAAAAAAGTGATTTTTTTTTGAAAAAAATCCAAAACAAACAGGGCCTAAATAACATTAAAAATTACAATTTTTTTGTCAAGTAGTTTAATTTCACATCTTAAGGTAAATAAATGGAGAATGATCGAACCCTAATGTTTATATATTGTAATACATTGTCTCCACCAACTGAACTACACGCTCATAGTCACGCCCTTTTGAATTTAGAAAGGACAAAGAAGTTCCCACTCTTCCATTTGGACCAAATTTGGAGCAGGAGTCTCCACATGTGGTTTTGGCTGAATAACATGACTCTCATAATAGCGATAAACCGCGACACTAGACAACGCTGCCAATGTTAACGCCTGAGCATGAATTCTGTAAACCAATAAGGAAAATTAGTATCCTAATCAACTTTCATATATTAACAAAAAAAATCATATATAAATGAAATATGATAATAATGACAATAACTATAAATTGGAAGCAACCTCAATTGGAACCAACCTCAGAGGAGAAATAATGTAGTCAAACATTTATGTACCTAGCATGGATAAGCCTAAGACTTGGCTTCAGTGGAGACCTTGTACGTGAATATGTTAGAAGCGTTTCTCCAATTCCAGATGCCCATAGTCCTCCTGTAATCAAATTCAACACCAATTATAATTATTTGGTGTAAACAGTTTAGTACATTTAAATTTTACCATAAAAAATTACATCTAACTTTAAAATGTGCGACATGTAGGATGTATTACAACTTACCAACTGTTGCGAGCTTGTGTTTTGAAACCCATGATTGAATTGTCTCCATGTGGATTTTTCTTGTGTTGCTCTCTTTGATTTTAGAGTATTCAACTGGTAAAGATGGATATATATGAACTATGATAGAAAAATGATGGGTATTTATAGAAGAGAGTGGGAGAGGTTGATGCTGAAATGTGGGGTTTTATGTTTGGCCCATGGGTTCGTTCATAAAGTGGACTTTGCACCTGTTTTGTTGGAACATGGAAAGGGATAAACAAGAGGAGGTTTACACTGGTTTTGCCGCTGAGAAAAGTGTTTTTTTCACTCACACTAGACTTTTCACCCGTGCTGCCGCACGGGTCATATACAATGTAAATATAGTAAAGAAAAGCAAAAATACATCGTATATTTTCAACTTAATGTTCAAATGTCATAACTTTAAATTCAATAGTAATTGAGGTTTTCGTGTCTACACATCTTGGAAAATTTCTTTAAACACTACATTCGAAGTACTATCAATGCAAACACCATGTTCATCTATTAGCAAATTTTTCAGACCGTTTCATGAGGTAACCCCTGATATTGATACATAAAGTTGACCATTTGAGAACACGATGTGGAAGGTATATACCAACCTGATTTAGTGATTGCCCTTAAATTTTGTTAATGGTCATTGTATAACACACAACTATAGGAAGCTGTCTACATTGAACAAAAAATAGTAGGTGAAGAAGTTAAACTAAGTCCACCCTATTTCCTTTCAAACTCAGCAAATTCAAAGTATCCCACAGTGAGACTTTTTATCATACATAAATTGGCAAGTTAAAAACGACATTCATAATACAATAGAACATGAGATGTTGCATTTTTAATCTATATTCTTGATAACAACTATCACTTTTACAGAAAATATGGATTAGGACATGAAAAGATTACAACATGTAGCTTTTACATAACATATGGATTAGAACAACTGCAGCAGAACACAAACTCTAGCTGCCTCATACCAAAACGGGCTTCGAAATTATCTTCCGAGACCAGAAAATGTGAGTTGAATAGGCATTAGAACAACACCGCAGAAAAAATGGCCCAAAAACTCTACAGCAGCAAGTTAGCAAAACATGACATAGCATTAGTAGCAGACCTCTCAAATGAAAAAAGTACAGATATACTACCAGGAAAATTCTCGAATTCCAAAAAAAGAGTAGAACTCTCTTAATGTGCACTTTTGAGTAGAACTCTCTTAATGTGCACTTTTGAGTATTCATACAAAATTGAACCTTATTATGGCCACAAACATTGTACCAGCGTATAAGTTATTACAATATAAAAAGATAGTTAGAAATTCAAATCATAAACAATGTGGTAAATTACACACAAAATAGCACTAATAAGAAAATAAAAATCACATAAATTTGTAATTCTTGCAACAAAAAAATAAGTGTTGGAAATAGCTTTGCAAGATCATAATGAAATCTAGTCGTTCATTGAGAAATTTAAAGACAATAATCATTGGCTACAACTCATTTGTTCATTAAACTATCAAGAAATATCTAAAATAAATCTGAGAAACTGAGAATTTTCAGCAGGTAGTAGTCCGGTCTATCTAATTAGATACACCATTGATTATCTCAAATAGCTACAATAGACCCGTGTATATACATTCGCGACATTAGAGAGATCTAAAGACAATCAAATACTACAGAGTAAAAAATCAGCCACCTCTCTAAAAAAAAATTGCTACAAAGAGTATGACTTTAATCAATGCAATATAAAAAAAATAAAATCAATGCAATATGTTATCATCTCTAGAAAATATGATGTTCCACCTGAGTATGATGGTGATGCACAATTTGATATCAAATACTTTAATTAAAAAAACGTTTATTAGCAAATAAGAAACAGATATAGAAGATACATATACACCAATATAGTGACCTGCACCACCACAGAAAGGCCAACTATCACAACTTAATTGTCCATAATTAAGATGAAAATATATGTCTGTTAATTAATTAGGCATCAGTTTGAACACATCTTGCTCTATCCTAGAATTTGAACAAATTTATTTAATGGACACAAAGAACTTATTCCAATCATTGATACGTTGAGTTACTAAATTGTAGTTCCATATGAAGTCATCTGACATAGTCACACATTGCCCTAAATGTTCAAATAATTGATTTTGCAATTTTTCATAGGCATCATTCATACAGAATATGCAAATAAGAAACAAATATGTCAACAATGTATCAAGTTCGCGGCCATAAGTATGAGCCTTAATCAAGACATTAATAAAAATATAAAGATAACAGACTAAACAATCATTCATTTTGAAAAGTCAAAAGCAATTATTCAAAAGTTATAAATTCTATAGACATATGTATAGTTAGCTCCATTTCTTGCCAAAGGAAAGCTCAAATTTTGAATCCAATTTGATAGAACCAATGAGTAAGACAAATTATTACCTGACATAAAAGAAGTTCAAGATTTAATAGAGAACCACATGCTTTAGAAGCATAATAAACCCACAGCTAATATGCATAATCCTAGTGACTAATCTAATGGCAACCAAGAATGACAACAATCCTGCAAAGGAGGAAAAAAAGGGTTATTAAGTTAAAGAAGTTCTTAGCAAAATAATGTCAAGGCAAAAAACAGAGACTTTCAAGGCTTAACTGAAACACACATTTGTAACCCAAAAGAAAGTATGAGTGGTGAAAATGAAATCCAATGAGGCATTCCTTCAAACATTTTAAAGGGAAAGTAATTAAAGCTGAACAACATAATTTCCAGAGTGCTTTTGTTATCATCTGGTTTGATAAATGAAGTTCTAAATAATTTATTCCACACTGACTTCATTCTTCCTTCCAATAGTAATATAGTCATAACCTCATTTATATCATTCTCTTAAACCTAGCCAAAGTTACCTTGTTATAAAATGTCAAAAAAATTACACAACCTTTACAAAGTTACCATGTTAGCATACATATCAAAATAAAATTAAAATTCTGCAAGAGAAACAGGAAAAAAACACTATATTCATACCTATAACTCAATTTTTAAGCTCGAGAGGTGGCAATTGATTTGGCGGTTGAAAGAAATTGGGGATAGAGGCTTGAAATTGGGTGCTTGATGAAATGAAAGAGAGGGACATAAAAATTGGTAAAACGGCCTAAAGATCTCTAGATTTTAATAACAAAGAGGTTGTATCAATGGTTGTTTTGAGTTTGTGTTAACCAAAATTGATTCATTAAATCTTGCACCTAACTATTGAGAGAGTTACTTATCCATCTAGTCTTCTTGCTTCCGTCAAATTTAAAGCTTTCTCAAATACCAATAGTTGATGGATCCTCTTGTTCTACATCATTATTACAGTCAAGCTATGCATTCCTCAATAAACACAATCCTACCAAAAAGGAAAACCTGCAAAAGTGAAGAAAAAATAGGGAGAAAAAAAAATCAGAAACATAATTAGATGAGATAGAGAGACTGATACATCCAATCCAACCAATGAATATTATGAAAAATACCTATCTAGATCATAAGTGGTCATGACAATCACCTTCCGGTGAATTTTTAAAAATCACTAATTGCTTTTATCGATTGAATAATCACCCTCTGCCACTGTCTTCGATTCCTCCACTTCGCCGTTCAAGAAATCTGACCAACAATTTCAATTAACACAGTTTAACTTAACTCCTTGCAAATCAAATCAAAATCAAAATTTAAACCGTTATGTTAAATCAAAAAATTGTATTTGTCATGCTTTTAATTTCCTTTGACTCTCAAAGTACAGCAGCAAATCATCAAAATATTCAAGTTACATCAATCACTTTAATTTTTGTCAATCCACAATATCAAAAGTAAGCATGAAATAATTTTAATTTGCTCGAGAAATTAGAGTTTTGATATTTCCTACCTAATTCAATAGTCATGAAGATTTCTAATCTGGATACACAATTTCTCCATATAAGCAACTATCAAAGACCTTTACATTTACTTCATACTACTGAGACCCTGCATCGATCAAACCAAAACATTAAATCTCAAAACAAAAGCACTCAATGCTTCAATGTAAATACCAAATGAACAAATTTAAACAACAAAAAACCTATTAACAAAATGAGTTTGGCATATTTTTACTGTAGCATAACCAATAGACGGATTATACTCATTACACACTACAATATCTCCATCTGCATACTAAGCAATCTCCTAGCCATGTGAATTTCCCTTGGACTGTCAAACACATAATACACGACACCTCAATCAAATAAACATAAACTACCATAACAAAGCACAAATCACTTACTTCAAAGACAAAAATTGAACCGTCACAATTACATTCTCGTTAGTTTTATGAGAATATAGCACAGTTTTTGAAGATGACGGCCGAATCATTTCAATCTCACCGAACCTACAACAATCAACAAATTTCAAAAAAAAAAAATCAAAACAATTAAGTGTCACCAGCTGAAGTTTGACCCATGATATTAGAGTGCTAGGTGTGGGGTAGAAGAATTACTATTTTTTTAAATGATGAACAGAACATATAAATTCATTCCAAGCTTAGTCGACGTTTGATCTTTAAACCATGAACAAAACATATAAAATTATAAAATTTAGATGAAATCGATGAGATTTGGATGAGAAGAAATCAAACCTTTTTTGAATCGACCCATGATATTAGAGTGCTAGGTGTGGGGTAGAAGAATTACTATTTTTTAAAATGATGAACAGAACATATAAATTCATTCCAAGCTTAGTCGACGTTTGATCTTTAAGCCATGAACAAAACATATAAAATTATAAAATTTAGATGAAATCGATGAGATTTGGATGAGAAGAAATCAAACCTTTTTTGAATCAACAATCGAAAATGATCAGCGTTTTTGTGTTTCTGTATAGGAAGGATTCAAAATCGAACCTTTTGGACTCAGTGATTGAGGAGAATCAAAAGGTTGGGGGGAGAATGTGAAATCGCTAATGGTGAAGGATGGTTGAGAATGGTTAATCCATCTGAAGGACTGCGAAAGTTGCTCAGAGCGAAAATGAGAGAGAAACGGAGATTCTGATATGAGCAAGAAGATGGGTCAGAATCAGATACGGCGGCGGCGAAGATGAAATGACCAGAGTTAGTGATGGTGGTGATACGGCTGCTGCAGAGATGAAATGGCCACAGGTGATGGTGCGGATACGACGGAGGTCCGCTAGATTCCGGTGGCAGAGGGAGATGATGGTATTCAGAGAATGGGTGTGAGAGAAAATAGAGAGAGGGGGTTAGGTCAGAGTGATTGTTTCCAGGGAAGAGAAAGACGCTTGTTGAGCGCACGTTCAGTTGTTTGGCTTTTTTTTCTCTTCTTTTGTTACTATAGTTGTTTCGTAATTAAGGTTTAGGTCAGGGTTAAAACAGGAATTTTATTCGCTAGGGTTTAGGTTTAATTAGGGCGAAAATTCTAGCTTAGGGCAACTTTTATATATTCTTTTGTTACTATAGTTGTTTCGTAATTAAGGTTTAGGTCAGGTTAAAACAGGAATTTTATTCGCTAGGGTTTAGGTTTAATTAGGGCGAAAATTCTAGCTTGGGGCAACTTTTATATATAGTATGATCATTGATTTCCACTCTCTTACACTTTTCTAATTTTTTTTTTGATATACCTATTTTAAAAAGAGTTGTGATATATGAACAATCTAAAATAGTCGTTGTATGCATACAATATGTTTTAAGGTAGATGGAAAATAAGATACACAGTTGTCTGACAACTTTGTGTTGTTAAAATAATATTTTCGCTTTGAAAATTTGGTCTTGCCATTTAATTCTTTTTTTAGATTTTTGATCCCATGTCTATTTTTCATGTAAACTATTTATTTATGAAGTGTCGATACATATTGGATATTTTTTTAAAAAAAATACTTATTAAACATATTTTTGCTCCTCTAAAAAAACATTTTTTTTGTTTCAAAAAAAAACTAAGGCGGTGGATTTTTAAAATAAGAAGGCTAAAATTTTAATTTTTTTGAAAATAGAGGAGCCAAATGCGTATTTAAACCCATAATTTTTTATATTACTTTCTTCATTAAATTTTTTTGTATCAATTATTATTATTTTGTTTTTTTTTTGAAAAATACGTACTAATTAATTAGTACTTCAATTTTCAACAAAAAAAAAAAAAATAAACACACAGACGCTCTGGTTTAACTGAAAACTAGATTGCCGCTACTTTTTGAACCAAAAAAAAAAAAAACCAAACAGAACCAAAAGCTTCTCCAGCAATCTTGCATCTTCCACACACTCTTATAAAATTCTTCCATTTCTTCATCATAATCAAACTCTATTCAATTTCAACTCCAATCCAAAACAAAGCCCTAATTTTACTAAACCCTAATTATTCCAAACCCTAACAATGGAATCTGAACGAAAACGACGAAAACTCGGACAAAGAAACCCACTTTCCGATCGCACCAACACTTTCTCATCCGTTCCCCCAAAATCAACCAAACCTAAACCTTCGTTTTCTTCTGCATTCAAAAAACTCAAACCTAGCTCTACTACCGCGAATCTCGATGTTGCTTCAAACCGTAGCTCTGTTGCACCGGAGTTTCATTCAACGCCTTCGCCCAATACCCGCTCTCGTCGCGGTACGTTGAATATTATTAACTGTTCGATTGGTGAAAACTGATTAGTGTTTTTTCAATTTTAATTTCATTTCCAATTTGAATTTGAATTTGATTGATTTGTTTTTTGTTTTGTGGTATTTATTTTGGAAATTAGGGTTAATTTTAGTTTCTGTTTATCTAAATTGCACACATGTTTTTAGAGCAGTAGATTATGATTTGTGGGTGAAAAAGTTATAGAAAAGGGTTGTGTTTGGATTGACATGTCATAATCATAAGCTGATTTTTAACTTAATTTGGATAAGCTTTCATTCAAGAAGCATTTATTTTTCATAAATAAAATCTTGTTAAATTTATGCCTTTTGTTCTTTTACTTCAGGGACTGTTGATGGTGAAGCTTCTAAGCCTATTTCTATAGTACACAGTATAAGGAATCCTTCAAATAAAAGGAAAGAGAAAGAGAAAGAGAAAGAGAAAGAGAAAGACAAAGAATCGGTCATTCAAAGGAAGGAAGTAGAAACTCCTTCAAGTAGAACACCCGAGGATAGATGGAAAACCTTTTTAAAGGGGAAGGGAGTGGATATTGCTTCAAGTAGCACATCCAAGGATATATCGAACGAACCTACAATACCCTGTAAAACACAACCTACAACCAAATTCACCTCTACTACCGAGAATCTTGATGTTGCCTCAAACCGTAGCTCTACTGCACCGGATTTTCTTTCAACGCCTTTTTCCGATACCCGGCCTCGTCACGGTATGTTGGAATTTTAAATATTTGACTGGTGAAAATGAAAAGTGTTTATTCAATTTAAATTTCATTTCCAATCGGAATGAATTTTTTTTTTGGTGTTTATTTTGCAAATTAGGGTTAATTTTAGTTTCTGTTTATCTAAAATGCACACATGTTTTTAGAGCAGTAGATTATGAAATGTATTATGTGGGCGAAAAAATGTTATATAAAAGGGTCGTGTTTGGATTGGCATGTCATAAGCTGATTTTTATAACCTAATTTGGATAAGCTTTTTTCCGGATAGTTTATGAAGACAGATTATAATTTATATGAAAAACCCAGTTTGACTATTTTCTTTGAGTATAGAAATAGCACTTATGAAGCTTATGATTTTGCGAGTTAATTTTGTATTTTGTTGCTAAGTTGACTTGAGCATAAGGCTTTATTATAGTGATTGGGTATACTTTGCCTTTATATTTAAGTCATATTTTGCACCGTTGACATATTTACAATATTATATTAGCTTACATATAGTCAAACTTGTACGACTCGTACGAGTTTACCTAAGTAAAATGAGTTGAGGTAAACTCTCGAGTTGTATACCTTTGCTAAGAAGTGTTTTTTTTCAATTTTAATTTCATTTCCAATTTGAATTGAATTTGAAAAATTTATTTTTTTGGTATTTATTTTGAAAGTTATGGTTAATTTTAGTTTCTGTTTATCTAAAACGTAGACATGTGTTAAGAGCAGTATATTATGATTTGTGGGTCATAAGCTGATTTTTAACCTAATTTGGATAAGCTTTCATTCAAGAAGCATTTGTTCTTTATAAATAAAATCTTGTTAAATTTATGCTTTTTGTTCTTTTACTTCAGGGACTGTTGATCTTGAAGCTTCTAGGAAGGAGAAAGAGAATGAATCTGTCATTCAAAGGAAGGAAGTGGACACTCTTTCAAGTAGAATACCCGTGGATAGATGGTACACCTATTCAAAGGGGAAGGGGGTGGACATTGCTTCTAGTAGGGCGTCTAATCAAAGGGAGGATAAAGGGAAGCGAGTGGACATTGCTTCAAATAGCATGCCCATGGATATATGGAACGAACCTACAATACACTGCAAAAAACAACATACAACCAAATTCACCACTACTACCGAGAATCTCGATGATGCCTCAAACCCTAGCTCTGATGCGCCAGATTTTCTTTCAACGCCTTTTCCCAATACCCGGACTCGTCACGGTATGTTTGCATTTTAAATATTCGATTTGTGAAAACTGAAAAGTGTTTTTTCAATTTTAATTTCATTTCCAATCTGAATGATATTTTTTTTGGTGTTTATTTTACAAATTGGGGTTAATTTTAGTTTCTGTTTCTCTAAAATGCACACATGTGTTTAGAGCAGTAGATTATGATATGTGGGTGAAAAAATGTTATAGATAAGGGCTGTGTTTGGATTGACATGTCATAAACTGATTTTTAACCTAATTTGGATAAAGCTTTTTTCAGGATAGTTTATGAAAACAGTTTATATGAAAAACCCAGTTTGACAATGTTTTCTTCGAGTATAGAAATAGTGCTTATACATAAGCACTTAATTTTGGTGTTCCATCTAAATGGGCCTAATTTGAAGTAGTTGTTCTTGATGTTGTGGAGATTCATGGTTTAATACAATGTTGTCTCAATTGCAATCTGGTTGTGGTTGCAGTCTTGCAGATAGATAGAAAGCCTAGAAGTCGCCTTTGAACCATTTTTTGAACACTTGGCTATAGTTGCTTGATATGATTAGTGGTATTAATTACTTATTTTTCATACTGTGTTAATTTGTTCAATTTATGATTTTTGTGGATTAAAAATGCTTTAGAGATGGGAAGTGTTTGGATTTACTTATGGAAAACGGATTCGGGCTTATCTGTTTGCTTAAGCAATTGACACAGTGATCTGTAGAAACTTATGGACACAATATATATGATGATAAGTGCTTACGGGTCGGATAAGCACTTAATTGAGCTGTTCATATAAACATGCCCTTGGTATGAAATTGTTGTTTTTGATAGTGTGAAGATTCATGGTCAAATACATTGCAACCATGCAGCTTAGCTTCAATCGCAATGTTGTTGCTATAGATGTCGCGTTTTCACAATTTCTTTTAATAGCCTGGCTATAGTTACTTGATATGATTAGTGGTATTAATTTAATCAACAGGAATTTTCAGGAATAGGGTTTCCCTTCCCAGTTTCCGCTTTAAATATTGTTGTCCTAGTCCCCCTCAAGCTTTTGATTTTAATTATTTAATAAGTTTGCAGTGCTGCAGATGATTCTTAGGGTGAGGGGTACCAACGTTGTTGTGATGTTCTAACTCTAATGATACCTTTGCACCACATTTGTTTTTTATAAATAAAATCTCGTTAAATTTATGCTTTTTGTTCTTTTACTTCAGGGACTGTTGATCTTGAAGCTTCTGGACCTATTTCTATAGCATACGGTCTAAGGAATTCTTCAAATAAAAGGAAGAAGAAAGAAAATGAATCGGACTCTCCTGCAGGTAGTGTGCCTATTAAAAAGAATGATAAAAGGAAGGATAAAGGAAAGGATAATTTATGCTTTTTGTTCTTTTACTTCAGGGACTGTTGATCTTGAAGCTTCTGGACCTATTTCTATAGTATACGGTCTAAGGAATTCTTCAAATAAAAGGAAGAAGAAAGAAAATGAATCGGACTCTCCTGCAGGTAGTGTGCCTATCAAAAAGAATGATAAAAGGAAGGATAAAGGAAAGGATAATTTATGCTTTTTGTTCTTTTACTTCAGGGACTGTTGATCTTGAAGCTTCTGGACCTATTTCTATAGTATACGGTCTAAGGAATTCTTCAAATAAAAGGAAGAAGAAAGAAAATGAATCGAACTCTCCTGCAGGTAGTTTGCCTATTAAAAAGAATGATAAAAGGAAGGATAAAAGAAGGGATAAAGTGGACATTCCTTCAAGCATCACTCCCATGGATAGATTGAACGAACCTGCAAATAGCAATAACATTAAAAGGAAGGATAAAAGCAAGTCAGCTTCGAGGGTCTGTAATACTAGGTAATCATCCCTCTCTGATATGATAAAATGCGCAGCATAATGATTATTCTTCGTAGTGCACTAGTAATTAATCGTTTAGATGTATCACTCAACTCCACATATGTACAATTGTTTCTGGTCTTGATGTTGAATATTAACCATGGGCTATTGTTTGTTCTTCAAAATACAGAGAGAAAAGTGCAAATCCACCCAAGGCCAACGCATCCTCAGTCCCTTGTAGAAAGGTACATAACTCTATTGTTACGGTTCTACATGTATTGTTGGCATGCCAAATTCTCCGTCTTTACTCTCGAGTGTTGTATATTCTCTAAATAATTGTTACCTGGAAGTTGAATGAGTCACTTCCTGATACTTTTTAGCTTCATATGCACCTTTTCCGCCATTTGCATACTTATTTGTTTCCTAATTATAAGTTGATTCATGTTACACTGGATATTTTGCAATTATTTGATGCATCTTTGCTGAATTTTCAGAAGCAGCGTGCCGAACCATCTTTAGTGAATGTGTACAAGGATCCCGCGGTGCAAGATTATATCAAGAAACAAAATGCTTACTTTAAAATGATTGACGAATTTGAACTGTCCGAGGAGGAGGTTTACTCTATTAGTGACAGCTAGAAGAGTGGTAAACTGATTGATGAATTTGGACTGTCAAAGGAGGAGATTATATCTTTTGATAGTCGGGAAAGTGGTAAAGATGTAAGTATAAGTAGAGCAGCTTAGAGCTTCTTTTTAGTGGGAGGTTGTATAGTTGTGATTAGTGTTACATTTCTGACCAAATAAGTAAAGTTAAGTTCTTAATAGTATTGGTAGGAGGCCAATTGGAAATTGAAGTGAAAATTGTTTAACAGTTACACGCATGAGCCGTTATGAAATTCTCTCTTGTTTCGTTTGTATATTGCTAGTTTGTTGGAGAGTGAAAATATATTCTTACCCTTCGCAAATTTTCATGATTTTGCAGACCTTGCTTTGTTTCACTCACACTGAGAAAGTACAATACTGTATGATAGCCAAATATACTTTTTTGTTTTAATAAGCCAAATATTTTAATCACAACATTTAGGCTCACGTGATGCCTACAGAATATGTACAATAATGTCTAAAACTAACAAAAACTAATAATCATATCAGTTAACTCCTTTTCTACTCAAGCTCATACAAGAATTACACCACTACTACCACTACCAGTTTAATGCCTTTTGTTCTTATAAAATATATCCCAATTCTTGCTATCATTCTCATGTACTTAACTCCTCTGCAAACACTGTACTACCAGCCTCCTTCATGTCTCACGTTTTAATTCATATCAGCCAATTCAGCTCCCATCTCTGCACCCCACCAACTACCTTCATCTCGACGTTCCAAATCCAATACATATACCAGTGGCCAGTGGATTCCAACATCATTGTGCAATTCCGAATCCTTTAATCTTATCACTTAACTAGCTCCAATATATATTCCCATCATTTTGGAAAATGTAGGACAATAAAAAACAAGTGCACACTTATCTCAAAAAAGTGCACACTTGTCTCCACTGCCCCACACAAAGGCTCGCTTTGCTTGTGATAACCCCACTCTTTAACAAATTGTCCTTTGTTAGTAATCACTATTTTGAAACAATCTTCATGTCACACAATTCTTCTCTTAAACCCAAGTTTCACATTCCTGTACCAATTCTTGTTCCCATTGGAACAAAGCTCTTTTCCAATCCCAATTCCAGATCCCAATTCCAGTTATTGGGAAAATCTTGGAAATCTTGAAGTAAAGAATAGCACCATACCATGAATTGGAGTTTGGCGGTCAAGGGGCTCAAGATAGTCGTTGTTTCAATTTCTGGGGCACTTGCTCCGTAGGAAACATCAATGTTAATAATTCATATCCTTATAGTGTAGTAAAATTTTGCACGTATAATGTTCAATTATATTTCACTTTTGTGTTGTGTTATATGATTTTATTACATAAAATATTTTCGAGTAAACCACTAAATTGGTCCCTTGTAAGTCACTCTCAATTTAGTATCTAACTCTATTAATATTTCAAAATAGTCATTATGTTTGTCAAATTTTTTTCAATTAAGTCCTTCGTCATGCAACAAAAACATAGAGACAAAGATCTAATAGAGAAACTTTTGATAATATTTCAAAGTAGTCCTCGTCGTTGTAAAAAGTTTCTCAATTAATTGTCTCGTCATGTGACAAAAATATAGAGACAGAGATCTAATTGAGAAATTTTTGATAAAGACAGAGACTATTTTGAAATATTAATAGAGTCAGATACTAATTTGAGAGTGACTTACAAAGATAGGGACCAAATTGATAGTTTACTCAAATATTTTCATAAATAATCACATAACGATATATAATCACATGACTCCCATACTACTTAATACAAAGTTTTATATGTACAGATCTCAATGAGACTAGTGATGGAAAAATCTAAACTAATAAGCTAACTGCTCCTGAAGGTAAAAGGTGCCAACGACATCACTTGTAAGAAGGTCAAAGAGACCAGCAGGGGACGAGTCATGAAGAACAAGACCATCATCAGATGGGGCTCCAAGCTTCGTCATGAAACCAGCGCACAGGTTCCCCTCTCTAAGGTTATGTTTGGTTCTAGGGAAAGATTGAAAGTGGAAAAGAAAGTGAATGGATAGATTTTCTTTCTTTGGTTTAGAACTACTGCAAAGATGAGAGGAAAGAAGCTTTTTTGCTGGGACCCACAAGCACAACCTTTCCGCACTAGATTGGATGGAAAGGTAAGAAGAGATCAAGTTTCTCTTGAAATGACAAAAATAACCCTTTAAATTAATATAAATAACAAACAATGTTGGGTGAATGAAACAAAAATAAAAATTTATATGTAGTTAGGTACCACGTTGTTCTGCTCAGTAAGAAGGAAAAAAAGATGAAGTTCGTAACTCTTCTTTTTTGATAAAAAGTTGATTTTTTTTTACTTTGTTATTTTTAAATTAAAAAGTTGTAAGTAAAATATTAGTGTTATTTATGTCATTGTATAAATATACATCTTTCTTTCCTCTTCCTTTCTTTGTTACTTTCTCTTATACCAAACAACCAAATAATCATCTTACTTTCCACTCTCTTTCCACTCACTTTCATTCCTTAAACATTCTTTCCTTATACTTTCTTTCCTTTTTGCATCCAAACAAAGCATAAAAGTATGAGAAACCGTAATATTACTTTGAAGAAGCAACTATTTTATGTTATGAAGAAGAACCACATAAACATGATACCTCTCAACGGGGCCATTAAGAAGATTGATGCAAACAAGAGAATCGGAATAACAGCTAACTCTGTATAACCCAAATCCTTAGCCATGACTAGACCATGATATACGATATAAAGTTTAGCTAGAATAATATCATTTGAATTTGGAAGAAAACCAGAAAAACCCGCAAGAAAGAAACCTGAATTATTTCACAAAACCCCTCCAAACCCTGTTCTGAGAGGAGTACCATGGCAGCTACCGTCAACATTCAGAATAGCTCAAGAGAGATTATTGTTCCATTTGACATATCGATTGACAGTAGTAACATGAGCAGTGAGAGAAAATCTGTTTGTTATTACCTCAATCGAATGCTTTATGCTACAAATAAGCCGGTGAAGAGACCAACTTTCGCCTCTCAAACACATAAGGTTTCGATGGCGCCAAGACCACCAAACTCCAGCTGAAAAAGTGGTTGCCTAGAACCCCTAACACCCTCTTTAAGCCGGTCATGCGTGTCATTGGGAGAGAAGAACTCGAAATTAGTGAAGCCTAATTGATGCCATATCCTAAGGCAAAAGCTGCAGACTGAAACACAATGAAGAAAGATCTCATTTTGAAGACCGCAACGAGAACAAGTAGCGGAAGTAGATGTATTCTGTGGTTTAGCAAAGATAAGGTAGGTATTGCATTGAGATTAAATATTTTGATTCCCGCCTTTGGCTCAAGTTTTATTTGTTTAACAAGTGACCCAATAACATGTGTTGACAAATTAAATATAAAAATATCATATTGAAAGTGGCGTATTCAACATCTTTAAAAGTTTGAAACTATTTTTAAAGTTTAAAAATTGTTTTTTAGCACAATTTTTTTTAGTTGTTTTTATTTTATTTTATAATTTCTTAGCAAGTGTTTTTAGAAGACATGTTAACAAGACAGATATAATAACCCATTTATATTGATTTGATCAATTTGATTTGAAATCTTGGAGTATGCTCCTCTTCAAACTCTTAAATCTTAAGTAATGATGATCACATTATATTTATTTGGCTCTAGAAGCAGAATAAAAAGCTCCCAAGATAGAGACTTGAGAGTGTTAATTTTCTTTAGACTAGTTTTTAGTCTTATGGTGAATAAAGTTGTACTTGATTGTGAGAGAGACCATTACACTCTCAATAATAGTAAATGGTATTAGTTAATAGTTAGGCTTAACTACTTAAGTGCACAAAATAGCGTGATTATTTTCTTAATTAAACATAAGGTGGGGTATGGAAGATTCGTTACATACTTGTAGTTGCTAAACTTCAAATATTCCAAAAATGTGTAATTTTTTTATAGCGCAATTATTGCTTTCACTTTCTAATTGTCAAAAAGCAAGCAAAAGAATTGAACCAGTCTTTTGGCAGCTGTTCCACAATAAAGAAGTGAAAATAATACTAATGTTTTTTTATTTTTTAGTCAACTATGTAGATTAAATAAAAGTGAAAATATTATAATTTTTTGTATCAAGCTGAGAAAGTGATTAAGTTTCAGCATAAATTTATTTTAAATTAAGACAAAAATTTCAAACATAAATATTGTTTTAAATGTACTTTTCATCATTATATTTTTTTTTATGAACATTGCATATTTATATTTACGAAGTTAAAATATGTTTGAAAGTACTATAAGACCAGTTCTTAAGAGTCCAGAAGGTTGATAATTTCTTCTAAAAGATGTATGTTGGAAATGTTGTTGAAGAGCCGTGGGATCAAAGTAATTTGTGAACTATAATTCCATCTATGATCTCATGCATAAATTGTTGGATCATGAGGTTTCTCTCATTATTAAAGTTCATCCATCCTCAAACACTTGCAACGACTTTGATATTAGAGTTCAAATTTAAAGAGAGGACTAACTTTGAAAAAAACTAATGGGTAATATGACTAACTTGACTCACGGAAGCAGAGATTAGAGACCAAATTAAGACGTTTTATAGTTATAAGATCACTTTGAAATAAAGAATTAAGTTAAATGATCAAATAATCAATTAAGCCTAAAATAAAATACTATATACCAAATCCATGAAAATGAGTAGCTGAGCAATGCAAGTAGGTCTCATCTCACACCACGAAAGACACATCTAATATATATAGCCATACAAAAAAATAAATTAAATAGAGATTTTAATTTTTGATTCTTTTCATAACTTCAACACATTTTAACAAGATGATTTGACTTAAATAGTTTATGAGCTTTAAGCAAAAATTATTTAAGAGAACCTAAATTTAAATTTTGACCAATTATTGATCAAATTTTAATTATCTTCCAATCGATTTCTGGACAATCAAAATCTCTTTCTTCCTTGAATCAGAGTGCTAAGATCTAAAGAAGACCTTCAACACATTTTAATTCTATCTTCCAAAATATAACATTATTTTTACTCATTTAATATCCTTCTTGATATTTTAATCAATCTAGGTAATTTTCACATTTAAACCAAACAGTTTTTGGAATATTTTGGTTAAAATAAATTAAGCAGTCAAAACACTCAAACGTTTGCTTGCATATCAATTAGATTCGATGGACGAGTTGAATTAATCATCTCATGAAAATTTCAAACACATAATCGTAAAGTGGATAATATCATGGAACCTTACGAAGAAGAAATAAAGTTTACTAACTACTTGCTGCCACACTCCTTTTGACAAATGTCCGCATGCCAGTACCACTACTCTTTGCTTCAAATCAACGTAGCAGGTACACTTTTAATTTAAAAATTGATTAATAAAATCAAATCGAGTAAATACGAGTCGACACGTAAAAGTAGATGTTTACTCGTTAAAAGGCCATGCTAACTAGTGTGGTAACGATATTTGTTAAGAAGTTAAAAAGAGGAAGTTTCATCTTAAAAATAAGAGAATTGCTAACCGGTGCGTTTGGGGTACTGTATACTACAAATAAAAATTATGTAGTAGTTATTGTATTGAAAATTGTGTAATAATTTTTTTTCTTCATTTTTTAGTATTTAACTTTCTTTTTTGTTATCGTTAACCAGTGTTCCGGGAGCACCGATTAGTAGGGTTGGAAATAGGCCAGGCTGGCCTACAGGGGCCTATGGCCTGACCTGTTTAAGCCTGGCATGACCTGGCCTGTTTATTAAAAAGGCTAGGCTTAGGCTTTTTAAAAAGCCTATTTAAGTAAATAGACCAAGCTTAGGCTATCAAAAAAGCCTATGAAAGCCTAATATGCCGGCCTGTTTAAGCATGTTATTAAAATTTATTTTTTATTTATAATAAAATATAATTTATATTAAACATAAAAATAAAGAAACAACTCAAATAGTGGACTATTTAAATAGGCTTTAAGCCCTTATAGTGAAATAGGCTTTTGAGGCCTTATAATGATAGACAAGTCTTACACTGAAATAGGCTTTAAGGCCTATTAAGCCTATTTAGAAATAGATAAAATGGAATGTTTAATGACTTTAATAATAAGTAGGCTTGTAAATAGGCTTTCAGGCCAGGCCAGACCAGACTTTTAAATAGGTGAGGCCAGGCCAAAAAAATAGGCCTATGAAAGGCCATAGGCCAGGCTCAGGCTTGCAAATTTTTTCGTAGGCCAGGCTCAGGCCTATCAAAGTCTGGCCTGGCCTGGCCTATTCCCAACCCTACCAGTTAGCATGACACTAAAAATAACATGTTGCAAGTTTTAAAACATTGAATACACACCTTTTAATAGCTTATTTTAACATTTTCCTTCTTTAAATATATCTCTTGAAGATTAGTCTTAAAAGTTGCAAGCATCAAATTTCTTATTTTAACAAAGGGTCTTGTTAACGAGTGTCCCCGGGGCACTCTTTAAGCATGCTAAATTAGGAAGTTATTCTTTAAAACTGTCAAACAGTTCAATTTCCAATGTATTAAATACACAAGTTTTCATAAAAAGTTACTATTCTAAGTTCTTAAAGAGTGCCCCGAGGCACTCGTTAACATTTCCCTTTAACCAAAAAGAAAATCAAACCGACCATACCATATGACCGATTATAACATATAGCCAAGTCAATGATGTTAGGTTAGCAAAATTAAAGGGAGAGACAAAGCACCTTGATATATTAATCATGCATTGACAAAATTGGCAACTAAGTGAATTGGTCGCAAGAGCCATAATATAAATACGAGACACTTCCTCAGTTTCCAAACACAAACACAAAACCTTCTTAATTGTACTTATATCACCTTCATTATATGGCTTCGTTTTGTTCTAGCATGACAAGTAATTTAATGATTTGTTTTTCCCTTTTGGTTCTTGTATCAATTGGGAGTGCCAATGCTAATCTTTCGAAAGATTATTACTATAGTTCTTGTCCAAAACTCTTTGACACTGTGAAGTGTGAAGTTCAATCTGCCATATCAAAGGAGACCCGCATGGGTGCTTCTCTTCTGCGTTTGTTCTTCCACGATTGCTTTGTTAATGTACAATTTTTTTTCTTCTCTCTCATTTATATTCAATTACATTTAAACATGTATATATATGTTATGTTATAATATTATATTTTAAAAATAATATTTCCTTCGATCTTATTTATAAGAGACATTTTTTTTGAGAGATTATAAGAGACATTTAAATAAACAAAAGTCGATGTATGTTGTTTAAATTTTAAACGAGTTACATCAACTTTTGTTATCTTATAAATATGACAAAATAAAGTATCATAAATATAGAATGATTTTCCACTAACGGTTTGGTTTACCTACTTTTAACTTTTTTTTTTTTAAATGCTTTCGTTTCTCTCAATATATTATATTTAACAATATTGACTTACGGTTTCTTTGTCTGGTATAGTGATGCCATGCTAGTTTAATTGGGATGAATAATCTAACCTCTTTGATGAAACTTGCTTTTGCTTAAAAAATTGTTGTGCTGATACGATTGAACATTGTGTACAACTATTTTTCTGTAGATACAAATTAAATTATAAAAACATATGAATATTTTTAATATAGTATTTACTAAATTTGACACTTGTTATGAGATTGAGAGAGTATTATTTTCTATGGACAATACAATTCATTGGCAAATTTGAATTGAATAATAAATAAACCATTGCAGGGATGTGATGGTTCAATTCTTCTCGATGACACATCAAGCTTCACCGGAGAGAAAACTGCCAATCCCAACAGAAATTCGGCCCGTGGATTCGAAGTGATCGACAAAATCAAATCAGCAGTGGAGAAAGTATGTCCAGGTGCAGTTTCATGCGCCGATATCCTCACCATCACTGCTAGAGACTCTGTTGAGATCGTAAGTATCCACCAAAATTGCATCATAATAAACATATTAAACGGAAACATAAAATTTGATCAAATTTTAATATTTCCCTATACATTTTAGAGAATAAAGTTATTAAAATCTCAATATAATACCTAAAGTTATTAAAATCTCAATATAATACCTAATTGAACGATCAATGTAAAACTGTTTTACACTGTAAGTGAATACGAATATAAATATATTATATAAATTATGCTAATTGATTATGCTTAAATTTCCCAGCTTGGAGGCCCAACATGGGATGTGAAACTTGGAAGAAGAGATGCTAGAACAGCTAGTAAATCAGCTGCAAACAATGGCATCCCAGCACCCACTTCAAGCCTCAACCAACTAATCTCAAGGTTTAACGCTCTTGGACTTTCCACCAAGGATTTGGTCGCATTGTCTGGTATGTTACATTGATTATAATCCCACATATACATCTATTCTATTGATTATAAGTCAATTTGTCAATAATTGGTCGTATATTTTTCATATATAGATTAATATATAAGTATACGCGAGAGAGAGAAATTGATAACATGGGTGGAAATTATTATTAAGGATTTGTGTAACATGTGCAACATTGCACATGCTTTTTTTCTTCTTTTCTAAACAACAATTATTTATAAGCGTGGTATTAATAATTATTTCCTTTATGTTTCATTGCTTGGGGTAAATCTTGATTTTTTAAATGATACTTGAACTAGGTGGTCACACAATTGGACAAGCAAGGTGCACTACATTTAGAGCCCACATTTACAACGACTCCAACATAGATACTTCCTTTGCTCGCACAAGGCAATCAGGGTGCCCCAAGACATCAGGTTCTGGGGACAATAATTTGGCACCCCTTGATCTTGCAACACCAACGTCCTTTGACAATCATTACTTCAAGAACCTAGTTGACAGTAAGGGACTACTCCACTCCGACCAACAACTCTTTAATGGTGGATCTACCGATTCTATAGTGCACGAATATAGCTTGTATCCAAGCTCTTTTTCTTCTGATTTCGTCACCGCCATGATCAAGATGGGAGATATTAGTCCCCTCACCGGTTCAAATGGAGAGATAAGAAAGAATTGCAGGAGTGTGAATTAACCATTTTAATTTTTTGTTGGACCAAATGCATGTATCTTTTTATTTACATTTAAGTCTGGATGGAGTATATCGTATTTTAATTAAGTTTTTCGTGTATTTTATTTTGTTGGTCTCATGTTTCAAGTATTTGTGTCTTGTTTCATAATTATTTTGATTCTAAGTGTGAATGTTGAAGGAAAAAAAACTTTATATATTAAGGTTTGTTTTAAGGGAAGTATTGAACATCAAATATTGTTATTTTAATGTGAAGTTCATTTGTGTCATTAAAGATTATTAGAGATTATTTGTATTGGACACAACACAACACAGTTCTCACAAGTCAAAAGGACTTGTGCTATAAGATATAAAGCATACCAGTTTAATTGCATATTTGGATTGGAAGTGAAGCATATTTGGACTTGACATAATCATTGTCTGTTCTATTATTTTGTCAAACTCACTTATTTTTCAAAAGCTACATTTTAAAGTTTTAACAAAATCACACTACCAATATGATTTCATCAAATTCACTGTGATTCGAAAGCCATTTTCTGTGGACTCCGTGATTAAATTAGAAGTTACCAAAGAACTTGTATGGTTTCAGCCGCTTCATCAAATGTGTATGTCTTTTTTTTTTTGAAGGGTGGTCCAATATGTCTTTATCACCAATACATTACTCATGGGTTTTCCATATTGGCTAAACTAAGGCTATGTTTGATAAAAATAACGGATAGCTGATAAGCTAGCTGAAAGTTTTTAGCTGATAAGCTAGCTGATAGCTTTTAGCTGATAAGCTAGTTGAAATGTTTGGTAAAATTAGCAGTTTAACTAGCTGATAAATGTAAAATGACATAAAAGGGTATTATTAATTCAAAATATAAAGTTTATATAACTTGATATTTAAATATCCAGGAATTCTTAATTCAATTTTGTTTTTTAAAAAGTAATTGAAATTTATAAATTTAATATATCTTTTATATTGTAAATTAAATTTTATTCACTAAAAAATTTATTTAAGTATAACGAGGTATATATACTTTTTTGTCAACGGAGGTATACATATTTTTTGTTAACAACATAAGGCAAGAGAGATAAATGGAGGTATTTTGTCACAAAAAAGAAGAAGAAGATAAATGGAGGTATATATTGTCAGCAACATAAGGCAAAAGATAAATGGAGGTATATATATTGTCAGCAACATAAGGCAAGTGAGATAAATAATAACGAGGGATGTATTTGTCAAAAAAAAAAAATAACGAGGGATGTATATTTATTAGGGGAAAAAACGAGGGATGTATATTAGGGAATTGTAGGTTTGAATTAAATTATAATAAAAGGGTAAAAATGGATTTTAGATAAAACAATAGGGGTAAAAGTGGAAGAAAATATGAGAAGCTATAAGCTATAAGCTCAAACGCTACTTGGAATAGCTTCTGAAAAATAACTTATAAGCTCGTGAAATAAGCTATAAGCTCATGGTCAAAAAGTGTTACCAAACAGAACTTTTTTTGTCAAATAAGCTTATAAGCTATAAGCTAAGAGCTAAAAGCTCTTTTTTGGTGTTTACCAAACAGACCCTAAGAAAATTTCTTCCCCAACAATGGAATGTCAATGTGCTCCATGCTATCAACGAAGTATCAAAATTCATTTCTCTGTGTTCTCATGTTAAAAATACATGCACATTTTCTTTCTTGTATTGTATCACACCACTCACCGAACAAATTTTATAAATGGGCCGGTTTGTATGCTCAAGGTGGGCTTTGTTTGCATTTTGAACTGTGCTACTATTTACACCCCTGTAGTTAGCACATTCATTCTTCATTTGAGTGGGATTATGGGAATAGATTTGACCATCGAAGACAAACAAACAACAAATTTTGTTTTATAAAAAAAAACATTGTTTAAAAAAAAACAAACTTGGTTAAAAATAACAAACTTTAATTTTCCAAATAGATAGCATTAATTAGTTTTATTAAAAAAATAAAAGAGTACTTGAGAAAGGATATAAGTGAGAAATCATACCCTTGAAATACCAAAACGACAATTAAATAGAAATTTTAAATCCGCGGTCGAACAACACTTTAAAAAAACGGAGGGGGTATTTGTTATATTTTTTTGGAAGATATTATATTTGTTATATTGTTGATACCATTGAAAAAGATAAGTATAATTTGTTACACTATAGAAGTGCAGAATATATATTATCTATACCTATAATTTTAATTAAATTTTTATAAAAAATATTGTTCCTAATTTATACTTTTTTTTTTGGTGATTGGCCGGGATTTGAACCCCGTACCTTGCATATTTTATGCATTGTCCAAACCAACTGAGCTAAGCTCATGAGGACCCTAATTTATACTCTAGCACAATAAAAATAGCATACAGAGCACTCCCCGTGTCTGTCTTTTTTTTTTTTAAAGAAGGCACTCCGTATCCGTATAAACGCTAGTATTGTATAAAGGGAATAAGATATTTTATTGGATTGTATTTTTTATTACTCCAATTATATCATTTAAAAAATTTACCTATAAAAATACTATTTTATTGGTGTTATCGAAATATACTCTCTCCGTCCCATAATAATTGAGCCATTTGCAAAAAAAAAAAAAAATCCTAAAATAACTGAGTCATTTCACTTTTCAATACAATATTAATTACTTTTTTCCCTTTATAACTCTAATTAATACTATTTTCATCACTCCCAATTCAATATATTTCACTTTGCATTGATGATAGTGGAGAATACACCAATACTTAACAAGAGCACTTAAAACCATTTTTTTCTCTCATTTATTTTTATACATTTTTCTTAATACGTGGGAAATGAGCAAATGATTAGTTAATCTGAGACGGAGGGAGTATCAGAAATTTATTATTATTTTTGTTATATTGTTTGTAAAAGATAAACATCATTTTTAAAGGAAAAGATAAACATAGTATTTTTAGAGTAAAAACAACCTAATTTGTTACTATTTTCTAGGAGATAACTATTTAGAGGAAAAACAACCTATTTTTTTTAGAGGAAAAACATACTATTGTTCCCCTCTCTCTATACACTTTTATCATAGCCACGGTTTTTCAGTTTTTCGATCACTTGTTTTCCTTTCACTCGTTCTCTTCTCAGTATTTTTTTTTTTTTTTCAAGCGATTTAACTATGGCTCTAACACCTGTGTTCATCAAGGTGCATGACCTACGCCCTGAGATGGAAGACGTCTACTTGACTGTGAAAGTGATCAATGTCAAGGATGTGTCTCGTAAGGGTAAGATACCAGTGACTGAGTCTCTCGTAGGCGACGAAACTGGCATCATCATATTCAGAGCGATTGGCCGTGATAAAATCAATCGAGTCAAAGAGGGATCAACCATTATAGTGCGCAAGGCAAGGATACTTATGTATAAAGGTTCGATGAGACTCGGTGTTCGCAAAGCGGAAGACATTGAAGAAGCTGCAGAGCCTGCTGCCTTCATAGTCAAAGAAGATTGCAACTGGTCGCTCATCGAATTCGAGCGAGTTCAAGTTCGTTGTTAGTTGTTTTTGCTAATACCGCTCCCTTTTTTCCTTAACTAGGTTTTAAGATGATAGAATGATGTTATAGTAGTTTAATTATGAACTTTTTGTACTTTTCATATAAGCTAGTATTAGTATCATAATTCTTTTTGTGCTTTTGAATTCATTTATTGTTTATGAACTTGGTAATTTTTTTGCTTATATAACGGCTTACTCGTCTTGATTCATTTAGATTATATGTGAAAATTTTGCACCTTTCCTTGTTCAGTCATATTTATGCCAGCTGCCACCAAGTCTGTATCTTTTGTGCACCCTAAATGCAAATTTTGTACTTGATATTCACTTGATGATACTGTTATATATTTGGGTACCTCTAAATAGCAAGTGTTGCATCTTTTGTGCTTAATGAATACTCAATATTTTAGAGTAGACCAGGTAATATTTCTTTCCACTTGGGGTTAGATAAATAAGCTCAAAATTTGTTTGTTTCCACTTATCCATGTTCTGTGTTAGAAATGCTTGGAACATGAACAATTTACAGGAATAGTTGATTGTGGACTGATGAAGTCTACTGTTAAATTGTTGATTTAGTTTGTTAGTTCTGTTATGCTCTCTGGTAGCTTACCAGTGGTAGGTAGTTAAATTGGTTTTTCTGTTTTAGACTTTTTTCCAGCTTTTTATGATGATGTCAAGTCAATTTTCTTTTTACTCAATTACTATAACGAGAAATTCTGATATAGTCACAAGGGATTGCGTTAGCAGGACCCATTGAGACTATTTCTCATCCCATATTTATGATAAGAAGTACTACCTCGTATTCTCAGTAATTTTTTGGTAAAGATCTAAACTGAATCTCAGTAATTTTTTGGTAAAGGTCTAAACTGAATTTTTGAAAATTTTGTTGATATTCTTCGTAACTTGCCTTATGTCCTTAGGTCCACAAATAAGATTTGACTTGGAAGAAAATTATGTAACTATTAGGGGTGGGTCGGCATGGTTTGGTTCAGGATGAAAACTAAATCGAACCAACTTGAACTATTTGCTAAATTTAAAATAATTGAATTGAACTAAACTGTTTATATTTCGAACTGAATCGAACTGTTTCAACCTGAACTGTTATGAACGGAACTGAACTGTTATTGTTAGTACCGTTGAAAAATAAAATAAAAAAACCAAACAAAATCATATTTTAGTTACCGAACTGAACCGAACTGTTTTGAATTGAATTGAACTATTTTGAACTGAACCGAACAGTTTCAGTTCAGTTTCAGACCTAATGGTTCAATTTTTTTTTTTTTTGATTCAGTTCGGTTCAGTTTTTTGGTTTTTTTCCCAACTCCTACTTATACTTATATCATTAGTGCATATCATTGTCACTATGTGCATGTCCACTTCAAATTTGTCAATTTTTCAAAATGATGAAAGACTGTGCAACCCCTAATCCCGATAATATCAACATCGCCACAATAATATTTGAAGTGGATACTACAAACAAGGGATATCTTTAATGGAGATTCTTCACATTGATTTTGAATTTGATTCACAAAGTGTGTTTCTGGAGACAAAAATTTAAAATTTGTTGATGGACACGTGTTCAAGTCTTTCCCTTCCTGTAGATGCATTTTTTTTTTCCTTCTAATACCCATCCAAGACTTAAAACTTTTTTGCTAAAACTTTTGCAGCTTGCTCCACGTAAGGTCTTACAACTCGAAAGTTTATCTATATAAACTCGACTTGTAAACTTACATGAGTTTGTCTAAAATTAAAATTATATAAAAATTATATATATATGACATGTGTAAGCTAACATATATAATATTGAAAATAGGTCAATTTTTTTTTTGAATCAGCAAATATTATTAAACGCCATCCCCGCAAGATGCGAGGTATGGACGAAACAAGATACAAATGGTGCCGCATATAAACGGTACACCTTAACCACCAAACAAAACCCTGAAGATAAACCCACCTAAACACATTACCACCTAAGACGAACACCTTCACAGAAACAAAACACTGTAAACACAGTATCCACAACCACCCATCGTCACTACTCACCCCCAAAGAAACACCCATCAAAATAAAACTACCAAATTTCAACACCCAAGCAGAGCCACGTTCGAAAAGCTCCTAACCGAATGAACATGCAGGTTCCACAACCTCTCAACCTCCGATCCACCGAAAGAGCACAAAACAAAAGTGCAAAAACCAACTTAAGCCAAAGAGCTGACTCCCGATCTCGAATCAAAAGTGATTGGCCCACTAGACTTTAGAACCAAATCAGCAGGTCACCCCTCGCCCCCGGAACACCAGAGAACACCATATCAAGTCAAAACAGGATTGCAGCTAGACACCAACTTCCGATCTAGAAGCAAAAATAACCGGCCCATCGGACACCAGCGCGCAAAATGTAAGACAATAGACATGATATGTGATAGGTGCAAACAACAAGCAAATCAAAAGGAAAAGGCTCATCGCAACAGACATGCACCCTCCAAACACCCTAAACACCTTAACAATCCAAAAATGCAAACAAGAGCTAGCGACGCCGACCATGGACCCGTGTAACAGAGACTGCCTCCAAAAGAAATCACCCCAACAAACACCTGGCTCCTCACCTAAATAACACCAACCACCCCAAAATGTAGCTCCCGTCTGGCAACCGTTCAGATACCAAATTCGAGTCCAACAAACCACGACTGAACCCCCACTCAAATCTACCACCTTCACCTCAACTGAAACACCACCACAACACCAACCCACAACAGAAAACAACATCGAAAAACACTAAAAATAACGGACACACAGTGACCCCGGAGGGGGTCTGCCACCAAATCAAGCAAAATCTGAATCTACACGACCACCAACGCTAACAACCACAATCACCACGATCCTTACGACGACAAACGATCCGGAAGTTCATTGAAGGAGGATTAATCGTGGATGACAGAGATACTGCCACACTTGCTGCCGTTGGAAACGGACCACACAGACCAGTAACACACATCACCCCTCCACACCGCACGTCCGTCACCACCTACATCACCACCGAAGTGCCCTCCACGCATCACCACCACGAAGTCGCAAGCTCGGCCTCTCCCCTAACAGTCACGACACTAGAATCCAAAAATAGCACCATCAAACAACACCAGCAGCTATAGCACTACCGCCTCACAAAGAAACTTCCATTTGATCCGTGACAGATCCACCACGCCTAAGTGTTTTCAAGCAAAACCACATCCCTGTAGAGAGAGCAGTTCACGTGACCACAAACCAGGAAAATACCTTCAGCCAGTTGAAGACAATCACAACACTAGAAACAGATTGCAGTAGCTTAGAAAAACAAGTGGTTAGCCAGCCAGGTTTGAAACACGGTGAACCCAAGCCTCACACCACTTTATCTGCAACCCATCACCTCCAAAACCACCAAAAAAGTGACCTGCTAAACATCTTCGCCTAGATCTGTAACAGATCGCGACTTAAACCGGAAAAAACGAAAAAATTGGACGCGGAACAAACTGGATAGGAACATGGAAAAAACGGACGCGAAACAGGGCAAACAAGGGGATGAGAACGGTGGTGCGGAGACGAGGTCTCGTCGCACCACCACCGCCAGGGATCTACATTGATAACGTCCGGATTTGGATACAAGGGGGAGGAAGTTTGTTTGGTCTAGAGAGAAGTCAGAGAAATTTTAGAGATAGAAAAAAATAATTGAAAATAGGTCAATAACGCAAAATATAACATAATTGTAAAGTCAAAGTATACATAACCACCATAATAAAGAGTTATGTTCAACTGAGCATAAGAATAAAAATTTAACTTGCAAAATCATAAGTTTCATAAGACTCTAAATAATCCAAAAAAGCAAGTTTCACATCTAAAGTTGTTAATAAAACTATCCTAAAACTAAACTAGTTAATTTCTTCAAAAGTTCAACCCTTCTAAAATTTCATAACATCATTATCATCGGTGTCTTCATCTCCAACTTCAGCATTCTTTTCCAGATGATAAAAGGTTTTCAATATTAGAACTACATATATGACTTGAACTCACTTCAACATTAATATAAGCACTTTGAGCTTGAAAAAAGAATTAGGTTTTGAATGTTTTTTAAACGTAAACTCAGTCGAGTTCATATCGAGTTTAACACGTGTTAACTTGATCAAACTCGTCAAACATTTCGATTTTAGCAAAAATCGAGTTTACCTCCGAGTTAACGAGTTTACACTCGATTTGTAGAACACCGCTCCACATTCCAATCTTTACGTTTTAGATTCTATTTTTTTCGAATTTGTTGTATTTTAGATTTTAAAATTTGAGGTTATTTAACGAACTAAACCATTTTTTTTTCTTTTTCAAAAAGTGATTTTTACATGTAGTTGTATTCAAACAAATTAAGGCCCCGTTTGTTATGGATTAAGGGCTCGTTTGTTATAGCTTTTTTAAGGAAAAAATCACTTATTTTACAAAAATAATCACTTTTAAGAGTTTTGCATCCGTTTGTTACAACTTTTTAAAAAAATCAGAATCTAAAAAAAATCTAAAAACAGCTTCAAATGAGAAGCTGTTAAGAGCAGCTTCTCAAAAAATAGATTTTTTTAGAGGAGAGAGAAAATATATTGTTTAAAAGATTGAACTAATTTTGTAACAAAAAATCTCTTTTATATAGTTGTATCCAAACAAACTAGATTACTCCATCCGTTTCAAAATGAGTGTCGCTTTAGCAAAAAAAATTTGTTTCAAAATGAATGTCACTTTCGGTTTTCAATGCAATAATAACTTTTTCTTTTCAATTGCACCCTTCAATTAATACTATGTTACACTACTTCCAAAGTATTATTTTTTCTTTAATGAAAACAAACCAATAGTTGATTAGGATAATTTGGTAAAATTGCTATGTCATTTGACTACTTTATTCAATTCCTAAATCTGTGTGCAATTGGCTAAAGCGACACTCATTTCGAAACGGAGGGAGTATTTATTTAAAAAAAGTAATTTTTATTACGGTAAACAAACGCAAAATAGATTCTGATTTTTCATAAAATCTCTAAAATATAATCTCTAAATTATTTTATGTCAAAATCACTTCTATTTTAATCACTTTTATTTTATGAAAAATCATAATCTATTTTGCGTTTATTTACCGTAATAAAAATCATTTTAAAAAAAATAAAATTTATACCCTGCTTGTTATAGTTTTTTTAAGAAAAAAATCACTTTTTTTTTCTAAAAATAATCTTTTAAGAGTATTGCATCTGTACAATTAAAAAAAAAATTAAAATCTATAATAAATCTAAAACAACTTCAAATTAAAATATGTTAAGATCAGTTTCTTAAAAAGAAAATATAATTCAAAAGATTGAACTAATCTGTAACAAACACTTGTTAAATGTCAAAATCATTTTTTTTTTAATAAGTAACAAACATACCCTTTATTCGGTCAAAAAAAAAAAAACAAACACACCCTTTATAGAAAAGCACACGATATTTTTGAATGTAAAACCAACTGTCCCCAGCATCCCTCTTCCTTAAATTTGAACCCAACTGAAAACCGTTCTGCTTGTTTAGCTGCCTCTAACCTCTTTCAGCAATGGAGCCATGGGAGGATAGAATAAGCAATTTACCAGATGATATCCTGTGCCACATTCTCTCTTTCAACCCTACCAAAAACGCGGTTACCACTTCCATTCTTTCCAAGAGATGGACTCAACTATGGCGCTTTGTTCCTCTCCTCGGCTTCTCCGATATCAAATTGAGAGACCGTGAATCCATTCTCCTCTTCAATCAGTTTGTCGACTATGTTATGCTCTCGTGAGAAGCCAATGGTAATCATTCCATCGACAGTTTTATCTTCGACATTGAATATGCAGCTGACCGTAATCATGTCAAATCTCTTAGCATTCCCAAGCTCACAAAATGGGTTAACCTTGTTGTTCAACGCAAAGTTAAGCATCTTCATCTCCTTCTCAATTTGCTCAATGATCCGATTCCCCCCGGTTTTCTACTCCCCAAATTGCCCGATACTATCTTTAGTTGTAAAACATTAGTAACCCTAAGGCTTAGTTGGTTCGATGTAAATGGTTTTTCGTTTTCTTCAGTTGGATTTGGATTTCCATCGCTAAAAACCCTTCATTTGGACCGTGTTATGTTTGTTGATGAACGAGAGATTTTGTTGCTTCTTGATGGATGTCCCGTTCTTCAGGATTTCAAGGCATGCGATGTATATACGAGCAATGTGGTGACTGAAGAAAGTATCAATCAAGTGTTTCATAACTTAAGCTTAAGCAAGTTGATTAGAGCAGATATTATTGACGTTAATTGTGATATTCCAATGAAAGCACTTTTTAATTCAGAGTTTCTAAGAATACAACTATGGGAGGTTCGTTTGATTGTTAATATGATATATGATTCATTTGTATTTTGTTTTAATGAATTTCCTACTGATTTTTTATTTTGTCTTTCTTCATAATTTAGGCATATACTCCGTATGATTTGCCTACCTTCAATAATTTGACTCACTTGGTGATCAACTATTATTTGGATATGTTTATAGAAGTGCTTCACCACTGCCCTAAACTTCAAATTCTTGAACTTTACCAGGTTTGTTAAGATTAAGAATTGTAACTTATTATAACTTTATGTGTTAGAACTTTTATGTTTAATTTTGTTTTATGAATTATTATTAACAGAAGACACAAGCTGATTGGGATGAGAACAATGAAGGAGGAAAAGAACAAGAAAGTTGGGTGGATCCAAAATCCACTCCACAATTTCTTTCATTATATCTTAGAACTTGCACTATTCGGGACTTCGCTTTTGTAGACCTACAACATGACCTTATGTTAGCAAGATATATTCTAAACAATGCAGGAGTTTTGCAAACTATGACAATATGGAGTGACAAAGAACAACCTCAAATAGAAAAGGAACTATCCTTAACTCCAAGGGCATCCAAAACTTGTCAACTGTCAGTTTATTGATAACATATAAGACCATGTACAATGGTAAAATACATTCAACAACCTTCAACACCCACTTTTTCAATTCTCAACATTCCACATCATTTTCTCTCTCTTAATTCAACACTCATTCAATTTTTACATCTCCAATGGTTTTTTTCATTCAACACTCTACCCCACCACCTTTCATTTCTTATTCTTATTTAATTTTATATTTTTGTTTTTATAATTACATAAAATTACAATTATCAATTATAATTAAATTAAAATAAAGAAACACTTAACAATTTTTTTTTTGTTTTTGTTGGGATCTAAAACTTCAAAAGAAAAGCTAATAATAAGATTAAAAGAGTGAAAAACTTGGTTTTTTTTTTGTGTCCAAATCAAATGATCCAAGTCTCTATTTATAGAGAAAAAAAAAATCATGAATTTTGATAAAAAAAATAAAAAATAAAAAAATTATTTGCAATGAAATAATTGAGTCCAAATTATTAAGAAGATAAAAATCCAAGCAGCCAATCATAACAAGCCATGTGGCGTTTGCGGGCCAGCTTTCAACTTGTTGAATCCTTTCAGCACCCTCTTTCATCCACATCATCTTCAATAGTCTTCCTCCAATGATTCAACAAGTTGAATGGCACATTCAATAGGCCATTGGAGATGGTAAGTGGATCCTTCTTTAGGGGGCCAAAAGTTACACAATGCTAGTTTGGACTCCACTTATCAGCATCCTTCTATCCTCATGCCAGTTTACACCATTAGAGACTGAGAAATTGGCATAATCTCTATCAAAATCAACTAATCAAAAAAGGGCCAGAAGTTAGGGGGTCAAAATATCTATTTTTTTATAAGGGGGCCAAAATCGCAACTTTTTGAAACATAGGGGTGAAAAGTGCATTTAAGCCTTTAATTTATTGTCGAATTCGATGGCTTGAGTTAATCAAATAAGCTTCGTCTTCATATTTTAGAAAGTTTTATTTTTAATAGATAAGGCTTATAAGAATTTTATTTTATATGACAAAGATATCATTGATCAAATTGGTGTGTACTCTTCTTATAAATATATATACCTTATTTGCTAAGGGATTAACTTTGTTTTATTAGTTTTGAGAATGATCCTGTATATTTGTGTATGTAGTATGCATTGTTATTTGACTGAAATGACATGAATATGATCCATCCTTATGTTTCCAAGCATGTTAGTATATCTCTATCTGTAGGTGTGGAACTAGTTAAAGTTAGTTTTTGCATATTAATACTTGTATTATCCCATGTCGTTGCATTCTAGCTATATGCATCTCACTAATTTAACTTTTGTCATTAGAGAGTTAATATATGCATTGTTTAAGTGAATTTAAATTAAGGTATTATAGTTTATACAATTTTTCAAAATGCATTGGCACATGATATTCTTGAGAAATTCTTGAAATATATATGATTGTATTTGAGAGTGAAGTGAAACTCTAATTAAATCATTTTGTGTTTGATTGGACTTTTCTTCATTCTTATATTTCATTTGTGAAGTCTTTAGTTTATTTGACTATCTATTCTGCCAAGACTTTTTTAAAAGGATAAAGTGACATCTAAATTGATGTGAATGTAATAATAGGATCAAATATGGTTCTTATACTTGATAGAAGAAAATTGAAGAGATATTTTATTGATAAATTTATGAAAAATATGTATAGTAGAGTCATGAAATATTTGAGAGATACTATAAAATATTATATAGGTATATTATGGATTATCCATTGCATTAAAATATTAATACAATGATGTTTGATGAAAATTGTTTATGAGAAAATATATATTTATGGGATTTATTTTTCATTGTGAAATTGTTGTCACTTGAAAATTATTCAAGTAGACCTGTAAAATAAATCTATACATAAATTATATTTTCTCAATGTTGAGGTTTGTCGCTTAAAATTTATCTAAGTAGATATGATGACGTATATCAAAAAAGTTTGTTTGACAATGTATGAAATAGAGAAATGCCAGAGACACACTCCTTAACACACTCTTTTGACACACTCCAATCATATTTTGCCACCTCATCCCATTTTTTCTTCTCTATACCTAGTAACCGGTTGTACCTGTTGAAAAAAAAACATATTGTTTTTGTCTTTTTTAAATAAAATAAAAATATTAACTGCAACTCTATTTTATCTCCACAAACTCCATCGTTCCTTCTGGATCTATCCATGGCTTCTTCCAGTTTGGCAAAAGTTTATACATGGTGTTATAAAAAATAATTAATTGCAACACTGTCGTAAGATTTGGCAAAGAAAGCAACAATTTTTTTCCTTCTGACGGTGATTTGGGTGAACATTTTCTTCCATTTCTCTCCATTCTCGTTCTCAATTTCAATTCCCTTCTCCTCCCGTTCTAATTCAATTTCATTTTCAACTTCAATTTCTAACAACCATCCCTCTTCTCAATTGGTGTAATTGCAAAATGAAAGAAAAAGAATAAGAGAATCATGTTGAATCTGGTGATGGTGAGCATGGAATCGTGGGTGCCGAATTGGGGATGATGACATTTTACCATTGGTATTCAATGAAGGTTTCCATGGTTGTCTCTTTCTCTGCATTCTCTGCAAAATAAAAGACACTGGTGGAAGACGGTGGACAAATGTAATGCTTTTTTTTTTTGGTACAAAAAAATAAGGCTTTTTATTTAAATAAACTTGTGGTACCGGTGGCAGGTTAAATTCATAAAAAGAAGTGGTGATTTGGCTAATTTTTATTGGAGTGTTTTAAAGAGTGTGTTAGGGAGTGTGTGTCCCTGCCATTTCTCTATGAAATATTGTTTAGGATTGATGAACCATTGCATCAAAATAATGCAATGATGTTAATTGAAATTAAATTTCAATAAGAATAAATCAAAATGTAGAATTATTTTATGGGATGTTGTTGCTTGAAGTCATTCAATCAACCTGGTCTTCAATATGAACCAAACTTCATTTTATTTGAGTAAAATCTACCTCCAAAGTCATAATGGATTAGGTTATAGTCTCTACACACTTAAATGAAGCTCATATAGATACAGATGTATTCATGAATTAAGTTTAGGGAACCAAATTTAAATTTAAAAGTACTCTCTCTGTTTTACATTAGGCGTCTCATTTGAGTTCTGCTTCCAAATTTAAAAGTACTTCATCCGTCTCACGATTATTATAGAAATGGAAAAATATGTATCATTTACTAAAACATCCTTGTTAATTATAGTTGCTGAAGTAGCTAAATATGATTGAAATGCAATAAATAAGAGTATGTTTGTGAAAAAAAATGTTTTATTGGTATTGTGACACGCCATAAGTGTACATCTATACATTAGTTTTAGTATAAGAGGTTGTCGAATCCACATCGTTTCTTTGTTTATCTAAGACTAGTTTCAAAAGTATTTGTTTCGTGTTTGAAAATAAAATACTGAATTTAATTCAATAATAATGAGAGACCGGAATATACTTCTCGTCGACCGTTGATACTCACAAAACATTACTTTTATAATTAAAACAAGATAATTTTCTTCGTGAAAAATAATTAAATTAAAGATTCCGCTTACTCTAACGTACATGTGCCAGAAGTCAAATCTTGTAATTGTCCGCTTTCGCATGATACGAATTACAACTTGAAAGTCCTGCTTTTGAAAAATAATTAATTCAACTCAATTAAAGGTACAGTTGGTTTTCGCACTCTCCTTGTCGGATTTTTAACTTATAACCAACAGCTTTCACGAGCATGATTATATTTCTAAAATCTCTTTTTCCTTTTTTTAATAAAATTTCCTGAGTTTGACGGTAGATGATAGGAGTGTCTTCGGAGTGCCAACCGAGTTGGGATGTTGAATACCATTCTGCCCATTCTCCTGGCTTAACAAAAAAAAAACTGAATTTTCTAAATTATTTTAAAAAACACTTTCGCTGTGTTTAAAACTTAATTTCTTAATTTTCTAAGTCCAATACCGTTGCCGCTCTTTCGAGCGTAAACAATATATCTATGTTCCTACTTTCGCAGCGAAGCTTTCAGTTTGAATAAAGAGAATTTTCGAACTAAAAATATACTTCTCGTTTCAATTATATAACATACAATTTATTAGAGTACAATTTGGAGTGACGATCCTAACATTCTGAACTCAAAGTAAACTACTGAGACATGATAAAATAATATTCAACTTCAACCCCACCATCACCAAACCCATACCCTTCATATTCAACTTCTTACTACCCAGAAATTTATGGATACATTTTTTTTTTTGAAGGAAGAAATTTATGGATACATAAACACCATTTCACCTATTTCATCACAAAACCCATACCCATACCCATACCCATGCCCATGCAACAACATTCAACAACAACCTCCACCACCAAATCCATACTCTACTAACACAAACACTATTTCAGCTTTACCACCACCAAACCAAAATCCTTCATATTCAACTTCTTTCCACTCACAAATTTATGGATACCCTAACACCATATCAACTCCACCACCACATAACTCATCTTCCTATTCAACTCCCTACAACCTACACATTTATGGCTACCCAACACACAACAAACTCATCACTGTTATTCACATTCTGTTGAATCATTTCCAAAAGAAAAGGTTGTTCATAACTCCATGAATGATCTTTTAGAAGCTTCAGAAAAAGCTACAAATGACTTCAAAGCTATAGATCAAGCTTCAAGTCAATTTCTGAAAGCAATATCTCAAAAGCTCTCTGATTCATTTAAATCATTGAGAGAGAATTTGCAAAAGATATTCATTGATGAAGATTCAAAAGAACCGAAAGATGAAGATGAATCAAATGCAAAAATACTGGAAAATGCTTCCGAAAATGTAGCTGCAGACACAAATCTTCAAACCATGGTGGAAGAAATGAAGCTCGCTGCTCCATGTCTGAGGCCACCAATCCACCATCCACCAACCCATTCCTGCAGCCGCCGGCGAGACCGCCGGATCTTCCCAAAACTGAAGCTTCACAACCAATAACGCAGTCTCCAGGTCCGGCGCTTTCTCCACCGGCAAAACCACCGGACGTAGGCTTACCTCTGTTCACTACATTGTACAACGTTCTAGCTCCACCACCGACATCTCAACCACCGCCTAAGCCGCCGGATCTACAAACACCACCGGAAACAGTCTTTTCTCCACCGTCATTCAACCCTTTTTTGCGGCCGCCGGCGAAACCACCTAATTCCGTCAAAGCTTAGTCTCAATCTCCGGTACCACCTCTCACAAGCTCACCACCGCTACCAGTAATAATATGACCAACCCTGAGCCGTTGGATCACTTGGCTGTTAGTTTGGTGAAATCTGAACCATGTGCAAGAAGCACAATCCGTGTGACACAAATTCCTCCAATAGAAGCTTGCCATGTGGTAGCGGTCATATTATATCTTTGTTTTTTGTGTTTTTTGGAATATTTATTTTTATGGGGAATTAGTCACTTTAGTCCCTGAATCGGAAAGGAATCGTCATTTTAGTCCCTGAATGCAGATAAATTGTAAAATAGTCCCTGAATGTAGACTCTGTTAGTCAATTTAGTCCCTGAATGCAGACTTCGTTAGTCAATTTAGTCCCTGAATGTAGACTCCGTTAGTCACTTTAGTCCCTGAAATTGACTAACAGAGTCTACATACAGGGACTGTTATGCAATTTCTTTGCATTCAGGGACTAAAGTGAAGACTCATTTCCCATTCAAGGACTAAAGTGACTAATTCCCCATTTATTTTAAATTTGTATTTTTATTTGTATTTTTTTCTTTTGGTAATATAAATCGTGCATTTCTTTAGTAACCAATAATATCTTGGGAGTCAAGAAAACAGTGTAAGCAAAAAAAGGACTCTATAGTCAAAGAAAAATAACCGTTTTTGCCTTATGCTCTCATATAACCGTTTCCCAACTGATTTTTTTTATTGCAGAACACTTGTTATAAATACAGCTCGTCCTTCCATATAGTATCTAGTCTTGCAAAACAACTAAAAAATCACAACAACCACAAATATTTTCTCTCATGGCGGAAAGTAACTCCATTGATATGAATGCAACTACCGGTGATGAACGTGATATTGAGATTCATTCAAGTTTCACTAATTTCCTTCAGAATGAAGACCCTTTCTTCTGTTCATGGGGTAGAGATTCAAATGCTAACAAGACCGAGACTGTAGAAAAGGAGGAGGATGGTTCTTTGGAGAAAAGTGAATTGACTCATCATGTTCCTAATCCTCTTACCAGTGATAAGGTAATCTTTACTTTCTGTAATTTTTAAATGTGACTTATGGTTCTTTATTTTTGATATATGAATGCCTTACATTAATTCATTCCCATGCAAAAATGCCTATATATTCAATGAAGTTTCTTGGTAATTTTGGTCTTAGATTATCGGTTTCAAAGCGGAGAAGGACAATTCTCCAGAAACTGTTAAGCAGTGTGGTGGACAATCTACAGGGGATTCAAATGCTTGCAAGAATGTGATTGGTTCTAACAAAGAAAATGAGGATGCTTCTTTGCATAAAACTGAATTGACTCATCATGTTCCTGATCCTATTACCACTGATAAGGTACTTAATCTTACTTTTTGTAATTTTTAAATGCCACTTATGGTTCTTTATTTTTGATATCTGAATGCCCTACATAAATTCATTCCCATGCATGCAAAAATACCCTATATTCAATATACGTGAATTGTTGAAGTTTCTTGGTAATTTTGGTCTTAGATTATTGGTTGCAAAGAGAAGGACAATGCTCCAGAAACTGTTAAGCTGTGTGGAGCATCTACAGGGCCAGGGGATTCAAGTGCTTACAAGAATGTGACTGGTTCTAATAAAGAAAAGGAGGATGCTTCTTTGCAGAAAACTGAATTGACTCATCATGTTCCTAATCCTATTACCACTGATAAGGTAATCTTTACTTTCTGTAATTTTTAAATGTGACATATGGTTTTTTATTTTTGATGTATGAATGCCCTACATTAATTTATTCCCATGCAAAAATTCCTATATTCAATATATGTTAATTGTTGAAGTTTCTTGGTAATTTTGGTCTTAGATTATTGGTTGCAAAGAGAAGGACATTGCTCCAGAAAATGTTAAGCCGTGTGGACAATCTACAATGGATTCAAATGCTTGCAAGAATGTGACTGGTTGTAACAAAGAAAAGGAGGATGCTTCTTTGCAGAAAACTGAATTGACTCATCATGTTCCTAATCCTATTACCACTGATAAGGTAATCTTTACTTTCTGTAATTTTTAAATGTAACTTATGGTTCTTTATTTTTGATATATGAATGCCCTACATTAATTCATTCCCATGCAAAAATGCCCTATATTCAATATATGTTAATTGTTGAAGTTTCTTGGTAATTTTGGTCTTAGATTATTGGTTGCAAAGAGAAGGACATTGCTCCGGAAACTGTTAAGCTGTGTGGACCATCTACAGGGGATTCAAGTGCTTGCAAGAATGTGACTGGTTCTAACGAAGAAAAGGACAAGAATGTGACTGGTTGTAACAAAGACAAGGAGGATGCTTCTTTGCAGAAAACTGAATTGACTCATCATGTTCCTAATCCTATTACCACTGATAAGGTACTTAATCTTACTTTTTGTAATTTTTAAATGCCAATTGCTGTTCCTATCAGTGATAAGGTAATTTTTGTTGTTTAGATGACTTATAGTTTTATATTTGATATACCAATGCCTTGCATTATTCAATATGAATGAACTGTTAATTTTGGTTTTAGAATTTTGATTGCAAAGTGGAGAAGGTCAATGCTCCAGTCAATGCTAAGGAGTGTGGACCATCATTACTTATATGATGTATAATAATATACGTATTCATAAATTAATAAATGTATAATAATGCTAGAGAAATTGCTAATGTTCCCTTCTATACTTTTCAGTTTTCTTATTGAACTTGAAATTTTTTCAAATTAGTATCTTGTTTCTTTCTCTAATTTTTCCTTTTAATTGTTCTTTTTTTTTCCTTGTTTCTTTCTCTTTCTCTTTGCATGTGCATGTAATGGTGAAATTTATTCCTTTTCTCTCTTCTTTTTTTATCTGTTGTTACTTAGGAAACCAAGCTTGATCAAGGACTGATATCATTTATTAAGAAAGTTAATTCAATTTTCACACGTTGGAGTTGGGACCACAATCCTTCCAAGAATGAGCTTGGTTCTACTTCTACCAAAGAAGGAGAGAATCTTTCTTTTCCTTCTCTAATGTCCAGATTTGTGGTTTCCTTGAAAACCCTTGGACTGTGGTTGCTATTCTTGCCCATTCTGCTACCCCTTGGACTGTGGTTACTCTTCTTCTCGCCCTTTCTGGTATACATCTTGTTAAAATATATTCTGGTCATGAGTGTGTTTTGTACAATGCATGCATGTGATCAATTGTAAACAAGATTTTTTAAGTTCTTTGATTGTTTTTTTCAGATTATTGATCGGAACAATGCTCAGGATAAAAGGTGCTGCATGTCTGCAAAGAAACGTCGAAACCGTAAAACTAAGTAAGATTAGATTGAAACTTATTTCTTGTCCTATATAATTAGGCTTTGAATCATATATTTGGTAAAGTTAGAGATTATTTGGATTAGACACAGCATAGCTATAAGAGTTGAATGGCAATTGTATTTCATTCTGTATTGCTGCTACATGTATTTAAGTACAACGATATGCCTTAGCATTAAGAGATAACTACCTAGCTTATTTTATGGTAACAGCTTTATCTACAAACAGCTGTGCAATTAGCTGTGCAATTCAAATTTGAAATAATAACAAGAGATATGTATGACAGATCACTATCCTTAACATTAGGATTATTTTGTTGGTCTAACACGCCCCCGCAAGATTGGTGTTCCGTCAGTAACACCAATCTTGTTTCGTAACTGTTGATGACGAGACTTCGAAAGCGGTTTGGTGAGACAATCGGCAGGCTGATCAACTGTACAAACATGTTGAACTTTCAGTTTTCCTTGTTGTACCAAGTCTCAAACAAAGTGGATATCTATTGAGATGTGCTTCATTCGACTGTGGTAAACTGGATTATGGGTAAGGTAGGTTGCACTGAGGTTATCACAAAGAAGTAAAGGAGATTGTGAAATAGGGACGCCTAACTCAGTCAGTAGAGAATGAATCCAAGTAACTTCTGCTGCAAAATTCGCAAGAGCTCTATATTCAGCTTCATTTGATGATCGAGCAACAGCCCGTTGCTTGGAGGATTTCCATGATATTAAATTAGAACCATAGTATACAAGATGAGCAGAAGTTGAAGTGAAATCATCTTTGTTGCCAGCCCAATCAGCATCGCTATATGCAGTGAGTGAAGAGGACATGGGTTTTTGCAGCAGTAAGCCATGAAATATGGTACCTTTAAGGTATCAAAGAAGTCTTTTCAATGCTGTAAGATGTGTCGCAGTGGGCCTCTGCATGAATTGAGCAAGCTTGTTGACGGTGAAAGCAATGTCAGGCCGAGTTAGAGACAAATATTGAAGGCTGCCTATTGTGCTTCTGTAGAAGGTGGTGTCAGTGCTCGGAGAACCATCATCCTTACACATGGGTGCGCTAGTAGACATTGGAGTGAGGACAGGTTTGGCGTCTTGCATCTTGGTTCTTTCAACACCCAGAAAGTAATGTAAGTTGCCCAAATCTTTAATTGAGAAAGTGTGTGCAAGAGCTGCTATACATTCATTGACTTTGATGGAGGAATTACCCGTGATGATAATATCGTCTACATATACTAGTGTGTATAGAACAATGCCTGCAGTTCTGAAAATAAACAATGAAGAGTCAGATTTGGAATTCACAAAGCCATAGTCACATAGAAATTTTTGTAAGGTTTGAAACCAAGCTCGTGGTGCTTGCTTGAGACCGTAGATTGATTTTCTTAGGCGGCAAACATGATGTGGTTTTTCTGGATGAATGAAGCCAGGAGGTTGTTGCATATAAACCTCTTCACTCAAGGAGCCATGGAGAAATGCATTAACATCTAGTTGACGGAGTGGCCAGTTATATTGCAGTGCTAAAGAAAGAACTAGTCTTATCGTTGTTGGCTTGACAACAAGGCTGAATGTTTGTGTGTAATCTAGTCCCGGTCTTTGATGAAAGCCTTTGGCCACGAGTCTAGCCTTGTACCTGTCAATATCACCATTGGGTTTTCTTTTGATTCTGTAAATCCATTTGCAACCTATAAGATTTGTAGCTTGAGGTTGAGGTACCAACTCCCATGTGCCTTGTTGGATTAAAGCATCAAATTCTTTACTCATAGCATTGCGCCATTCACTGGATTTGAGGGCTTGAGAAACACATGTTGGTTCTATTGAGGAGGCTAATGGGTGCTTTGTAGTGAGGAGATATTTTGGATTAGGCTTGTGTATTTGGTTCATGGACCTTGTAACTATGCAAGTAGATTCCTGCGACGGGTGCGATGTTGATGATGCAGTTCCAGTAAAAGATCTCGTGGAAGAGTTAGTGGGAACTTGAGAAATTTGAGGAGATGAAGTTGGAGTATGTGGAGTGGGGGAGATAAGAGGTGTAAGTGATGAGTTTGAATTTTGAGGAGAAGGTGGAGGAATAATAGGATGGTTAAGGTGTTGAATAATAAGAGGATGATGAGAAGGAAAGTGCTTGTTAGTGTTTGAATTTGAATTCAAAATAGAAGACGTGGATGAGGCATAAAGATTCAATAAATATGGAAAGAGTGACTCATGAAAGGTGACATGTCTTGAGAGATACAACTTTTGAGTGGGTGGGTGATAACATTGGTAGGCATGATGTTGTGTAGAATAGCCAAGGAAAACACATGGCATGCTTCGATTGGATAACTTATTTTGAGAGTATGGTCGAAGCCATGGGTAGCACAAGCATCCAAAGACTCGAAGAGTAAGATAATTAGGAGTGGAACCAAACAGAATTTCATGAGGACATTTGTTTTTAAGATGTGTTGTTGGCATGCGATTTATTAAATACACCGCCGTTTGGAAGGCATAACACCAGAATTTTTGTGGAACATGAGAGAGAGAGACACGAGGGTGAGCGCTGTTTCTACTATATGACGATGTTTGCGTTCTGCAATACCAATATGTTCGGGAGTGTATGGTGGGCTGATATAGTGAGATATACCGTGAGAGTTAAGATATGGCTTGAGTTTTATGTATTCAGTGCCACCATCAGTGTAAAGGGATTTAACTTTGTACGAAAACATAGTTTCAACTTTTGAATGAAAATTTGGAAATATAGTAACAACATCAGTTTTACTTTTTAACGGATAAATCCAAGAATATCGAGTGAAATGATCAACAAACACTAGATAATATTTGTAACCATTAACTGAAGGTGAAGGTCCCCAAACATCAGAAAATAACAGTTCAAGAGGAGCTGCGGTTTTGATAGAAGAAACAGAAAAAGGAAGCTTATGACTTTTATTAATATGACAAGAATTACAATGAAAATTTTTATTTTCTAAATTCCTAAAATTGCCACAACTGGACATCATTTGTGCAAGAACTCTGAAAGAGGGATGACCGAAACGAGCATGCCATAAAGAAGGAGAGGCGGAGCAGGTGGAAGCAAGAGCAGTGGGTTGATATTGAGACATAGGATGAAAGGTGTAGAGATCACCGTTACTTGAACTGCGCATCAACGTCGCCCCCGTGACCTGATCCTTCACACAGAAAAAGGTAGGATGAAATTCAAGATATGTATTGTTAGACTTGCAGAATTTCTTAACAGATATGAGGTTATGTTTAGCATTTGGGACACAAAGCACATTATTTAATTTGAAAGTAGTATTGGGGGTAGGGAGGGTAATAAAGCCAACATGTGAAATTTTCAAACCTGTGCCATCACCAATCTGAACTTCTTCTGGACCATCATATTCGGACTGAAGATGCATATTGTTCAGATATGATGTTATATGATGACTGGCTCCAGTGTCGAACACCCAGTTAGGAGCAGCTGAATGTGAAGCAGAAGCAAAATTTGCCATTGGCTGATTGTTGCATTGCAGCAGCTGAGGACAGTACTTAGCAATATGGCCAGGGAAAGAGCAAAGTTGGCATCTCGGTGGAGGTCTATTTCCACGTGAGTTGAAACCTCGACCTCTGCCACGTTGATTAGAACCACGCGTGTTGAATCCATGATGTTGAGATTGTCTGTAACCATTGTTACCACGTCCGTTTGATGGAGTTGGAAGAAGACCGTCATTTTTAGAGTTGCGTTGATTTGCAAGAGAGGTATGATTAGCAAAATTCGCTGTAGGCACTTGAATGTCAACCTGGGCAGCTTCTCGGTGTAGGTAGTCATCGTGAGCGAGAAGATGGCTATGAAGCTCCTCAAAAGTGAAAGGGTGTTCGCGTGTGCGAATGGAGGCAGCAATGTCATGATATTCAGATCCAAGTCCGTTGAGAACATAGAGAGTAATATCATCATCAGAAAGAGGTTTGTCAATAACTGCTAGTTCATCGGCAAGACTTTTAACCGAGAACAAATAATCAGTTATGGACTTATCACCCTTTGTACAGGGCTGAATTTGATTTTTGACGGACATAACATGAGAACGAGATGTGTTAGCAAACTGTGATTCAATAGCATCCCATAAGGTCCGAGCAGTCTCGTACGATGCAAAGGAGATGCTGTCAGCCTCTGTCATGGATGACAGAAGGAGGTTGATGATCAGCTGGTCGAGTGTAAACCAATTTGTATATTGAGGATTGGGAGCAGAGACACCATTGTTATCAATGGTTGCATTTTGGGTTGGTGTGGTTCCATCGATATGACCAATGACTTGAATACCAGAGAGGAGAGTGGTGACTTGACGTTTCCAAGCACGGAAATTGGGACGAGACAGTTTGAAGGTGATTGAGGCATTTAGAAGAAGGGATGGTTTTGAGTTAGAGGTATTGGTGGCCATATTCTAAGAATTGGATCGATTATTGCTGTTAAGGTTGAGGAAAACCTGATACCATATAAGAGTTGAATGGCAATTGTATTTCATTCTGTATTGCTGCTACATGTACTTAAGTACAACGATATGCCTTAGCATTAAGAGATAACTACCTAGCTTATTTTATGGCAACAGCTTTATCTACAAACAGCTGTGCAATTCAAATTTGAAATAATAACAAGAGATATGTATGACAGATCACTATCCTTAACATTAGGATTATTTTGTTGGTCTAACAATAGCTCTCACAAGGACATGTGCTATGAGGTCTAAAGTATACAAGTCAAACTATAGTGGATATTTTGTGATGTTAGTCTATGGTCTGTTGAACACTAACTAAAAAAATGCTTTCATGAGTTATAATGATCTACTAATTAATGGTTTTCAGTACATTAGCTTGATAGTTGATATCATTTCCTTGTTTTCACATGATTAGGACAATTTAATGGAGTTTGGCATAATCATATTGCATATTTGGATTTGAATGGAGTTTGGCATAATCATATTGTCTGTCACCATACCATGATTTCGTCAAACTTATTGTGATTCCTCTTAGTCTTTGGTCTGTTGAACACTAACTAAACAAATGCTTTGGTTTGTTGCATATTTTTGGAATTGTCTCAGGAGGGATTTGACATCATTGGCACCTGTGTTCACCAAGGTGCAGGATCTACACCCTGAGATGGAAAATATCAACCTAATTCTCAAAGTGGTCAAAGTGAAAATCGTATCTCGTAAGGGTCAGATGCCGGTGACAGAGTCTTTCGTAGGCGATGATTCTGGCATCATCATATTCAGAGCAGTTGGTGCTGATAAAATCAACAAAGTTAAAGCAGGATCAACAATTATTCTACGCAAGGCAAAGATATTCATGTATAGAGGTTCGATGAGACTTGGCGGTTGCAGAGCTGAAGACATCGAAGAAGCCCCGCCTGCTGCCTTCACAGTCAAAGAAGACTGTAACTTGTCTGTTCCATATTAGTTTCTTCAGGATATGCTTTCTTTGTTTCTTTGTGACAGCTTTTTATAGCTTATCTTTAGTTCTTATATGCTGAAGCCGATCTATTGTATGCTATTGTCTAGGCTCAGCTAGCTATAAATAACTGTGTAACAAAATAATCCACTATTTTTACTCTTCATAATAGCTATGTCATACGCTGATTTTTAACCTAACTTGGATAAGGTTTTTTCAGGATAGTTTATGAAAACAGATTATAATTTATATGAAAAACCCAGTTTGACTATATTTTCTTTGAGTATAGAAATAGCGCTTATACATAAGCACTTAATTTTGGTGTTCATCTAAATGGGCCTAATTTGAAGTAGTTGTTCTTGATGTTGTGGAGATTCATGGTTTAATACAATCAATGTTGCCTCAATTGCAATCTGGTTGTGGTTGCAGATAAATAGAAAGCTTAGAAGTCGTGTTTGAACAATTTTTTGAACACTTGGCTATAGTTGCTTGATATGATCAGTGGCATTAATTTCTTATTTTTCATACTGTGCTAATTTGTTCAATTTATGATTTTTGTGGGTTAAAAATGCTTTAGAGATGGGAAGTGTTTGGATTTACTTATGGATAACGGATTCGGGCTTATCTGTTTGCTTAAGCAATTGACACAGTGATCTGTAGAAACTTATGGACACAATACATATGAGAAGTGCTTATAAGAGTGGGAAATGCTAGCTATTTCTGATGCCTTATTCAGACTTTTAATTGTGTTGCTCTAGCATGTGGCGTTTGATACTAGGTTCATAGACCGCCAATCTGCTATAGGTCAGAATCTTGCCGCCATTGAAGCATCTATTTGGCATGTTTTGCATGCGAGTAGTCTTGGAGCCAATCCGGTTCGTGTAGTTTTTTCTTATTCATACTGGTGGTCAATCGAAGCACCATGGCTGTTTAGGAATTCACGAAGTTTTTCCTTATTGTGAAAATTGTTACCATCTTTAATACTCTGTCATGTTATTAACTGACACAGATAGATGACTGACGTGACATAGCAGAAAAACAGCAATGTGCTGTTGCTGCTTCAAATATCATTAGGAACTTCTCTTTCATGCCAGATAATGAAGTTATAATGGCCCAAAATCGTCATTGTATGGAAACAGCCTTCCAATGCATTGAAGATCATATAGTAGGTGAGAACTTTTGTTGGTCAAATCTAACATTTTTTGTTTTAAGTATTGCACAAATGATTGATGGTTATATATTATAATGGTAACAATACCTACATGGTATACACTATAATCTGTTATGCTTTACAGTCTCCAACGAACTCAATTTGGTTTTGGTCCCCTACCATTGAGTATTGTTTTCTGTTTTAGTCCTTACTTTTTTACTTAATTGAGTTTTTGTCCATGTCATTGAGTTAGTACTTTTATTCTTTTGTTATTTGGGAATCTCCATAGTTTTTATTCATCAGAAGTAAGGCTCTTAATTCTTTTGTCATTGAGTAAAATTTTGCATCTTATCTTATAATAATATTGATGATCATATATGTATATATGTAAAGCTCTTAATTTTTCTGATATCTTATAATTTCTGTGTGCATGAATGCAGGGAGAATTTCACATAATTTTTCTGATATTTATATGTATATATCTTAAGTTGTCAACACATCTTTTGATAATGTCTACTATTTGGTCGCAATAGAATGGTATTTATTGTTTTGTTTTCTCTGAAGTTAGCTTTTTTGAGTTTACTTTGTTTGATTACTCCAAACAAGTTATAGGAAATAGTTTTCTAGTGGCTACTTTGATTTATTCATGTTAAGGATATGAGTGAAAGATAAAAGTTTGAGCTAGATAGAAAGGAGGATCCTTTAGATTGGAGGTTTGTGAGTTCCAACCTTGTAAATTTCTATGAATCTCAGTGGCAGGAGATGTGATGGGTTCTATTTCATGCTCTAATTCAATGGTGGATTCATATGGTTTAATGTTGGATCTGTTATGTATTGCCTTCGGTGAATGCTGTGATTAATGGAGATCTGGCAATCTTGCTTTGTCCTTATTTTTCTTTTTTTTCTTTTTATTATGTATTGTCTACAAAAATTATAATATTTAAAGGGATTGTTTACTTTTAAGCCCTCTATAATTCTTTCAAGTGGTCTTAACATGGAAATTATTCTCAGCAATAGGGAATTCTTGTTTTAATAATCTGTAACCTCTTCCATTTAATTTTTATACCTATGATTATTCTTTGCTTGATGACAACTAGTTTTGTTGATAGATAGATAGATAGATGGAACTGAATGGTGCACATCATTGGGGAGTTTACTAATTGATCATTTTACTTTAATGCTTACAGTTGGTATCTTTAGATAGTTGTGGTCACCTTTTTGTTGCTTATTGGCAAGTCCGAGGATACTATACGACACCTGCAATATAATTTAGGTGCAAAGATCCAAGCGGATGAGGGAGGACTATCCCATGCTCAGGCTATCGTGGGATCTGATCAAATTCAGATACACCTTCTAAATTAGAAGGTAATAAACTGATAATATCCGTCTAAGAAATGAAAATGCTATGGTTAGTCATCACACCGTAGTAGTAGCCGATTTTTTTTAACCAATGTTTCATGTTTAATGTGTGCTTTTGGTCGAAAATCATATTCTTCTATTTTTTACCATATTGTTTGTTGGCTAGCTGTTGTTATTGTTCTGTTTCGTGTTGTGGCTCTTTGTTGTTTGGCTTCATAAAAGATTTGGAGAAGTAGCCCAATTTTGGTTTAATTGGGTTTCGTTGCTTCTGGCTTTTGTGGAGGTTTTGGTGATAACCTGCCTTGAGTCTATCCAGTTTATGTTGAGTCTCTTTTATTTTGTTGCATTTTTCTGGTTTCCCTTAATTTTCTGCAATTTTATGGTGCTTTTTGTAATTAGTTTTTTGTTGTTGTATGCTTCTGGTTTGGTCATTTCAAGTCTGTTTTGAGACAATTTTTTCTACTTAGGTTTTGTTTCTGTATTAGTATTCAGCTGTATTTTGTGACCCCGAGGTTTCCTGATTGTTTACTGCAGTTGGTCTGCCCTTCACCGCTTTTGTTTGGTGTCTTGTATCATGTGAGATATGCTTCTGTAACAGCAGATTTTGACTTAGTGTGTATCCTATTTGTGTCCTCTGTTCAAGCTGGTATATATAGGTATGCTTCTTGGTGGCTTCTTTGTGAGGGATGTCATGAACTGATCTTCTGACTATGCAAAGTGTGTTTTCGTATGTAACTTAGTATAAAGTATTGATATTTAGCATTTCATATTATGGTTATAGTGTAAGCTGTTGCGTATTTATTTTAACTGTTGTGTATTTGTCCATATAAGCATATATAGGTGAAGTAGTTACACATATAAAATAAGGGGTGAGGCCGCTACCTCTATCTCTTCTTCAATTATAACTAAACTACTCACATGCTCAGCACATACACAATGTCTGTTGAGAAATTTATGAAAGGGAAGTGACTAAACTAAGTGAAGAACAGTTCGAGGCTAGAGAGATGATACAAATTTGGTACTCAAGAGCAGAACCATGGTGTTGTAGCTGACCTAAAGGAAGCAAAATAACAGGTACAACTATGTTAACTGTGTTGTGTTTAATTTTATCAAAGATTTACCTGAGTTATTAATTCTTTGCTGCTGAGTGTTCCTAGTTAGGAGACGAACATATCTTTATTGCCTTATTCTGTATTAGGTCCCAAATTTTAATTTTCTGGTGTATCTTAAGCTATAGTATAGTATTTTTGAAGGACATGTTAATGAATTAATTACAATTAATGTCTAACAGAGTGTTGACTGTTGAATTGTTGCAGAAACTAAGTGGCACGTTTTTATTCAATGTCCAACTAGTGTCGACTGCTGGATTGTTACAGGGTTATTGTCCCTTTTGCAGAGCTGTTGTGCACATACTTTCTTGTAGTGTCTGCAGTTATTCCAAATGGCGGTTTTGTTACTGGCCAATATCCATCATCTATGTTAATGAACATGAATGGTTTCAATAACCATCCATCTTCATTGATGAACATGCTGGCAAGGCATGCTATGCAGCAACAGTCTCAGATGATGTATTACAGGTCACCTTTTGTTCCTCCTAATACTGGCTATTATTACAATTATAATAACTACATTCCTGCAAATTACTCCTATGCAAATCCCATTTTCTAAGTTAGTATAGTAGTTTGACTGTAATTTGGTGGGACAGGTTTGTGAATTTTATAGAGCTTTTGCTTGCATAAGCTTTAAGGTTTGATATTATGTTTTTGATGTGTTGTGATGTTAATTAGGATTATGGATGCTCCATAGACATTGTGAAATCCCCATTTCTTGTACAAGAATGGAAAGTGTCACGTAACGATGAAGTTCCTCAAAGAGAAACTCTTAAGCTTGATATGATTCAAGCTTCCAAGCATCAGTATTATGATGCTGATATAATCATTTTCAACACAGGACACTGGTGGAATCATGAAAAGACAAAAAATGGGTAAAAAACAATTCTCCTAAGACACTATATTCTTTTATTATTAATAAGTAGTTCAAAGGCTACCTACTATCATTTTTCATTCTTGCAGTGGAAACTACTTTCAGGAAGGTAATCATGTCTATGACAGATTAGAAGTTTCTGAAGCATTACAACAAGCACTGAATACAATCAAGTCCAATACTTTGATTTCCGCCTTTGGCTCAAGTTTAATTTTGATCAAGTTTTATTTGTTTAACAATTAACCCAATACACGTGTTAACAAATTAAATATAAAAATATCATATTGAAGTGGTGTATTCAACATCTTTGAAAGTTTCAAACTATTTTTAAAGTTTAAAAATTGTTTTTTAACACAACTTTTTTTAGATGTTTTTTGTTAATTTCTTAGCAAGTGTTTTTAGAAGATATGTTAACAAGACATAGATATAATAACCTATTTAGGTTGATCTGATCATGTTGATTTGAAATCTTGAAGTATGCTCCTCTTCAAACTCTTAGGTAATGATAATCCCATTATATTTATTTGGCTCTAAAAGAATAAAAGCTCCCAAAATTGAGACTTGATAGTGTTAATTTTCTTTAGACTAGTTTTCAGTCTTGTTTTTAGTCTTACGGTGAACAAAGTTGTAATTGATTGTGCACAAAATAGCGTGATTGTTTTCTTAATTAAACATAAGGTGGGGCTATGGAAGATTCGTTACATACTTTTTTGAAGGGAGATTCGTTACATACTTGTAGTTGCTAAACTTTAAATATTCCAGAAATGTGTAAAAAAGAATTCTAGCATGCAAGCATGGCTTTCACTTTCTAATTGTCAAAAAAGAGAGTATTGAAACTGTAAAAGCCAAAGTTTTGCTGTCACGGCCATGAGTTTTTTAGAAGTATGAAATAATACTAATTTTTTTTTTTTTTTTACTCAAGTAGATTAAATAAAAGGGAAAATATTTTAATTTTTTTATCAAGCTGAGAAAGTGATGAAGTTTCAGCATAAATTTATTTTAAATTAAGATAAAAGATTCAAACATAAAAATTGGTTTAAATGTACTTTTCATCATCATATATTTTTTTTTTATGAACATTGTATATTTATTGTTACAAAGTAAAAATAGTTCAAAATCAAGTTTACCTATAGAAAATTGCTTTTTTGACATTGAATACTTCCTATTGACACTAGTAAATGACTAAATTACCCCCAGCGGTAGTTAATTGCCTCTGGCGTATGCGCCGGCAGTTAACTGCCGCTGGCTCCTCCAGAGGCAGTTAACTGCCTCTGGCTTTGCTGCTTTTTATTGTGATTTTACGCGTTTCGGTCGAAAAATCAAAATAAATCGAAACTTATTCCGAATTCTACGAAACTTTACAGACACCTCTATAAAAATACATATAGATGATGTGAAAAGTTTCATAACATTCCGAATAAGTCTCGATTTTTTTTTATTTTTTCGACCGAACGCGCAAAATTGCAATTGAAAAAATTAAAAAAATCGACACTTATTCGGAATGTTACGAAACTTTGCACATCATCTATATGTATTTTTATAGAGGTGTCTATAAAGTTTCGTAGCATTTCGACTAAGTCTCGATTTATTTTGATTTTTCGACCGAACCATGCAAAATCGCAATTTTTTTCAAGTGCGAGTCCGAAAAAGTGTCCTAGAGGTTGAACTTTTTCACGCTTTTTTTCACTCATGTTTAGAACAAAAAAATAACATCTCCCACAAAAAATTTAAATTTTTCGAGAAGGGACGGATTAAATATGAATTTTTAACGCGTCTAAAATTTAAGACACGAAAACATCAAAATATCAACCTAAAAATTGAATTTTGAGCTGTTTTTTTTGCAGGCACCTCTATAAAAATACATATAGAGGATCTGAAAATTTTCTTAGTATTTCGAGTAATCCTCAATTTATTTTGAATTTTTTACTGAAACACGTAAAATTACAATATTTTTCCAACTGCGCGTCCGAAAAAGTTATATAGAGGTTGAATTTTTTCATTCTTCGTTGTACACATATTAAGAACATAAAAAAAAACATTTCCCGCAAAAAATTAGAATTTTTCGACAACGGATGGATTAAATATGAATTTTTAATGCGCCAATAACTCAAGAAACCAAAACATCAAAACGTCGACCTAGAAATTGAATTTTGATCTGGTTTTTGGCAGACAGCTCTAAAAAAATATATATACACGGTATGCAAAGTTTCGTAGAATTCGAAATAAGTTTCGATTTAATTTGATTTTTCGACCGAAAAGCGTAAAATCACAATAAAAAACAGCAAAGCCAGAGGCAGTTAGCTGCCTTTGGAGGAGCCAGCGGCAGTTAACTGCCGCTGGGGGTAATTTGGTCATTTACTTGTCTCAATAGGAAGTATTCTATGTCAGAAAAGCAATTTTCTTACCTATATACACTAGTCGATACACAGATGCAGGGGCGGCCCAAGGGCTTTAGGCCCTGGAAAAAATATTTTTTTGACTATTACTTTTCCCCTCCTATTCATATTTAGGATTATAAAATCCGAACTCACTTAGGATTTTATAACCCGAAAATCCGATGTCATTTTTGAATATTTTACAGGGTGCGTGAGAATGCCATAGGGTGGGAAAAATAATTTTTTTACTAAGGAAAAAAGGCCTCCAATTAATGATATGTCCAATAGAAAGACACAAAGGCCTCCAAGAAAAGAAAATGGGAAATTGTTCTTCTTCATTTCAAAATTGCTCATTCCCTTAAAAAAGTTCAACGTAAACACGTGAATGAGTAAAAACTAAAGGGGTAAGATCAATTTCCAAGAAAATAAATGTATCTTACACCCCATTGTGTCAAAAAAATTGTGATACTAATTTGTTTTCTTTAAATAAATAAAACTTTTTGTATTCTGCCTTTTTTTTAGACTTTGACTTTCTCTTTGAATCCTACTTAACTCAGCAACATCTCCTTCATCATTCATCCCTTTGTTTACTTCAATATTTTTTTCCTTTAGACTTTTGGTTTTTCCAATTTCACATTTACAATGGCTCTGTTTGGTAAAATTAGCAAATAACTGATAAGCTAGCTGATAGCTTATAGTTATAATTGATAGCTGATAGCTTATAGCTAATAACTTTTAGCTGATGACTGATGGTTGATAAGTTAGTTGAAGTGTTTCGTAAAATTATCGGTTCAATTAGCTGATAAATGTAAAATGACATAAATGTGTATTCTAAATCATAATAAATTCATATCAATTAATATTTAAAATATTTTAAATTTATTAATTTAAATATATTAATTTAATATGTCTTTCATATATTATTTTTAAATTCATAAATTTGCTAATGTTTTATTTAAAATATATTTTATTTCAGTTTTTATACTTAATAAAAATATTAAACAAAACCTTTCAAAAAAAAATTTAAACAATAGTAAATTCTGACCCTAAAAAAAGTTAACTGTGACAACACTTTTTTTTTTTTCAAATTAAATGTAACGTAATGTAATCAAAACCGGACCGGACGTTAAACCGGAGAAGGTATGGGTTCAAGGTTTAAGGGTTCGACCGGGGTTTAACTGGGTTCAACCGGAATTAATTAAATTTAATTTTAAATTATATAGTTTGTAATAAAAAATAAAAATAATATAAGATTAATAAATTTTCAACATTTAGAATTAAATTTCACTTAAGAATTATATAAAAATTAAGTGTTCCACAATTAACCACCTTCATAAGTGGTCTACCATTGACCAATACTTAAAATTATCATAAATTTCAACGACGATCAACAATATTATTAAAAAAAATGACGATCCTTTAAAAAAAAACACACACACACAACCCTTCTAGTCTTTACAGTTAAAATGATGATTTAATTAGAGTCAATTCAATATGAACTATACATTTATTTTTGTTGTTTCAATCAAATTAATATCAATTAAATTAAAATTTCAATCATAATATTTAAAAGAATCATTAACATTTACCACTAAAAAAAATCTATATGTTAGAACTTCTCCTATAAACTAATTAACACATTATACAATATGTAAATGATTTTCCTTTTAAGTTTAAAAGTACATGAGGTTTGCGTACCTCAGTAGCTTTGCCTTTGTGTCAGAAGAAAAAACTTTAAATAAAATAAACTAATAGCTTAATAATAATAATAATAATAATAATAATAATAATAATAATAATAATAATAATAATAATAATAATAATAATAATAATAATAATAATAATAATAATAATAATAATAATAATAATAATAATAATAATAATAATAATAATAATAATAATAATAATAATAATAATAATAATAATAATAATAATAATAATAATAATAATAATAATAATAATAATAATAATAATAATAATAATAATAATAATAATAATAATAATAATAATAATAATAATAATAATAATAATAATAATAATAATAATAATAATAATAATAATAATAATAATAATAATAATAATAATAATAATAATAATAATAATAATAATAATAATAATAATAATAATAATAATAATAATAATAATAATAATAATAATAATAATAATAATAATAATAATAATAATAATAATAATAATAATAATAATAATAATAATAATAATAATAATAATAATAATAATAATAATAATAATAATAATAATAATAATAATAATAATAATAATAATAATAATAATAATAATAATAATAATAATAATAATAATAATAATAATAATAATAATAATAATAATAATAATAATAATAGGCTAAAAAGCAAGAGTTATGTAGTCTAGACTCTATAATATTAACTACGTGTAACTCCATCTTGTTGTTTTTCACTTAGAGATTTGTTCCAAGACCAACAAACGAGGTTATTTTGAAACAGAAACATTTTAGATCTAGCAATAATCTTTCTTCTTCTTCTCCAATTTTTTGCTCTCTCTATTTTATTCTTGATACTTACAAACACCAAAAGTTGCATCAAATGCCATAGATATATCAGTTTACAAAGGAGCAGAAGCGTGTGGTTTTTTTCCAGTGGTTCACTTTGGATTTTCAAAGAATAAAAGACAAATGCGGTCTAACCTCTAAAACCGTCCCAACCGCCGGTTCTTTCCGGTTTGCCCGGTTTTTATCCGGTTTTTCGGTTTTCAATCCGGTTCTAAGGCAAGCCGGTTTTCAGGGTCTACCGAACCGGACAAGGGTCCGGTTCACCGTTAAACCGGTCGAACCGGCCGGTCCGGTTCGGTTTTAATACTATTATTAAATTAAATGTAACGTAATACTATTTTTTTTGAGCAAATTGCACTCACCTCTCCTGAGGTTTTATTAAAATACATTCACACCCCCTCTAGTTTGAAAAAAACATCCACCTCCCCTTAATTAACACTGTTAACCATGACTAACATTTTCAACATTTCACTACTTGTTCCTGATATCAAAATTTATGCCCTAATTTGTTTTTTCTCCAAAAGCGCCTGAGAATATGAAACAATACCACCGAAATCAACTTTACTCTAATCTTTCATCACCTTTCCACCAATTATGTATCTCTTGCATTTTGCTTTATCACAAAACCAACAACCAACCATTTGGGAATCATTCTTTTGCTTTGTTATGCCACGAGAGTCACGATAACAAACCAAATGTGGACATTCCTTTCAATTAGCCAATTTTTTATTCAGGGTAACAAACAAAATTATGCCATGAGTTTCTATCAATTGGCCAATTTTTCAGTCACGATAGCAAATAAAATCAGCAGTGTATTTCTACATAATAAATGAGAACGAACAATTTTTGAAGAACTATTTCTGTTTACTGGTAAAGTTCTTTGAATGAGGAATACGAAGGGAAAGATTTTGGTGTGCACAGTTAAAACTAACAGATGTTAGTGTTCAAAGGGGGAAAGTGCCTCACTCATAAAATAATTAAGGGAGGTGAATGTTTTTCCCAAACTAGAGGGGATGTGAGTGTCTTTTAATAAAACCTTAAGGGAGGTGAGTGCAATTTGCTCATTTTTTTTTAGGTAAAAAGTAGCACTAAGGAAAACGTAACATATTGTTCTTAACATATGTTGTTATGCAAACGTGAGCATATTTATTACAAAGGGTAAAAACGAGTTTTAGTTGAAGTAGCAAGGGTAAAAATAAGACAAAAGATGATAAGCTATAAGCTCAAACGTTAACGGCGTCTGAAAAATAGATTATAAGCTCGTGAAATAAACTATAAGTTTGTGGTGAAAAACCATTACCAAACAGAGTTTTTATGGTCAAACGAGCTTATAAGCTATCTGCTATAAGCTATAAGCTAATTTTTTGACCTTACCAAACAGAGCCAATGTCTTAACAGTTATTAAATGGATTGTCTTTATTTTCGATTGAAAAATAAATATTCAATGAAATTGACTATGATATTTTAATAAATGATTTGGCATCTAAAATATTTTGTAAAATATAATTTTAATAATTTTTTTTAATAAAAATAAAATATTAATATTTTTTAACTAAAAAACCTAAATTGGAAGTTCGCTTTAGGCCTTATCAAGTGTTGGGCCGACCATGCACATATGTTAGCTTCACTAAAAATATGTTGAAAGTACTATAAGACCAGTTCTTTAGGGTCCGTTTGGTTCGAGAGTTTTGGAGGGGAGGGAAGATTTTTAATTTGAAGTGTTTGGTTCAATTTTTAGAAGGGGAGGGGTGGGGAGGGGAGCAAATTTTATTGCACTGCCAAAATTATCCTTATATTAATTTAAAATCTCAATATTATCCTTGTAACAACATTTATTATTATTAGGTTATATTATCTTGAAACAACTTTTACTATTATTAGGTTATAGGTTTTATTGTCTTGTAACAACTTTTATTCCATATTATTAACAATTTTTTCTTGTAACAACTTTTATTCCATATTATTAACAATTTTTCCTTGTAACAACTTTTATTACTACTTGTAATTGTAACAACCCTATTACTAATCCATTATTCGATCGTCTACATCATCGTTATTGTTTCGTTACTTTATTATCATTATTTAATTAAGTTTAAGGGTAAAACAGTAAAATAACTTTAAAATCCCTCCCCTGCCCTTGTGAACCAAACACACTTTTAACACTTTTAATTAAAATATATCCCCTCCCCTCCGTTAAAATTCCTCCCCTCCCTCCCCTCCCCTCCCCTCCTAATTCTCGAACCAAACGGACCCTTAGAGTCCAGAAGGTTGATAATTTCTTTTAAAAGATGTATGTTGGAAGTGTTGATGAAGAGCCGTGGGATCACAGTAATTTGAGAAATAGAATTCCATCTATGATCTCATGCATAAATTGTTGGATCATAAGGAGCCATGGGATCATCCACATTAGAACAAAAACAACTATATAAGTGAGTTGAATACAACATTTTAAGATATTGGATTTAAGGTTCCTCTCATTAGTAAAGTTCATCCATCCACAAACGTCTCTACTTGCAATGACTTTGATAACATAGTTGGTCTTGAGGGAAATTTGAGAGATCATTCACGTACATTGAGACGAGGGCAATCAGTCAAGTAAATTGGACACAATATCTTAACTTAATCTTAAGACATTGAGTTTATATGTTCTCCCACTTATAAAGTGCACAAGAATTATTTTTTTCATCCAATTTGAGACTTTTTTTTTTGTAGTGGTTCAATATGAGACTTTTGACTCACCTCACACTTGCCACAAAATATACATAGTATACAAGAATTCAAGAATATTAGTATACGAGATCCAAACCATTCCTCTTCTTAGAATTCAAATTAAAGAGAGGACTAACTTTGAAAAAAACTAATGGAGAAGACTAACTTGTAAGACAGAAGCAGAGATTAGGGACCAAATTAATATGTTTTATAGTTATAAGACCACTTTAAAATAAAGAATTAAGTTAACATACCAAATGATCAATCAAAGCATAAAATAAAATATTATATACCAAATCCATGAAAGTGAGGAATGCAAGAAGGTATCATCTAACACCACGAAAGACACGTATAGTATATATAGCCATACAAAAAAAAAAAAAAGTTAGGGACTTGAATTTTTGATTTTTTTTTTCTCATAACTTCATCACATTTTAACAAAATGATTTGACTCAAATAGTTTATGAGCTTTAAATAGAAATTATTTGAAAGAACCTAAATTTAAATTCTGACTAGTTATCGATTAAATTTTAATTAACTTTCCTATCGTTTTCTCGACAATCAAAGTCTATTTCTTCATTGAATCGAAATATTAAGATCTAAACAAGACTTTCCACACATTTTATTTTTATCCTCCAAAATATAACTTATTTTTACTCATTTAATATCCTTCTTGATATTTTAAATAATCTAGGTAGTTTTCACATTTAACCCAAACAGTTTTTGAAATCTTTTGGTTAAAATAAATTAAGTAGTCAAAACACTCAAATGTTTGCTTGCATATCAATTAGAAATACGAAGGTGAAGTTTGCAGATCATAGAACCTTAACTGCAGAAGGAATGTGGAAGATTGCTATTGAAGGAAAGAATGGAAAAATGGCAATAATTGAAGAAGTTCTCTATGTCCCTGGAATGCAGTGCAATTTACTTAGTGTTGGTCAATTCATTCAGAAAGGATATTCGGTGATTATGAAGGACAACACTTTGAAGTTGTTTGATTATCATCAAAGGTTAGTATTGAAAACTCCTCTTGCAAAGAATAGAACCTTCAAGACCAACATAAAAGCTGTAGAATTGAATTTTTTATCTGTTATGGTAAAAGATGAAGATAGCTGGTTATAACATTATAGATTTGGTCATCTCAATTTTAGAGGTCTTAATCAATTAGTTGATAAAGATATGATTCTGGGAGTACCTAAAATTTAGATACCTAGCACAGTTTGTGACACTTGCTTGTTGGGAAAGCAACCTAGAAATGCATTCAGTTCAAGTAAGTATATCAAAGGAGCTATTCAATGTTGTGTATTCAGATGTATGTGGTCCTTTAGAGGTTCATTCATTAGGGGGCAACAAATACTTCATCAATTTTGTTGATGAGTTTGACAGAAAACTCTGGATGTATCTGATTAAGGCCAAAAGTATGAGTGAATAGAAATTGAAACATACTGTATAAATTATGATAATTGATTATATTTAAATTTGGTCAGCTTCGAGGTCCAACATGGGATGTGAAACTTGGAAGAAGAGATGCTAGAACAGCTAGTAAATCAGCTGCAAACAATGGCATCCCAGCACCCACTTCAAGCCTCAACCAACTCATCTCAAGGTTTAATGCTCTTGGACTTTCAACCAAGGATTTGGTCGCTTTGTCTGGTATGTTATTAATAAGCATGATATTAATAATAATTGGTCGTATATATTTCATACAAATATATGCCAGAGAGAAATTGATGACGTGGGTGGAAATCATTATTAATAAGCATGATTTTAATAATAATTACTTCATCCGTTTTAAAATAAGCGACGATTCACATCTTATAAAAATTATAAAATGTATTAGTAAAAGTTATAAAAATTTAATATTTTAAAAATATTTTTTGAGATAAATTCAACATCTTGTATAGAGGTGTCAAATGGGCTGGCCCGACCCGGTCCGGTCCGAAAGGCCCGACTATATAAATGAGTCAGTTCGGCCCAATCCATTTATAATTGGGCCGCAAATTATAGTGCCGGTCCGACCCGTGTGGGCCATGGGTCAGCTCGGCCCCGCCTGTTTATTTTTTAAATTTATTCACTCTTTTTTATGTATCTTTTTTTTTAACAAAACTCTTTTTTATGTATTAGTTACTCACCACTATTTTTTTGTTAAAATATGATTGGATGGACATAAAAATGTAAATAATTTTTACATTAACATTGAAGAATAATTAAACTCTAGATTATTCCTTCAATTAAATCAAATTAATAATTTATAAACTTTAAAATTTTAAACTTTAAGGTAAATTCATTCAAATTATATTAAGTTTATTTATTTAAATATTTTTTATTAATAAATTTTAAATTAGTTGATAATTTTTTAAAAAAATATATTGTTTTTTTAACAAAAATCAAATGAAATAGAAAAATGGGTCGGCCCGAAGCCCAATGGGCCAACCCTCCCGACCCCACTTTTGTATGGGCCAAATGCTTGGGAAAAAAAAGTCCGAGTGCATTTTTGGGCTAGCTTTCTAGGCTCGGCCCGACCCAAAATATGGGCTAATGGCAGGCCCATTAGTCCGGCCCATTTTTGACAGCTCTAATCTTATATACTAAAATTTATCTTTAAATAATAAAAGAAAAATATGGTTATGTTATGTGAATAGTGCACACAGTCATATTAGATCACTTATTTTAAGACGGGTAGAGTATTTTTTTGAAGGAACGGGTAGAGTATTTTATAATTGTCTCTAATAAAGGATCTAAACTTCGTGCTCTGAAGTTTTTAAAGAATGTCATACAAATAGGAATTATTTTTTCTACTAACATTTTTTACTTTATTTAATTTTATAAAATTGACCACCATTTAAGCGGAATTTTTTATATTCAAAACTTACTTGTTCATTGATTGATCAAGTATTAATTGTAAACAATAATTTATTTTATTCCACCTTTATGTTTCTTTGCTTGGGGTAAATCTTGATATCTTAAATGATACTTGGACTAGCTGGTCACACAATTGGACAAACAAGGTGCACTGCATTTAGAGCCCACATTTACGACGACTCCAACATAGATACTTCCTTTGCTCGCACAAGGCAATCAGGTTGTCCCAAGACATCAGGTTCCGGGGCCAATAATTTGGCACCTCTTGATCTTGCAACACCAACATCCTTTGACAATCATTACTTCAAGAACCTAGTTGACAGTAAGGGACTACTCCACTCCGACCAACAACTCTTCAATGGTGGATCCACCGATTCCATAGTGCACGAATATAGCTTGTATCCAAGCTCTTTTTCCTCTGATTTCGTCACTGCCATGATCAAGATGGGAGACATCAGTCCCCTCACCGGTTCAAATGGAGAGATAAGAAAGAACTGCAGAAGTGTGAATTAACCGATTTAATTTTTTGTTGGGCCAAATGCACGTATCTTTTTATTTATATTATATATATATATATATATATATATATATATATATATATATATATATATATATATATATATATATATATATATATATATATATATTCAAGTCTGGATGGAGTATATCGTATTTTAATTAAGTTTTTCTTGTACTTTATTTTGTTGGTCTCATGTTTCAAGTATTGTGTTTTGTATCAAAATTATTTTGATTCCAAGTGAATGTTGAAGGATAAAAAAACTTTATATATTAAGGTTTGTTTAAAAGGAAGTATTGAACTTCATATACTATTGATTTAATGTAAAGTTCTTTGATTCCAAAACCATTTTATGTGAACTCCATAATTAAATTAGAAGTTACCAAAGAACTTGTATGGTTCTAATTAGGGAGCTGCCAAATACACTGGCTACATCTAACATGTGAAGTGTGTGCATTATTAGAATGTTATGCAACGCAATGGATTTAATGACAAATGAAGTTGAAAACTTGCAACTGAGATTTTAATTTCTCCGTACTGCTACAACCAAATTTTATTTTAGACAAATACCGTTTCATTCATTCATTAAGAGTCATCATATTTCATTTACTACAAGAAAATGAAACAGTTTTCATAAAGCCAAGAAGCAGTACTATAAGAGAACCTAATCCAGTTTTCATAAATAGAAATTTTAAATTAGACGACACTTAAAAAGGAATGGAGGAGGTATTTGTTATATATATTTTTTAAAGATATTATATTTGTTATATTGATGATACCAGTGAAAAAGATAAATATAATTTTTTTTGTAGTGAAAGATAAATATAGTTTGTTACAATATGAAAGTGCAAAATATATATTATCTATACCTATAATTTTATTTAATAAAAATCAAAATGATTTTAATTAAAATTTCATAAAAGATATGGTTCCTAATTTATACGCAATAACATAATAAGAAAAGCGGACAAATGGGAACTACGTGTCCGTCTAAACGCTAAAAATATATAGAGAATAAGATATTTTTTTGGATTGTATTTTTTATTACTCCATTTATATCTTTTAAAAAATTTATTATTTTTATAGGAAAAGATAAACATAGTGTTTTTGGAGGAAAAACAACCTAGTTTGTTGCTATTTTTTAGGAGATAACTATTATTATTTTTTTGTTTGTTAGTTACTTATTGTTCCCCCTCTCTATATAAACATATATCCATATACGTGTATCGTAGCTACAATTCGTTCCAGTTTCCTTCTATTGTTTGAGTCGAGTTGATTTATCTTTTTCTAAGCTCTTTCAGCACTCTTTCAGCAATGGAGCAATGGGACGATAGGTTAAGCAATTTACCAGATGATATCCTGTGCCACATTCTCTCTTTCAACCCTACCAAAAACGCTGTTACCACTTCCATTCTTTCCAAGAGGTGGACTCAACTATGGCGCTTTGTTCCTCTCCTCGGCTTCTCCGATATCAAATTGAGAGACCGTGAATCCATTCTCCTCTTCAATCAGTTTGTCGACTATGTTATGCTCTCGCGAGAAGCCAATGGTAATCATTCCATCGACAGTTTTATCTTCGACATTGAATATGCAGCTGACCGTAATCATGTCAAATCTCTTAGCATTCCCAAGCTCACAAAATGGGTTAACCTTGTTGTTCAACGCAAAGTTAAGCATCTTCATCTCCTTCTCAATTTGCTCAATGATCCGATTCCCCCCGGTTTTCTACTCCCCAAATTGCCCGATACTATCTTTAGTTGTAAAACATTAGTAACCCTAAGGCTTAGTTGGTTCGATGTAAATGGTTTTTCGTTTTCTTCAGTTGGATTTGGATTTCCATCGCTAAAAACCCTTCATTTGGACCGTGTTATGTTTGTTGATGAACGAGAGATTTTGTTGCTTCTTGATGGATGTCCCGTTCTTCAGGATTTCAAGGCATGCGATGTATATACGAGCAATGTGGTGACTGAAGAAAGTATCAATCAAGTGTTTCATAACTTAAGCTTAAGCAAGTTGATTAGAGCAGATATTATTGACGTTAATTGTGATATTCCAATGAAAGCACTTTTTAATTCAGAGTTTCTAAGAATACAACTATGGGAGGTTCGTTTGATTGTTAATATGATATATGATTCATTTGTATTTTGTTTTAATGAATTTCCTACTGATTTTTTATTTTGTCTTTCTTCATAATTTAGGCATATACTCCGTATGATTTGCCTACCTTCAATAATTTGACTCACTTGGTGATCAACTATTATTTGGATATGTTTATAGAAGTGCTTCACCACTGCCCTAAACTTCAAATTCTTGAACTTTACCAGGTTTGTTAAGATTAAGAATTGTAACTTATTATAACTTTATGTGTTAGAACTTTTATGTTTAATTTTGTTTTATGAATTATTATTAACAGAAGACACAAGCTGATTGGGATGAGAACAATGAAGGAGGAAAAGAACAAGAAAGTTGGGTGGATCCAAAATCCACTCCACAATTTCTTTCATTATATCTTAGAACTTGCACTATTCGGGACTTCGCTTTTGTAGACCTACAACATGACCTTATGTTAGCAAGATATATTCTAAACAATGCAGGAGTTTTGCAAACTATGACAATATGGAGTGACAAAGAACAACCTCAAATAGAAAAGGAACTATCCTTAACTCCAAGGGCATCCAAAACTTGTCAACTGTCAGTTTATTGATAACATATAAGATTCTTTCATGTCCGTTGTTTAATAAGCTTCTGCCATAAAATTGTTGAATTTGATGGTTTGAGCTATGAGTATCATAGGCAATGTAATTAGTACTTATGCACAACTGTCAGACCAGCGATGTTGTATGGTTTGGTTTACTTCAACATAGAGTTAATCAAATAAGAATATGTCGACTTTGAAAATGGAGTTATGTATGGCTGTGTTTACTTGTAATGCCATATGCTCCAACTGTGTTCGGTATGCCATTTGTGAATGATGCTTGGATATATTGTAGTTAGGTTAGGTCGTTTCCCTTTTATTTTCTTGCCAATATTGGACGAGTAATACGTTTAATAGGAAGACTGTAGGACTTGTTATGGGTCTGCTTATGGTTGGGGTATTATTGGATGGTGGGGTGGGGGTAATATTGAACTTGTTAATGAGACTGCAAATGCTGATTTTTAGTGCTTTTATGCCCGAGACTCTTCCTCATCTTTTAGTTAAAGCCTTAGTGAGGGGGAATTTTGGCGCAACAGTAAAGTTGTTGTTACTTGACGGAAAAGTTGTGGGTTCAAGTCTTGGAAACAATCTCATGTAAACAAACAAAGTAAGGGTGCGTACAATAAACGAAATGGTGGGATCCCTTTCCAAACCCTACGTATGCGAGAGCTTTAGTGCACCAGACTGTTTTTATTTATTTATTCTGGTTTTAGTATGATATTTTTTTGTAGCAAAATTAAGTGAAATACATGTGCTTGCTAATAGTTCAGTAAAAGGAGTAGTTGTTCTACCATGGAGGTGAAGGTGAAAGGTCATATCATACCCTAAGTTACACAATTTAAATATTTTGGCTTCATAGTACAAAAAGACGGAGAAATAGAAGCACATGTAAATCGTCGTATTTAAGTTGGGTAGTTAAAATGGAGAAGAGTCTTAGGTGTTTTATGTGATAAGAAAGTGCCGCTTAAGTTGAAATGAATATTCTATCGAACAACTGTCAGACCAACGATGTTGTATGGTACATACTACAGAGTGTTGGAAGGTTAAGAACCGACACGAGGATCAAGTAGGCTTATTGTATACGAGAATGTTGCGTTGGATAAGTGGAAGTTGGAACATGGACAAATAAGAGGAATAGTTGATTGTGGACCGCTGAAGTCTAATTTCTATTGTTAAATTGTTCATTTAGTTTGGTAGTTAGATTGGTTTTTCTATTTTAGACTTTTTGCCAGCTTTTTATGATGATGTGAAGTCAATTATTTTTTACTCGATCACTATAATAAGGGGCAGGGATTATGTTAGCAGGATCCATTGAGACTATCTCTCATCCCATTTATGATAGTACTGCCTCACATTCTCAGTAATTGTTTAGTAAAGCTTTTTTTTTTTAAGCAAGTAATTGTTTAGTAAAGCTGTAAGACTGAATTTGTTAATTTTGAAAATTTTGTTGATATTCTTTGTAACTTGCCTTATGTCCTTAGGTCCACAAATAAGATTTGACTTGGAAGAAAATTATGCAACTATGTTGACCTTATACTTATATCATTAGTGCATATCATTGTCACTACGTGCTTTCCTTTCATTTTGAAATTCATAAATAATGACCCCACGTTTAAACATTCATTTTTATAATGGTTCTTTGTATAAAGTGCAACCCTCTGATCCTGATAATATCAATACCCCACAAGAATATTTGAACCGGATACTATTAACAAGGGCTATCTTTAATGGAGATTCTCCACATTGATTTTGAATTTGATACACAGAGTGTGTTTCTGGAGACAAATTTAAAATTTGTTGATGGACACGTGTTCAAGTATTTCCCTTCCCGTAGATGCAATTTTGAGTGAATAGGTTAGTTACTCTATGAATTTGTATGCACGGATCAATTTCATCCATTTTACAAATGTCGATCAATTGAATCTCTTTATCAAGTTGAGTAGTTAACGCCACGGTGATGACGTGAGACGTTAATAGATGATTTGGCATACCAAGTCAGATGCCACATGTTTAGGGACTAATTTGACCGAAAGAAAAAAAAAGGCAGGGACGAAATTGACCGACCGAAAAAAAAACTTCCTGCTTCATACCTGTTGTACAACGGCTCTTTTTTTCCCCCAATTCTATATATCTGAAACCCTAATATTTCAATCTCCCATTTACAATCTGAAATCCCCAAAATTTCCTCAATAAAATTTGTTCAAATTGAATTCGAAATGATGGGTGGTGGTCGTATGGCCAAAAACAACTCTCAAACTCGAGATTCATCTTCAAACTACATGTTTAATGGTGATGTAGGAATGCTTGAATGTTGGTGTACCAGAATTTGTGTTGTAAGAAAGGCAAATACTCTCAAGAACCCGGTAAGGCCTTTCTACACATGCCTTTCTAGATATATCTGATTAAGGCCAAAAGTGAAGCATTTGACATGTTTCAGAAGTTTAAAATCTTAGTAGAAAATCAAAGTGGAAAATCTATTAAGGTTTTAAGAACTGGTGGTGGCGGTGGTGAGTATACCTCAAAGGTGTTTGAGAAGTTTTGTGAAGATAAATGGTATTGTGCATGAAGTAACTGATCCTTATACTCCATAACACAATGGTTTGGCTGAAAGAAGAAATAGAAGTCTGCTTAACATGACCAGAAATATGCTAAAGATGAAGAAGATGCCTAATACATTTTGGTGAGAAGCAGTAAGAACTGCAGCTTACATCTTGAACAGATGCCCCACTAAGAAACTTGATCAGATTCCTGAAGAAATCTGGTTTGGATGCAAACAGTCAGCTAAACACTTAAGAGTTTTTGGCTCTTTATGTTACAAGCATATCCCTGATGCAAAGAGAAGAAAGTTGGGGGATAAAAGTGAACCTATGATATTGGTAGGATATCATGAAACTGGTGCAAAGAGATGATCAGTAGTTACTGAAGAAGATGAAGCAGTCCATGGCCCTTCCATTGAAATACTATTGTCTTGGTAATGTTTTCTCATTGCTTCCATTTTCTTCTCATCCAATCCTTCACTTGACTCTAAAACCAGCTCCTGAATAGCAATTTTTCATTCTAACATGCTTACCACTAAAGACATTGTTGGCCTAAGTGATGAAGTCACATTAATGCACAAGAGTGCCACATTTACCATTAACATTGCTTCTTCTTTGTTGAAATATGAACCCAATCTTTTATCAACTAGTTCTATTTCATTACATTTCCCTTTCTAGATACGTGTCTGATAAATATATTAATATATAAAGTATTGATTCCAAAATTCGAAGTGCAAACCAATCAATTAATCAAAAGCACTTATTTTTTGTTATAGATTCACAAATGATATGCAGGGCCATTTCTGTGTAATCGGAGGCTCGGTTCTCATGTGAAAATAAGCCCTTAATAAATCAAAGTCCTCTCATACTAAAAATATTAATTAAAGAAGCAAAAAGGAAAAGAAGGAAAAAAGGAAGGAAAAAAAACATAAATTATGGGTGATGAGAAACATAAATTATGGGTGATGAGTGTTGAACCCAAGATTCAAACAATGCAAGCTTGCATTAGTGTACCACTAAGCCACTGCAATAATACTAAAATAAAAATCACGCGCCATATATTTATTACTTGTTTACTGGACAATATTTTTTCTAGAGGCCCATACCTTGGAGAGGCCCAGCTCCATTGAGCTATTTGCACCCCCAAAGGCCGGGACTGATGATATGAACTAAGAATCTATATTAAATTGTTAGCTCATAAAGCAAAATTAGATCGTTAGATCACATAGTACCCCCCTCTATAATGAATTATAAGCAAAAAGATCCAAAAAGTCATGTATTCGGTCTAAAACTTGGATCAAATAAACATAGTTTTAAAAACCGGACCGGTCATTGACTCGGTGAGGTCACTGGGTCACGGAGTCATTGGTCAAACCACTGGGTCACTGGTTGAACCGCATGACTGAATCGGATTAAACCGGATGACTCGGTCGTATAACTCGGTCTTTATAAAAAATTATATGTATATTAAACTATATTAAATTTGACGACTCATTGATAAAAAAAAAATTCTAAAATACTCATGTAATCTATACAAATATAAAAAAATCATTACACAAATTAACATAATTTTACAAACTTATTTTTCATTTATTATAAAATAGAAATAAAAAATAGATAGTTTGTCAAAAAAAATATAGAAAAAAGATTGGAAATATTTACATGGGTTATTGTATATTCGTTTATTATCTTTTTTTTTTTGAAGTATGAAAACATAGGAAATATTTACGTGTGTTATTGTATATTGGTTTATTATCTTCTAACATGTTGCCTTTTACAATATGCTTTTTTGAAAAAAGAAAGAAAGAATTTTAGTCGGTTTTAAATGGACTCTTGAATGCCAATTAAAGCTGGAGACAAAACTCCTCTTTTGCTGTTGCAGTGCCGCTACCTCCCTCCCTTACCCTAATCTCCTATTCTCTCTAAACCAAAACCTGCTTCATCTAACTAGTAGATCTCAACTAAAAATACACATATCTGATTTTCAATCCTTGTTCTTGCCTTCTCACATCTTCTTCCCTTCCATGTGAGATCTTTCCTTTTGTACGATAATCTTTCTCACTTTTATCATTTTCTTGTTTTTTTTTTATCAATTGAAATCACATTGTGTATTGACCCGGTCCGGTTCACCAAACCGGCCGAGTCACCGATTTCTACCGAGTTTTAGCGAGTCGCGCCGGTTCTGACCGGTTCAACTGCATAACCGATCCAAAAAGCAGACCGAACCAGACACACTACCGGTTCACGGTTCGACCGGTCCGAGCCGGTTTTTAAAACTATGCAAATAAATTTAACTTTTTAAATCATTTTTGCTTATATTTTCATTCTAGATGGAGTACTATTTATCATATACATTTTTTTTATTAAGTGGAGCCTCAAGATAGAAACCAAATGGTATGATTTTCAAGTTTAATCAGTGTTTTAAATACTGGATCGGACCGACTAGTCTGATCGGGAACCGGATGGTTGGACAGTTTGGTCAGCTCACAGGCCGGATCTGCAAAGAACTCGGTAAAACCCGACGTGACCCAGACGGGTCAATGGTCACACCGCTAAACCAGAAAAACCAGTGTGACTCGAACCGGTATGGGTTGGAAGAATATTTTAAAAATGTTTGAAATAAACTACTTTGATGGTAATCGAACTTGGGACAACAAACAAGAGGAAATTTTATCCCACACCCCTACATTTGAACTTTTACCCCAACATTTGATTCAAAATATCAAATTTACCTTTTATACAAAAAAAGGCAGCAATCACTCTTTCACTTGTTCATCCTACATTTTCCGAAAAACAAAAAACACATCAATGAAACCCTTCTTTGTCGGAAACATTCCGATTTTATTTTTATTTCAATGAGATCAACTCATGTACGAAATTATTATTGTTACTGGAATTGTTGTGAATTTCTCGTTTCCTATAATTGTATTTGTTCTTGAATCATTAATTGAAGTTTTATGGATTTGACAGGGTTATTTAGTTTTATGGAAATCATTTTTTCAGTGTTGTATTCATGATTTCATGAAATTTTCTTTCAGTGTTGTTCACATGATTTCATGGGATCATTTTGAGGAAATATATAGATAGAACTATGTAATACAATATGAAAACATGATAAAGATAAACAGACACATTTATGTATTTCTTCTCTCTACTGTAAATATAAGCTTTACATAGATATTTTATGAAGAAAATATATGTATGTATTATAATTACATGATATTAACAATATGTAATTCATTCAAATTGCATGATTACAAAAGTAAAATGATTATTTGATTATAAAAAATTGGTGGTAACCTAGGAAATGTATAGCCAATAATATTATATTAGTTGAATGAATTTAATTAAATTAAATGAAAAACATTTTTTTATTTACAAAGAAAAAAGGTATTATTGTACAAATTGTTAGATCATTAGCCTAACAATAATGAATATTAATTTTTTGAACTAAAAAAAAAGTATATTTATATATACATTTTGTAATGAGCAACAATGAATCTTCGTAAAACATAAAGACATAACCCTCAAAGAACACGATGTACATAAAATATTTGTGACACTATGCATTGCAAGACACTAACATAAAAATCAAATGAAAGCTAAAGTTCTTGACATATGAATTAACCGTCAAATAGCCTTGGATATCACATCTAAAGCTAAATCAAAAGATGAAAGTACTTAATCACAATTATACATCCAAAAACTCGACAATCTGAATAATACAATTTTAACATGCAATCCCATGCTTATCATGAATTTCATCTTCCAATTCTCATTTAGCAAATTTTAACTCGACTTTGATACCATGTTAACAGAGTTTATATCTTATTCCATAGGTCAGCTAGAGAGATGAGAGTACTCAAACACATTTATACATCAAATATTCATATCTGAGCAATGTGAGACTCTAATACAACTTGAATACCCTCTACCATAATAATACTTGAGTAATTTATAAAGAACACTTAAGATTAGTACAAACTACTCTCAATTTTCAAAAGAAGTTTTATAACTCTCTAAGAGCAAAAAATAAAAATAAAAAAAATCAGTGATATTACAATCTAGCTTATCTATACTATATATAAAGAAAACTATCTCTTTCAACACTTTTGGGTTGAATTTTTCTTTTCAAAAATACCAATACAAATAACATATGTAACAAATATATAAGAATAAATTTAAATATTAAAATAAAAGCAACAAACATGAACAAAATAGCATGTTAAAGATTCTACTTTTACCCCAAACATTCGATCATCAATCACTCTTTCACTTGTTCATCCTACGTTTTCCGGAAAACAAAAACACATCAACGGAACCCTTCTTTGTCAAAAACGTTCCGATTTTATTTTTATTTCAATGAGATCAACTCATGTACGAAATTATTATTGTTACTGAAATTGTTGTGAATTTCTCGTTTCCGATAATTGTATTTGTTCTTGAATCATTGATTGAAGTTTTATGAGTTTGACAGGGTTATTTAGTTTCATGGAAATCGTTTTTTCAGTGTTGTATTTATGATTTCATGAAATCGTCTTTCAATGTTGTTTTAATGATTTCATGGAATCGTTTTGAGGAAATATATATACTATATATAAAGAAAACTACCTCTTTCAGCACTTTTGAGTTGGATTTTTCTTTCTAAAAATACCCTTAATTTTCAATACAGATAACACATGTAACAAATAGATAAGAATACATTTTAATCTTAAAACAAATGTAACAAACATGATATGAATATATGTATATATGTTTTTTTTCCTTTATAATTTAAAAATTATAACAAACTAGATCAGTATATTAATACTTATTACATTCTTAAATAAATTTTTCTATAATAAAGATTGTTGTTCGTGTCATTAATAAAAAGCAACCAACATTTATATTTTTACTGTTAGTCAAAACAAAAAATTTATAAAAAAAAAAATACTGTTCATAATTTTCAAATGTTAGCATGATAAAAAGAGTTGAAAGACAGTGCCCATTTTTTCACTAGTATAGATAGATAGAACTATGTAATACAATAGGAAAACATGATATAGATAAAAAGACACATTTATGTATTTTTTTTTGTCAAGTAGCCTAGTGGCTAGAGCTCATACAATTTAATTGTGGAGAAGTAGAGTATCCGGGTTTCGAACCCCGGCCCTTGCATATAAAATGCAATATCCCTACCAATTAAGGTAAGCTCACGGGAAATGTATTTCTTCTCTCTAGTGTAAGTATAAGCAATACATAGATATTTTATGAAGAAAATATGTATGTATTATAATTGCATGATAGTAACAATATGTAATTCATTCAAATTGCATGATTACAAAAGTAAAATGATTATTTGACTATAATAAATTGGTGGTAACCTAGGAAATGTATAACCATTAATATTGTATTAGTCGAATGAATTTAATTAAATTAAATGAAAAAAGTTCATTTTTTACAAAGGAAAAATGTATTATTGTACAAATTGTTAGATCATTAACCTAACAACAATGAATATATATTTTTTAAACTAAAAAAAGTATATTTATATATACATTTTATAAGGAGCAACAATGAATCTTCGTAAAACATAGAGACACAACACTCAAAGAACACGATGTACATAAAATATTTGTGACACTAAGCGTTGCAAGAAACTAACATAAAAATCAAATGAAAGCTAAAGTTCTTGACGTATGAATTAACCGTCAAATAGGCTTGAATATAACGTCTAAAGTTAAATCAAGAGATGAAAGTACTTAATCACATTTATACATCCAAAAACTCGACAATCTAAATAATACAACTTTAACATCCACTCTCATGCTTATGATGAATCCCATCGTCCAATTCTCATTTAGCAAGTTTTAACTCGACTTTGATTCAATGTTAACAGAGTTTAGATCTTATTTCATAGGCCAGCTAGAGAGATGAGGGTACTCAAACACGTTTATACATCAAATATTCATATCTGAGCAATGTGAGACTCTAATACAACTTGAATACTCTCTTGCATAATAATACTTGTAATTTATATGGAACACTTAAGATTAGTACAAACTACTCTTAATTTTCAAAAGAAATTTTATAACACTCTAAAAGCAAAAAATAAAAATAAAAAGATTAGTGATATTACAATCAAGTTTATCTATACTATATATAAAGAAAACTATCCCTTTCAGCACTTTTGGGTTGAATTTTATTTTTATTTCAATGAGATCAACATATGTACGGAATTATTATTGTTATTGGAATAGTTGTGAAATTCTCGTTTGCGATAATTGTATTTGTTCTTGAATCATTGATTGAAGTTTTATGGGTTTGACAGGGTTATTTAGTTTTATGGAAATCATCTTTTCAGTGTTGTATTCATGATTTCATGAAATCGTGTTTCAATGTTGTTTTCATGATTTCATGGAATCGTTTTGAGAAAATATATAGATAAATAGAACTATGTAATACAATAGGAAAACATGATAAAGATAAACATACACATTTATGTATTTATTCTCTTTAGTGTAAATATAAGCAATACATAGATATTTTATGAAGAAAATATATGTATGTATTATAATCGCATGATAGTAACAATGTGTAAATATATAGATAGATAAAACTATGTAATACAATAGAAAAATATGATAAAGATAAACATATACATTTATGTATTTCTTCTCTTTAGTGTAAGTATAAGCAATACATAGATATTTTATGAAGAAAATACATGTATGTATTATATTTGCATGATAGTAACAATGTGTAATTCATTCAAATTGCATGATTTCAAAGTTAAATGATTATTTGATTATAATAAATTGGTGGTAACCTAGGAAATGTATAACCATTAATATTGTATTAGTTGAATGAATTTAATTAAATTAAATGAAAAAAGTTTTTTTTTACAAAGAAAAAAGGTTTTATTGTACAAATTGTTAGATCATTAGCCTAACAATAATGAATATACATTTTTTGAACTCCAATATATATATATATATATATTGTGACACTAAGCGTTGCAAGAAACTAACATAAAAATCAAATGAAAGCTAAAGTTCTTGACATATGAATTAACCGTCAAATAGGCTTGGATATCACGTCTAAAGCTAAATCAAGAGATAAAAGTACTTAATCACATTTGTACATCCGAAAACTCGACAATCTGAATAATACAACTTTAACATCCACTCCCATGCTTATCATGAATCCCATCGTTCAATTCTCATTTAGCAAATTTTAACCGAGTTTAGATCTTATTCCATAGGTCAGCTAGAGAGATAACAGTACCCAAACACATTTATACATCAAATATTCATATCTGAGCAATGTGAGACTCTAATACGACGAATTAATCGAAAGCACATTTCTTTTTTACAAATAAAATAAGTGTTAAATCATTAACCTATTTTTTGTTGTAACTTTAGAGTATATTTCAAAAGTTTCAAATATTTTGTGTCCCATAATTTTAATTGACAAATAAAAAAAATTATTTTAATTGAAAATTATTATCATATTATTAATTATAATTTTGACTTAGTCTTACACCCATGTTTTAACTCCAAATTTTTGTAACTGGTTTTTTCTTTGATATCTCTTCAATGTGGCAATAATCATACTTAATCAAACCTTATTTCTCTCAACCTATAACATATGTGTGCTGATATACGTTTTTACTTGTCATGGGAGTAGAAGTTTTTTATAGGTACTGTAGAAAACTCATTTTAGTTGTTAGTGATCAGTACAACATCAAAAATATAATCCCTTTTATGGTTCAAGTCATATTGTTAACCGATTTTTCATGAGTCTATATACAACTCTGGGTTCTCATATTGTTAACCGATTTGTTAGTTTTGTATCCTCGGTTCTTACCGAGAAGGGTTTGTTAAATGTCGGGGATTAGCGTATAATTACGCGGAAAATCTTTAAGGACAGTGCGATCAGCACGTCTCAGACTACTTCATTGTTTGATCGTTCTACAAATGTTGATTTTGTAGCAGGTTTAATTTGGTTGTTAAAGATGCTGATAAAGTTGTGGTCGGTGATATAATTCAACAACAATCTCAAAGAGATAAGTTTATTGATCTCACTTTTGTTTATATTTTATTCATCCTTTTATTTATATATTGATTATTATTTCTAGAGATAATTTATGCCTAATTTTACAACAATCTTAAGGATTTTGTTTTTCACTAAACCAAAATTACGAATTATTTTTTGCTTGTAGCATTCATCTAAACTTAATTGACGAGAATTAACTTTGATGAACCGTACAAATGGGTTTGTGTTGTTAAGTGTCAAGCCATGCGATCTTTTTGCGTTAAAGAAATAGGATAGACTAATTTAGCTACATATGAGAAACCGTATGGTTTGAATGCTAGAAAGCCAACAAAGTGGATGGTTCATAAGAGATAGAAAACAAAAAATTTCAGAATCATTTAAGCAAAGTGGATGGGTTCATAAGAGATAGAGAGCAAATAATTTCAGAATCATCGATCTACTAATTTAGGGTGGCTAAATGAATTAAGTTTGTTGAATTCAACAGTGTGATGAAATTCTTTGTAAGTTTTAAACTCTTCTCCCCTTGAAATCATCCACAAGAGGTCATGTACACATTCTAACTTTTAAACCTCAAAAATCATGATTTTTGTGTGTTGAAACTTTGAAAGTGTATTGAATATATTTTAGAAAATATTGACTATGTTTATTTATTTATTTATTTTGAAACTGGTACGTTTTCATATTTATTTGATGCCACTACATTTGGTATGAACCTTTGATTTGATAATTATTAATTAAAGTGTAAAACTTGAATGGTTTTTGAGACTGCGTGTTATTTTATTTTTAATATGTGAAAATGATACCTACAAAACTTATTAATATTGCTCGCTACTTACTCTTCATTTTTAAGGTACGCATCTTACTTTTATTTTGCCACAAAATGCAAGTGTTGATTGTGTGTTGAAATTGTGATTGCGTATGTATTTGGTTGGGAATATATTGATTATATGGAATTCATTCCACTAAATTTGTTATTAGGTTTTATTTTGACAATTATTGAGAACTTGAATTTTTTTGAAGCTTACAAGATACCTTTTAAACATATTGAAAATCGTTGATTCATTTGTTTTGGAATGATTTTTATTGTCTCTATCATGCTTAATCATTTTGAGACCATGTTGGAAGCTAATATGCTTCTCGAAAAATAGAAAGGTGATAGCTTATGTTGGCATGAATCATAATTGAATTTTTCATAGTAAACTTATTTTGAATCTTATAATATTACTTGTTGTTGGATGCTTACTGAATTGTGTATTTATTTTCTGGTGTCCACTCTATTACATGTGTAGTTGCAATCTCTTTATCATTTGTGCCGTTTATTCTTTATATGACAATTTGTTGGTTTGATTGATATGCAACTTTCTGAATGTGGGGGCTATACATGTGCAAACTCAAATTAAGATACTCATGAAGGTAAATATAGGATATGCAAGAGTGAAATAAGTGCAACAAAGATGGTGTCACTTAAAATTAATTTAAGCTGACCTATATATATTGAGATACACATTAAAATATTGGTGACATATTGTGGATTATCCATTGTATTAAAATAATACGATGATGTTTTAAAGTGAAAATATATATTTGTGTGGATTTATTTTCCCATATGTGGGGGTGTTTTCACTTGAAACATATTTCAAGTAGACATGTGTCATAAATCCACATATAGAGTTATATTTGCCCAATGTAAGGGGTTGTCGCTTAGAATTTATCTAAGTAGACTTGATGACGTATATCAAAGAAGTCAGTTTAACAATATGTGAAACATTATTTAGAGTTGATGAACTATTGCATTAAAATGCAATGATGTTAATTGAAATTAAATTCTAATGAGAATAAATCAAAATGTAGAATTATTTTAAGGGATGTTGTCGCTTGAAGCCATTCAAGCAAACCTGTATAAATATAATTAAAGAGATCAAGTTTATTGTTATAGACTTTGATAAATATATGAGGTTGATTGATTAGAGACGTCTTAGTCAATCATATATGATGAAAGAAAATTGTCTTCATCATTTGTGTATAAAGTAGCTACTAAACAAAGCCCCTGAGATGAAATAAATTTGTGTACATCGAGGGGATTGAGACTTAAGCCACTCAAAATTAATAAGTGACAGGAACCCAACCTTTGTAATTGAAGATCCCATGAATAAGGTTCATATGGGTAAGAACAAGTCACTTATTAGTTCTGCTAGCACAAAAAATTAGTTAATTAATTTTTGTTTTCGTCCCTTTCCTATGGTGTGTATGAGAAGTGCTAGACACTGCATTACTGAGAGGATAAGCCTATAAAGCTTTTAATGAATTTCATATCCCTAATGGGTGGCGTATGATTTGCAGCATACACTTGATGAAATCACCTATGTGAGTGTCAAGTGGGGCCGCTTGTATGGGATCTTGGCGAAATCTCTGGAGCACTCATGAAATAATCCAGGCACGCGCACGGCCTACTAGCGCACCAACAACACCAACGACAAGAATTGTGGGGGTGTGCTGCGAGTGTTATACCGCTAACATACGTCAAGTGATTTTGGTTCATATAGCTTGCTATACCAACTTCACTGTGAAGTATTATCATTCTAGGGCTAGTTCATATAGCTTGCTACACCAGTTTCATGCATCACATCCAGGATGTTAACCCGGAAAGTCTTTTTTATATTTTCTTTTAAACTTTTGAAATATGTGGGGGATTGTTGTAAATTTAGAGTATATTTCAAAAGTTTCAAATATTTTGCTGTGTCCCATAATTTTAATTGAAATTTTTATCACATTATTAATTATAATTTTGACTTAGTCTTACACCCATGTTTTAATTCCAAATTTTTGTAACTGCTTTTTTCTTTGATATCTCTTCGATGTGGCAATAATCATACTTAATCAAACCTTATTTCTCTCAACCTATAACATATGTGTGCTGATACACGTTTTTACTTGTCATGGGAGTAGAAGTTTTTTATACGTACCGTAGAAAACTCATTTTAGTTGTTAGTGATCTGTACAACATCAAAAATATAATCCCCTCTTTTATGCTTCAAGTCATATTGTTAATCGATTTTTCATGAGTTTATATACAACTATGGGTTCTCATCTTCCTGGAAATATTTCTTTCTTGTCAGTTCTGTATCATCGTTTCTTACCGAACAACTCTGGGTTCTCATCTTCCTGGAAATATTTCTTTCTTGTCAGTTATGTATCATCGGTTCTTACCGAGAAGGGTCTGTTAAATCCTAGGGATTAGCGTATAATTACGCGTAAAATCTTTAAGGACAGTGCGATCAACACGTCTCAGACTACTTCACTGCTTGATCGTTCTACAAATGTTGATTCGGTAGCAGGTTTAATTTGGTTGTCAAAGATGCTGATAAAGTTGTGGTCGGTGATATAATTCAACAACAATCTCAAAGAGATAAGTTTATTGATCTCTCTTTTGTTTATATTTTATTCATCCTTTTATTTATATATTGATTATTATTTCTAGAGATAATTTATGCCTAATTTTACAACATTTTTAACATCCACTCCCACACTTATCGTGAATTTCATCGTCAAATTCCCTTTACAAATTTTTAATTCGACTTTAATACCATGTTAAAAGATTTTAGATCTCATTGCAAAGACCAATATGAGAATGAGAATACTCAAACATATTTATACATCAAATATCCATATCTGTGTAATGTGGAACTCCAATACAACTTGAATGCCTATAGTAATACTTGAGTAATTTATATGGAACACTTAAGATTAGTACAAACTACTCTCAATTTTCAAAAGAAATTTTATTACACTCTAGGAGCAAAAAAAAAAAAAAATCAGTGGTATTACAAACAAGTTTATAAGGAATGAAGAAAAAATAATTTCACCAACCAACTCATGGCATAATTAGATAACTGATAAAAACAAAGACAATGTATCTCCATAGTGTTTAATCTCTATTCTTCAAGTAAGAAGAATCTAGGGATACAGGATAAAGATCAGTAGTTACTGAAGAAGATGAACCAGTCCATGGCCCTTCCATTGAAATACTATTGTCTTGGTAATGTTTTCTCATTGCTTCCATTTTCTTTTCATCCAATACCTCACTTGACTCTAAAACCAGTTCCTGAATAGCAATTTTACCTTCTAACATGCTTACCACTGAAGACATTGCTGGCCTAAGTGATGAAGTCACATTAGTGCATAAGAGTGCCACATTTATCATCAACATTGCTTCTTCTTTGTTGAAATTTGAACCCAATCTTTTATCAACTAGCTCTATTTCATTTCCTTTCTCTTTCAAGACATGTGCCTGGTAAATAGAATAATATAACAAAATATTTATTCCAAAATTTGAAGTTCAAAACAACGGATTAATCGAATGAGCACAAGTATGATTTTTAAATCTAATGTTACGAAAATGGACTATATCTTGGTCAATATTCTTGAATACAATTGGCATGAGCACAACACTAGAATACTTACCCAATCAAGAAGATGGAATGCTTCTTCTTTTTGTCTAAGAATTGTATTGTTACTTCCATGTAGGATTTCCAATGCAACAATTCCAAAACTATAGACATCGGCTTTGTCGGTCAAATAACCATGCATGGCATATTCTGGAGCCATATATCCGCTGCATAATTAAAGAAATTGTCAACTACATTTACTTTAGAAAACATCACAGTCCATTTTTTACTGCAAAACTAACAACAATGTTTTGTTTAGTTTATGAATCAGCTTCATGGATTTGAATGCCTTTAGAATTTGAGGAGTTAATATTTTTAGTAAAATCAAATAGAAATATGCACACAATAAATTAAAATGTAGGAACTTACTATGTTCCAGCAATTCGAGTGCTAATGTGAGTGTTCTCCTCTTCATCGAGCTTGGCCAAACCAAAATCAGATATCTTCGGATTGAGATCTTTATCAAGTAACACATTAGTGGCTTTAATGTCTCTGTGAACAACCTTCAATCTTGATTCTTCATGTAGATATGCTAAACCTCTAGCAATACCGATACAAATCTTGTATCTTGTTGGCCAATCCAATCTTATTTGGTGTTCTGCAGGCCCTTTATTTTTTAAGGAAAAAGAGAGCAAAATATGGTATCATTTAGTCATTATGGACCATATGCTAGAAAATGTGAAATATAAATGATAACCAAAGTTCATCATATTGGAAAAATTACCAAATAAAGCACGAGCAAGACTATTGTTTTCTAAATATTCATATATCAACATTAACTGATCTCCCTCCACACAGCATCCATAGAGTTTAACAAGATGAGGGTGTTGCAAAGCCGAAATCATGCCGATTTCATTTAAAAATTCGCGATTTCCTTGCTTTGATTTAGAGGAAAGTAGTTTAACTGCTATCAATGTTCCATCTGATAAACGTCCCTGTATTTTTGAAGAATGTTATATATAGTTATTGAAAATGAATACTCACTAAATAATACTTAACATTATAATAAATATATGAAAGCTAATATAATTTAGTATATTAAACATAATACCTTGTACACTGGACCAAATCCTCCTTCACCAATCTTATTGGAAATATCAAAGTTATTTGTTGCTCCTTTGATTTGTCTCACATTAAATAAACTCATTTGTAGGTTTAAACCCTTTACCTCTGTTAATTGATGCAAAATAAAGATCAGATATATACATTATACTAAAAATAACTTCACATTGTAAGTTAGTTATGTACTAAACAAGCATAATTTTAAAGTCAATAGTTTATTACCATTTTCTAAAGAGCTTTTCTTTCCAAAACAGCCTTTCCACCAAAGAATACCAAATAATAGAATGATAACAATTGCTACTGCAGCCACAATTCCAACCACAGCTCCTGCAGATATGCTGCTTCCATTTTCAGAAGGAGCTGGAAAATCTGCAAGATTATTATACAATAGTTTGATCAGATCACAACATTTAGATGGTTTTAAAATGCGGTTTGCAACAATAATTACGATCGCTGTCGCAATAAAAGATTTTGAGGTATCTACAACAGATTCACAACTGCAATTTCAATTGCATCGGCCACATTTTTTCACATTTTAAAGCAATGCAAAGGTTCACAGCATAACCGCAACTATAATTTAAAACAACGCAGCATGAGATTGTGAATTTACAAAGTATAACTTACCTGATTCAACGGATATAGCTGAAATAAGAGGGCCATATACTGATCTAAACGGTATACCAGTTGTCCCTTTTCCAGCCCAATATAAGCGAATCTCCAAAGTACTGTCGGTCACAACAGCAGTGAATGGTTTAGTCACTGCCTTATCAACACCTCCTGCTTCCTTTGCTATATCAAAGTCCTTTTTTACTAGCTTTCCCTATGACATTTCAACTCAAATGTTAATACTTCACAATGATTACAAACCTAAATATATGAGTCAGGATCTATTGACCTTTATTAGAATAGATAGATAATAAACGACATTAGTATGAATAAGTGTTAGACATGTACCTGAATATAAATATTGAATACACGCCTTCCTAGACTGTTAAATGTTTGATCATTAGTAAACATGATTTCTGCAAACTGTAGATTTACTGTGTAGTTTCCATTTGCCATGCAAAATCCGTAATAAGTCAAAGATGTTGGAGAAACTCGTGCATTCGTGTATAGTTCAGCATTGGCCATAGAAAGCGTAGATCTATTCGACCAGGTATAGTAGTCTCCACCGTCGTTGTCCATGAAGTTACCAGTGGTGCTAAATCCCCAATTTGTTCCACTCTGGTGGAATCTAGCTGGTGCTGCTGTATCTGAATCATCATCATATGTGCTTCCATTTACTGTCACCGACTTTCCACCACAATTTATACGAAGAGCATATGAGGCTGGCATGAGCAACATAAAGTGAGAAATTGTTCAAATACTAAGCAAATTACGAAAATTATATGGTGAAATATCTATTCTATAAAATTTATTTTTCTATTCTGTTGATGTCTAACTATCCTTTTTCTTTGTTATTGGAAACGAAGATGAAAGATGGAAATCATGTTAAGTAATATACAAGTATTAGGCCAGTGTACGACGCTATGACCAAGTAGAGTACGAGGAATTCAGATTCTCTGCTGTCACTGATTGCACGCTGCAGTACATCAGTAATCTAAATCAAAGTCTAAACCTTCTGATCTCGATTCAATGGCACCATTGCGCTGACTGCGTGAATGTGTGCAATCGGTGACAGAGGGATCCAAATTTAGTATTCAATAGAAAATTCACTACAAAGAAACTTACTTTTAGGACAGACAAAGCTTTTCAAACATGAAACCACTCCTCTGAGATAATGACAAAGGACACAATAAGTTAGCATAATCCAAAGTCTCAAACATTAAAAACTCTCAAACATTGTAAAAACAATGTAAAATGTATAACAACAAACTTACGAGTCGTTGTGGGTCAAAGAGCTAGAAAACAAGTTCCTGTGATATATAAAAAATGCTTTGAATCAGATAGGTTCTTAGTTTCCAAACAAATACACATGAAGTCAAGAATTCTTACACATTTCCATCTTGACATGTCTGACTGCCTTGGCTTATAGTGAAGTTATTGTAAGAAATATCTCTATATACAAGTTATAAAATTTAATTCAGAATCATATAATAAAGAGACCAAATCAGACATTTAGAAATTCCAAAGAAACATATCAACAAAGTAACAAATCATTGTATAAGTAGCATTTCATCCAAGAAATCATATAAGTAGCATTTCAAAGAGAACTCACAGGTTGTCTGCTTTTTGTGACCATGCAGGAACAGGTCCAGTGAGAAGGTTTCCAGTTAAGTATCTACATTAAAAAATTACAAACAATTCAATATATAGAATTTAATATTTATTAAGGACTTAATTAGCACTTGTAGGATATGAGCTATTCTTACATGTAATCCACTTTTCTTAGGGCATCATAGTTACTTGGAATTGGTCCACTCAATTTGTTGAAGCTGAGATCTCTGAAAAGGAAAAAAAAAAAAAAACATATCAAGAATGAGTTTAAGAACCACATAAGAAAGTTAAAACTTTTAGGGAGAGTTTGCAGCTCATTTGGGTCCCACAATGCTAGAGGGATTAGTCTCCGCAGTAGCGTGCGGAGGATACCCAGTTTACACCAAATCAAACAAAATGTGGAACATGTGGAATTACAAGTTTTTTAGACTAGTCAGTGTCCCAAGATATTGAGGCAGTGTTCCATTGATGCTGCAATTTCTTAGAATCCTGTGAAAAATAAGATAGATAATAATGCACTATGAGTAATTTTTTTGCTATTATTTTTTTTTCTGTTCTATTTCTAAAAGAATCATTGCAATCAACTCACAAAGTTTTCAATTTCAAAGCTTTAAGTTGTGGAAAAGGTGAAAATTCAGATCCACTTAAATCACTGATTCTCCTGCATATCACATCAAATTCACAACTAATTAGTAAAAGCAATTAAAATCAAAGTTAATTTTGAAACATTGTTTACTATATTAAAAAAAAATATCATACATACAAGTCAGTTAATTTTTCCAAATTTGAAATTCCAGAAGGAATTGGCCCACTTAGTCCACTCCCTTCAATGATTCTGTCAAAGTAAATTCAATCATTAAATTCAATAAAATTAAATTCAAAGCAATAGAAATACTATTGAAATATTTTTTAGCAAAAATAGATAAATAAAATAGAAAATGAAAGTTTGTACAATTTAGTGAGACTTGTCCAGCTTTGAATAAAATCAGGTATCTTCCCAGAGAATTGATTGTCTTGAATTCGACTGTATATAGTAAAATGTATGAAACAAAGAAAAGTTACTATATTTTCAAAACCAATATTCTATAGTTTAGGCATCACTCAAGAATCAATTAAAATATTAATCTTACATATCCTCCAATGTGGTGAGTTTGGCCAATGTAGCAGGTAGTTCTCCAGTGAAATTGTTTGAAGAAATTAGCCTAAATATAATTAACAACAACAAATTGTGAGTCTTAGCCATTGACATCAAACTATGGGTTTTTCACATCCATTGGGATGATATAGACATCATTGAAGAAAATATTATATTAACATATACTATTAGAAAAAATTAACTTAATTATCAAAATTGAAGACCGGAAAAATGAAATTTCTCTATGATTGGGTGCGTTTAATTTGCTATAAGACAACTTCTTTTTGTACCATGTTTGTTAGAAACTGGTCATGGGACTTGACAAAACAGATAGTAACATAGTAATAGACCAGACAAAAACAAGAACTCTTGTCCTTCACTAAACCATGGAAGAACTTTTTGTCGAATACAAACCATCAAAAATACTAAAATACTTTATTTTTTTGGTTTTTCAACATAAAAATATTATCTCTCTATCTTATGCCTTGTCATGTACTAGTGCGTTGCTCTGTCAAATACTTACTGTTTTGCGAATGAAACACACACTTAGTAACATAATTAGTGACAAATTTCATACTTCATAATCATGTCTCTAAATTTTTCTAATTAATTTAATTTTTTTTAGTACTAGTATTTATTGGATGTAAATGGAAAATAAAATAAAGTGCTTACACTCTTTGAATTTGAGTTAGATTCCCAAACTCAGGAGGAAGATTTCCAGAGAATTGATTGGACTCCAACACCCTACAAATTTCATGTTAAATCTCTATAGCACAAACACCATAAAATGACAACATAATTTCGTTACAAACATAAATAGAAAAAATTATTTACTAAGGTAGATAAATGAGAAACTCACAAACTTTGTAGAGTGGATATGTTTGTTATAGCTATTGGTATTTTACCAGTTAATCGATTTCCAATGAGAGAGCTGTAATGATATAGAAACATTTTGTCATTGCATGAAATTACTATAAGAAAAAAATTATAAAATCTCATCTCATAAAGAATGTGAAATAAAATGAAATAACAAAAAGAAAGTATACATGTTAACGAGATTCATGGAGCCCCATTCATTAGGAATTGTACCATTCAAGTAATTGCGGGAAAGGTCACTGTAATAGGAAGAGAGTAAATATACATTAGTACATTAGTATCATACATTTACAAATTAATATACATAGACATATCTAGTAAAAAAAAATACATAAATATTTACAAGTAATTGGATTAATGAAACATACATTTCTTGAAGATAAGGCAACCTGACCAATTCCTTTGGGAGAGTGCCCGGGAGATTTTGTTGTTTCAAAAGTCTACACATCATCAATTCAACAATGAGAATAGTTAAAATAAATAATAGTGTTAAGCTAAATGAAGTATTTCATTGCAATCTATTGGGGAAACATTTTGTTAAATTTATGTCTGGAAAAACATTCTGTTAAACAATCTATTGGTGAAACTATCATCTAATTATGTATCATAATAAGGCTGTAACATTCTTTAAAAAAAAAAAGGCTGAAACACAAATTATAACTTTTTATTTTTATTTTAAAGAAGTCCATGGTTTGAACTTTGATTAATGAAAGTACTTACGGAGCTCATGTAAATAATTTAGTTTTTTTTGTCTTAAGTTTACCTAAGTATGGTATGAAATATTGGACGGTTAAGACATGAGAATCAAGTAAGTGTGACGGAGATGAGGATGTTGCGATAGATGAGCAGTAAGCCTAAACATGATATGATTAGGAATGACCATTAGGGAGAGAGTGAAGGTAGCACCTATGGTAGAAAACTTGGTAGAAAATAGGCTTAGATGATTTGAGCAGGTAGAGAGAAGACTCGTAGATGCCGTTGTAAGAAGAGTAGTTCAGATGAAGGAGAGTTAGGTCAAAAGAGGTAGAGAAAAACCTAGGAAAACTATAAGAGAAATCATTAAAAAGGATTTAGAGGTCAATGAGTTAGATCCAAACATGACTTGTGATAAAACACTATGACGTAATTTGATTCATGTAGCGGACCTCACTTAGTGGGATAAGACTTTGTTGTTGTCGTCGTCGCCGTACTTATCTAAATTTTTAAATTCAATATCAGCCCTATTATTTGCGCCTAGACTGCTAAATACCTTAAAATTTAGGTCCAAACAAAAATTAGGACACTCCGGATGTTTGTCGTCGGGAGACTTCGAATCATTTACGAAAATTTGTTAAAAAAAATTACTTATGAAAATGTAATTTTGAAGTTCTAAGAAGAAGTTGTATATTATAAAAATATTCTACATGCATTTTTCAATAAAATAATACTTTATTAGGCAATATAATACAACTTCAAATTTACACCAATAGAATTTGATAATTATATCCATATGTCAACCACATCAAGAGGCTAAGAACCAAGAAAATTTATGTTCCATTAGTCGAATGGAATCAGTCTTATAACCAGTTCAAATGAAATTGAGTGCCAAAAGTCTTTTAAATTACGTATGAGTTTCAAAATAAAAATCATTAAATATATGCAGGTGTGACAGGTAGGTTGTTACTATTTTTTGGGTGAACAGGTAGGTTATTAACATTATTTCAAAAAAAAAGGTAGGTTATTAACATAGTGTGTGTTTGTGACCACAATCATACATTATGTCTCAATCTATAAAGCCAATTTGAGTAAAAAAAAATTAAAAATAAATTCATAAAGCCAATCTTTACTCGTTGTGACAGATAATTTAAGGATGCCTACCCTGTCTAGTATTATTGTCATCCCACTTGTGTGCTGAATGTTAAACAAGTAAGGTGCATAAAGTCAAAATAAAAAAGATAAAATAAAATAAACAGATATTCTACGTTTTCATAAAACAGTGTTACAGTATGGAACCAGCCGTTTAAAGTTGACAAAACCAACATGTGGACATTTCATTACGTTCATAATTCTTTTAAAATAAATGTAACAATACATCATCCAACATGCTATAAAATACTTTCACAGGTCCTAACTTTCTCTTATAAAAAAGATCGAAGAAAGTCGTTCACATTAGTTTAATTATTATATTTTCAGAAACTAATGTATATTTGGAGCTTCCCTATTTAAAAAGTTAAATTATCAACAAAATTTTAGAGGTAAAAAAACCATAAGTCAATTTTTTTATGTAAACAGGATTGAAACAAAATCTTCGTTAAATTAGAAGAAACTTGTGTCATCTTATTTAAGTGTTTTTGAATATTCAATTTTTTATTTCTTCAATAAGTATTAGACGCACTATAAAAAAAATTCATTATATTTAATTTATCTCTAATTTCTATGGATAATTGAACATTTTTGTTAGTATATACATCTATTAAAACAGAGAAGGGTAAGAGATGTACATGTTAGTCACATGACAAACAGTGGCATTGACAAAGGTACAATTGCATGTGACAGCATTTTCACTCCCTTTCACTTGAACAGAAGATGTCCAATTACGTTCACCACTACATGGATCTACACTGAAATCCCAGTCTTTCTTTCCAAGTGTCTTAGCTATATCTTTAAGAGCTTCCACTATAAAACCAGAAAGAAAAAAAATATTAGTTACAAGTCATATATTTATATAATCATCTACACAATAAATCTATATAATACTAATGTTTTTGTGAGTAAGAAAATTAAGGTAAGCTTTTAACATATATATACCTTCATCTTTGGACAAAGTGGCTCCAAAAACTAAGGTGGAAAAGAAAAAGATTGCAAAGAGCAAAAGGAAGAAGAAATTATGGAAGCTTAGATTCATGCTTGTTGATATGATGATTAAAAACAAAGCTTCAAATAATCAAATTCAGTGGTAGAAAGCAACAGCTAGAGATATATCATATAGATAGATATATGCATATGAAAAGAGAGAAATTGTACATAAGACAACTTGTTTGGTGATGAGAAATGAAACGAAAACTCAAATAAAGATAGAGATTAGTTTTATAGAATAGAATAGAATAGTACACATCAATATATCATCAAAGTCATTGATTAATACAAAGTCAACTATTCAGATGTTGCCCAATTGTGCAATTTATAAGTTAGAAGAATACATAATAATTAGTAGGGTCATGTTATCTTGTGCCCTAAGGGCACATGTTAAGCAACCCAAAAATAGAAATATTCTTTTAAATTTTGTGCATTTAATTAATTAAAAGTTAAAAAGTTGAATTCAATACACAAGTTCCAACTCAAACTTTCTACGTTTGACACATTAACTTGTGTCTCAAGGGCACAAGTTAACATTTTCCTAAAAAGTTGAATTCAATACACAAGTTCCAACTCAAACTTTCTACGTTTGACACATTAACTTGTGCCTCAAGGGCACAAGTTAACATTTTCCTAATTAGTATTAGGGATACTATAATACTAAGCTAGAGGCAAGTTTTTAATGTAGCTAGCTAGTTGAAGAAAAGACAAATATTTTGGAAACATGGGTTATAGGACCATGTTATATCGATGTGTATGTATGTAGATCATGTATACATTATTTCACTAAAACTAGTTGTTGATGACAGTTGTGACTATAAATCCACCAACCACACGGTCCTTATTGATTGCTACAAACTGTATAATAATCTAATATATATGAGAATAAAATATATTAACTTTATGACTATAACCAAACCAATAGGCAATGGTAGTATAGCACCCGCCACCCGGTTCTTGATAAAGCTAGTAATCTAATACTCCGCAGCCTAATAACAATACCTGGAAATTGTCGTATGGAAAATGGAAGAATTAAAGATTTGTTCTAGGAAGTAAATTATCTTATTTAAAATATGGTGCCCCCTAATATGGACCCCCCAAAAAAAGGTCCACCAATGAACCTCCTTGTATAACCTGCTACAACCGGTCATCATATTTAAATAAAAAAAGAATTAATCAATTTTAATTATAAAAAAAACTATACGGGGGCCCATACTTTTCATCTCTCTTCTCAGAAAATTCACTTCCCTTTTCCTCCATTCTTCTCCTCTATTTTTCATCAATTGACAATTTTCTTTCCCGATTTCCATGGCGGAAGTTGAATACCGATGCTTTGTTGGTGGACTTGCCTGGGCCACCGACAACAAGCTCTTGAGAAAGCGTTTTTTTTCTTTGGTGAAATCGTCGAATCGAAGGTCCGTTTGTTGCTGAGATCGGACGATTCGGAATTGGATTTTCGTGATCTCGTTCTGTTCCGTGTTCATACTTTTCATCTCTCTTCTCAGAAAGTTCCTTTCCTTCTTCTGTAATTTCTTTTCCTCCATTCTTTTCCTCATCAATTGTCAATTCTGAATCTTAAACTTCTCAAACAAAAATTCTAAATCTTCAAAACTTAAACCCCAAATCCATAACTGTTAATCGATTGCAGTTTCCTTTCTCGCTTCATAGTTGTTAATCGATTCGAATTTTGCTGTTGTGGATCCCTAGTTGTTTTATTATCAAACTATTCATTCTAATTCCTTGGATTCTTATGATTCTTTCTTCTTTTTAGGTTATTTTCATGTTTACTGGTTGATGTCAGCATTTGGATTTGTTAGTATTCAAATACTTCAAATTAGTGTTAACTGAGGTGTTTATTTGTGTCAGAAGAATAGATGGACTAAACTAAATTGAATTGGGGAAATAGGGTTTAGGAGGGTGACGTGATGATACCATGTGGTGGAGGAAGAAGTTCAACATCATCATGGGCACCCAAAACCTCAGTGTCTGCTTCTGGAAAGAGAAATGATTGAATAAATTGGTTACTTGTATTTGTATAAAATGCTGCTTGTTTTTTCTCCTTCTGAGTAAATAGGTAAATCACTCTTACATTCCCATTATGTAATTCTACAAGTAAGGTCCCTTTATTTTCCAAAAAAAAAGGTGTTTATTTGTGGAATTAGGCGTGTCGTGTTGTTTTAAGTTGTCTAGTCAAAGACTTGAAATATTCAACTGTTCAATGTTTGGTTAATCACACTTCTTGTTAGTTCTTTGAATTTGGTATAATTGCAGAGTCGGTGTTTTATTTTTGTTTCGGGTGTGACTGTTGATGTAATAAGGTTGTTTGTTTGTAAGGAAATTCTTTGAATTGCAAGTAGTTGCATCTATTGTATTCGTAGCATGGTGGCTGTTTATTTGGTAAGCCTTAGTGTATGCTACATTTTTTTTTTCAATTATAGCTGGATTAAATTTTGTTGGCTTGAATCAGATATTTACTATGCATATATCACTTTTTTTTTGTTGTGGCATAACAAATGGCTGTATTGTGTGTGATTACGGCATTTTACAACAATGAGTTATTGGAAAATGGTCATTTAAGAAGAATCTCAACTGGCGTGCTAAAGTGTGTGATCATGATTCATCCCATGTCAAGGTAGAAAATGGTGTCAGGTATCTCCTTTGTAGTGATTGTTGTATTTTGTTTTAGTAGTTTTGCAAACATTGTACACAAATCAGATACTTCAATAAACTGAAAGCTTAATATATGATAGTAGTAGCATTACATATCCAGCAGTAGGATAGTCCATTACATTTCTTAGAATAACAGGGTACTAACTAAACATTAGAACAAAGATGTCAACACTGGACAAATGACAGTTTGTAGAGTAACTAAGTACTCACAAAAGATTAGCTCAAAATAAGTCAACATTGGACAAACGATAACTTAGAAAGTTGTTACATCAAAATAGAGAACTTAAACATTGAAGAGTTGTTTAGCGGAAGTAAAGCCTATCCGCTCAAAATGTAGTGTTCCTTGTTGAAGGTCTATGCATATCTTTTTGTACGCCAAGCCTCAACAGACTTGTTCTTCAACCTTGTTTTGTATGCATTTTGGTCACCTAACAAAAGATCCATTGTCAACCTCATTCTTAGCACATCCTCCTTTGGCTGCAACAATATGAACAAATAAAAAACTGATAAATTTGATGTAGAAAATTGGTCTAGAAACTGAAATAAATAATTAAATTGTTCCTACCCCATCAAGGTTACTAGTTTGGATTGGGAATTCTTTTTGCAACCAATCAAGAACATACAATGATGTGTATTGGCTGTTGTGCAAAATATAGAAAGAAATACATAACATGTTAGATACACATTGATTATCATATTAGGGCCCATGATATCATATTAAATAAATTTAAGAATTTGTATTCTCCATACCAAAATTCAGTTTTTCCAATGCCAATTGGATCGGATACAGTCCAGTTTTTTTCATTGAGGGTGTCAGCTATAAAGGGAGCTGGAAAGAGGGGACACTTTGACATTTGACAGATGACTTCCCACTGTAGATTTTCATTAAAAAATACAATTAAGTGTAAATTAAGGAAAGTAAGCACATGATGTATCAAATTGTCTAAATTACTACCAGATTGCTAATCACATCTTGTCTAGGGTTGATATTCTGTTCTTCAAAGAATGGATCAATGTAGTACAATATCTTCTCATCAATGGAAGCTACCATAAGGTACCAAAAGCCACAATTATCTTCAATAGGAACATATATCTACAATTGTATGATGTTGGAATAATTCATTAGCTGATTAATTTATGGGAAATTAGACTACAAAAATTGTGTTAATTTTGATGATAAAGGATCATACATGGCTCAGGTTTTCAAAAGGCTGCATCCAATACATAGCATACTCTAAAATGAGTTCCTCTACTGTGTCTCCCTTGTTTATAGAGTGCTGGTAAACATGCAAATATTTTATTACTATGAATATTGTTAGAAGAAATAGATAATCAAAAAATTCTTGAACCCAAATGATGTACCACAAATGCAGGAGGCAGTGTCCACTTTGTTGGATTTAGCATTTGCTTTTGAGACCAATCAGCCTTTAGTGCCATCATGTGCACAACCTACCAACAAGATATAAAAGTCTCTTTCAATAGACATAAATAATAGCTAGTTATATCAGCTGAAATTTATGGTATAGTATATACAACCTCTGTTTCAACTATTCTTGCAGGACACAAGGTCATGAAATCTTTACGACTGCCTTCAAAGTCATCAAGCTTGAATAATATCTCACTACATGCACGAAGTAAATTATCTTAATATCTTTATTATATAGTACCAAATCACACAATGGTATGACTAATGTCCGGTAATTACCTTGGGTCATTGAAAGGGTGAAAAACATATGCAGAAATTTGAACTTCCTCTTCTGATAGATTCATTTCTGGGGTAAGACTGAAGTTGGTCTTGATAAACTATAAACAATGTGTGATTAGTTATACATTGGCCTTAGAAAATTATTAAAAGTAACTTTTTAGTTGTATTCATTCACCTTAGACAGCATGTGTCCAGTAGTTTGAACTGGAGTACTCTTCATTTCAGAGATAACATCAAGTTGTTCTTTCTTAGGAATCTGCATGTTCCTAAATGTTGGCGATTGCACAAAAGACAGCCTTCTCCCCACCATGGATGCATTGTCAGCAGTTGAGAGCAGATGTGTCATCTACAATTAAGAAAATAGTGGCTGGTTATTAAAATGAAACATGTAGCATTTGATTAATGTAACACATAAAATTAGATGTATTTTTACATTATATACCTTGGCTGAAGAGCCAAAACGTGTTGTTGGCTTTTTGTGAGCATGCTCCTTTGAAATGACAGATTTTACATTGAGCTTCCTGTATGGGGGACTTGTTTTTTTCTTTTTGCTTGCTGACCCTTTCAGATGGGAAGTTTGCCTAGGTAATACTTTTTGGTCATCGTCATCGGAAGAAATATTAAGGATAATGTTTGATATGTCATTTCCTGATGGATACTTTGTACCCATTGGCAGCTGAATGTTAGCAGTTTTGTTGTTGGTAGCAGGGTGATATTTTAGCGTTGGGGAGATGGTGTTTTGTGGTAATAAAGCTTTTGCAGAAGATGGTGGTGTAGGCTTATACATAAAGTTTTCTAAGTTGTCTAGTTTTACCAACATTAAACTACAAACAGTGTGTAAACCATCTATGCGAGAATCCATGTGAGACTCATTAGCCTGACAATGTAAATGGATAAAGTAGTATCAATAGTAATGTAAATGGATAAAGTAATATCAATGGTTAAATCATAAATATCATTAGTTTTGAAACTACAAAAAAAAAATGATGTTTCAGTACCCTAATGAGGTCCATGGCTTGTTGCATGGTCGATGCCATGATTTTCATACTTGACAACACTTCACTGAGCAGTTCATGTTTTTTCTACACATAACGTAAAAAATAGCATAAGTTAAAAAAAATTAGTGTAGACGTTGTTTTTTTTTTTTTCATTTCAGAAATTTACCTCATGGGACATATCCGTGTTACTATCCAGAATAAATTTTCCTTCAATAACTTTGGTGGTCATGTCATCACTGCATAATAAAAGAATGAAGTATAATCCATTAATAGTTTATAAAGGCACACTTGGTAGATTTTTTTTTCTTCAGATTTATGACTATTTACTCGTACTTACCAACTTAAATCAAGGTTACTAGAAGCCTTGACATTGGAATGTTCTCCTTCACCTCCCATGTTGTAGATTCACTTGCGTATCAATATTCAAATATTTGTTGATAGAATATGTATAGTTGACTTGAAGTGGTTGTTATATATAATGGAATGAGTATTCGATAGTTCTATGGTACAAAGACACAAACGTGTTTCCATCGTATTATTTTTTATATTTTTAAATTTAATTTGTACGATATACTTTTGAGAAATATAAAATGGGAAGTTAACAAAAGCAAGCAACATAGGCTAGGACACTTGTCTAAATATTGGCTAAAACACTTGAAAAAGAAACAAGAAAAAATATAAAATGGGAAGTTAACAAAAGCAAGCAACATAGGCTAGGACACTTGTCTAAATATTGGCTAAAACACTTGAAAAAGAAACAAGAAATCAGCATAAAGTGTAGTTGTGATGTGAATAGTCCATAGTATAAGTACAACCCGTACAAAGTATGCTAACGCCCATGTCTCGATAAAAAATGGAGGAACGAAATATTTTTTTACCCTGCAAAGTTTGATTATAGATGATATAACCACATCATGACAATTCAAGCCAAACTTTCTGTTTAAAATTATACAATCTAGTTGGGGATTATCGTTGGATATGAGTTTTAGACACTACGTTGGGTTTGAGAAAATGATTAATTAAATGTTGAATAAGCTATCAATTTATTTCATAAATTTAATTATAGTGAACATTATAGTCCTCATGTGGAGTTGCATTAAGATTCAAAATACGTTATTTATTTTTTTAAATGCATTCAAAACACATTAACAAACTTCTAGTATGACTTTCTTCAAAAAATAAAAAATATTTGGGTCTGATTTGGGTGAGTTTATTTCTTCAAAAAATAAAAATATTTGGGTCTGATTTGGGTGAAATTAAAATGATTTAGAAACTCCAAAACAGAGTAAATAAGTAATTTAGTTTAGTTAAAATTGATTCAGAGCCTTAAATAAGACTGAAAAGGTAATTTAGTTTAATTAAAAATGACTAAGATACCCTTAGTGATACTAAATAAGGAATTTAAAATGGGACTAAATTATTGTTCAAAAAAAAAAGTGGGACTAAATAAGTAATTTAAGTCATTAAAATGATTTAGAAACCCTGA